>NC_063214.1:115368010-115716343 GCF_020740725.1 Corvus hawaiiensis | reverse complement strand
TCTGTCCTGGTTTCTAGTGCCCACTGGGTATATCTGGATGTCAGTGAAGCCCAATATAAGAGAATAATACCATCACTTTGTAGGCTGGCAGAGTTCTAGCTATTTTCTCTAGGCTTAATTTAGATCCCAGCTGTGCTTTGAAGAGAGTGAGTTTTGTAATCCTGTAAGCAATACTTGTGACAAAATCTACGCGCAGTAAAATTATTCTATTAAACTGATTTCATTCTGAGCTTCTGCTCAGGGCAAGTGAAAAATTGAGACAACATGCACATTAGGTCAGAAATAATTTTTATAAAGCCATATACTGCTAGTGGCAGTCACAAAATCGAAGTGCCAGCTGTAGGCAAAATACCAGCATTCCCTGGCTCTTTTAGGAGTGTGCTGTGCAGAAATGTCTGCAGCAGGAATTGCTCACATGGCACTTGGATGCTGCCTTTGCCTCCAGCCCTGTCTGTACCAACAGTGATATGGGTGAAATTATGGTAGAAGAGGGAATATGAGGAAAAGGTTGAGTCAAGGAGCCCACTGTTGGTTTAAACTGGACTGCTGCGTTATCACTGGATTTCATTGTGTCACTACTAAATCTAGACTGGTTGCTAGCAGAGTAATTGTCTCAACCATCATTTCCAAAATGATGCTTTAACTGGAAAATATTTGCCTGGCTGGTGTGATGACCGGGCCAGTTGTATTCTACTGGAAAGAATGAAATCCCAGTGCCAGGTGCCACTCAGAGTTACCAGCTCAGAAGCACGTGGGGTGAGCAATGCCCCTTTTGGTACGAGGCTTTACAGTCTCACAGGAAATTTATGCACAGAAGTTGAGCATAAGATTCTAAAATAAAATTTAGCAGACAAAACTCTCTTTTCTATGATGTTTTCTGACCTTAACACATTGATTGAACGTGAATAAACAGTATAGTTAGTTGGGCACCCCCTGTCCTGGTGTGGTGGGGAAATGGGACGAGGGGACTGTGTTGGGCAGTTAGTTTTGGGGCTGCTGACATCCTGGGAGGTGAGAGATGAGACAGTTGTGCCTGGCTTGGTGATTTATACTGGGTGCAATTTATACAGGTCTCACGTCAGAAGTTGTTGGTCCTTGCTGCTGAATTGCTTTGTGGTCTCCTCTCTCCTATCCCCGTTTGCAGACTCCATCTATGTAAGCAGAAACAGTTGTTTTTGCAAATGTGGATACCAAGGCTAAATAAATCAAAGACAGCTCAAATAATTTCTAAGGGACTCAAAAACAACCCCCAAAACCAGTAAAAACCCACAACAAACCCGTTGTTACTGAGCTAAATCTTAGGCTATGTTAGAGCTGATTTTCTGAGGACTCACATAATAAGCAAAATGTGAGTTCTGGCCTCTCTGAAAGGTGGATTTGTCTTCCATGTCTTTGTGAAAGGAGAAGTGCCTTTCTCTTTTACTTCTGTCAGTCAGTAGCTGTCTTAAAGAGGATTGCCAGCTTTCTCTCTGTAGGACTGAGCTATGGTT
This sequence comes from Corvus hawaiiensis, assembly GCF_020740725.1. Classification (NCBI taxonomy): domain Eukaryota; kingdom Metazoa; phylum Chordata; class Aves; order Passeriformes; family Corvidae; genus Corvus; species Corvus hawaiiensis. The sequence goes on along the minus strand of NC_063214.1, from coordinate 115,714,853 downwards.
AAAGCCTCCAAATATGCACAAGAAGCCCATTTTATGGTTCTTTTTGCTAGGTTCTCTATGCACATCGTATAAAGAAGACTATACATCTCTTTTTGTCTATCAGTACAAATGTCGCAACATCAAAATTGTGATGCGGCTCCTGCAGCACCCCTGAAATTGTGCAGACAAATCAAGAGAGGTGTGTGTGTGTGAGAGTGTATGAATGGTAGTTGATTCGTGTGTTTCGTTTTCCTTTTCCCAATGATTTTGGCAGCGAGGGTTGGATCGGTCGCCCCGGCAGGAGGGAACGCGCATCCCCAAACCTGGGCGCTTTGGCACCATCGCGTGGTCGAAGGAGCGGCTGCAGCCTCGCTGTGTTTGTGTCGCATCCTCGGACCGAAACTTCAAGGAAGCGCAGACTTTTGGGAGCACTTCATCTGCTGTCCCCTCCACGGATTCCCGTCCTATCCCACTACCCACCCTTTCTGGGAAACAGTGGCTAAGAGCATCCACGGAGTGGGTGACAGAAACTGAATCAGAGCAAGTGTGGAAGCCCTCAAGACAAGGGGCTAATGGGTATGTCTCAAACACTGGTAGCCAGATGGCTGTGGAGCCAACCAGGGGTTGTTGGTAATAACAGACAAGAACTCTGTGAGAAAGAACAGGATGTGGCTGGAGAAGGGGCCCTATGGAGGTAGGGCAGCACTTTTCTGGGACAAACACCCTTCTTCTGGCTCCTGGAGATAAGCAGCAACACAGTGCAAGCACAGGAATGAGGTCGAGAAGCAGGTATGGACTGTAGGGGGGATCGAGACCACTGAAGACCCCCAAAGCCTCTAATTCATTTCCAGAAAGGTCTAGAGGAGTGGGCAGTGATAATTAATTTGCATAGAAAGCTAGAAACTTCTCTCCAAGGCAATATCCCCCCAAAGGTAGCAATAGGTACCCCCCCAAAGCCCGGTGCACTTGCTCTGCACCTGCACCCCAGGACCCTGGACACCACAGCTGGATTAGTGCTGGAGCCAGGACTGGGGATCTCTTTTTCTTTGTTTCTTCTTTTCTTTCTCTCTCCCTGCCTTTAAATCATCTCTCTCTTTCCCTCTTCCCTTTCACCTTATCCCTTAATCCAAAACCCACTGCTTATACTAGGAGGTCTGAGACTAACACACCAATTTCCATGCTGTGTAGTTTGCTAAAAAAACTTTGTAAGCTTTTGCAGACCCTTTGACTTATGCCATTCCTTTCGACCACGAGCATCTACAACTCTTGGGTGCTCCCTTTCCATTAAGGAAGGGACATCATAATGACAAAACACTAACTTTTGGTGGGAACTGGGATGAAACTGGCATTTACTGTTTCCTTCCAGGTCAACACAGAATTTAAGTTATTCTATCCCACTTGTTTGAGCTTACACAGTTTCATAAGAGGTAAGAAGGCAATTCACTACAATTTATTAGCTTATTATGAAGGAACTTGCCTTCAGTAGTGCCAGGCTAAATCTTACAGACGATCTGCAAAACCTCATAATCTACACTGTGAGGAGATTAGCACACTTTAGCTGACAACACCTGAGGCATCTCTGTCCCTAATTCTTGTTAAAGACTGAAGCTGGTACCTTAGTCATCCAAAAGTTAAAAGAAGAGCAAGAGCATTATCTCCTCTCTGAATGCAAGAGCAATACCAAGAACATTATCCCTTCTCTGGCACAACTGCTTAATATTAGCATCAAAACCCAGTTTGAGCTTGTAGGTGTAGGTCTGTCAACCACTTGTCACTCAGTAAGTGGGAGAGTGACTCTCCAGCGGGTCAGAAACTCAGCAGTAACTACCTGTGTCTGTACTCAAACACAGCTGCCACAGCGGGGCAGGGCTTTGGCTTCATTTCAGTGAAGGGTAGAGCTAATTTACTCTTTCTCCATAACCATTAGGTTTAAGAGTTGGCTTCTGAAATTTGCCTTCATCACTTCTCCAACTGAGAAGGACAAAGGTGGTCTTTTATACTTTGGTTAATGAGGCCTCTCTGCTGTGACCTTTTGTGTTTTGCAGCCCCACAAACCTACTATCCTGTTGTGACTACTCAGCCTTTCTGGAAATGCACTTCTTCTTCCAGTTTGAGAAGATTTAGGATGTGGTGAGAAAGAGAGAGAGTTAAATTTTACATTCTTCCCCCTATGGTTGAAGAGATTTAATTGAAGTTCACCCAGGGGAGAAGTCACTGCCAGCAGATAAACACCTTAGCTTGCTGTTTCTACTAAAACGGTTAACAATGGAGTAGTTAAGACTTAAAATATAATTTGTTGCCATTAAGCTTTTATGTTATCTCCATCCTGAGCTCAATAGAAACTCCTGTTGAAGGGTCCAGGTGCTTTAGATATGTCCTGTATTCTGAAGGTAATCATTGCAACCATTGGTGTGGAGATTGCTGAGCTAATCTTACAGCTTCTTGCTTTTGAGAGGGGTGGTGGTGTTTCTATTCTCCCACAACTTTGGTTATCCCCCAAACCTCTGTACTGCATGGACTGTGGGTCTCCTCTCAGTTTACTGCAAAAAAAGGTCAAGCTGAGGGTCACTGCTCAGTGATGACAACTCTGTGAGCCAGGATGTGGTGTGGCTGTAGGAACATTGATGTTCCTATAAGTAGTGAGGCAGGAGCTGCTGGCTGGAGGTGGAACCGCCTCAGCACCAGCGTGGATTCATATCTGAATTAAGCGATGATGTATCCATGGCTTTAAGCCATATTTTCTTTTCTGTGCCCTTCAAATTAGGCTTCCAAATGAGACACCTCAATACAAACATACTGATCATTCTCCTGTTAATCACACTTTCTTTAGTGGCAGTGCCAGTTCCATTCAAACACGGTTGTGCTGCCTCCTGAGTCTCGTTTGTTACTGATACTTGCTGTGGGAGGGCTTTGCATGCTTGAGAGATGAAGGGATGGCATTATAATAGTTAATATCTGTAAGGCCAAAGAGGGAACTTCAGGGAGATAGGAGAATGTTTTTGGTAATATACCATATGAGAAAATTACCCTTTTCCCATTGCATCTTACCATATGGAATTTGAAACCACAGTGTAGCTGCATGCACCTTGGGGAGGATAAAGAAGCATTCAGCATTTCAGTTGCAAGATACAGAAAGGCTTTTTCTTTGTCTCATTTAACAATTTCTCTAAGTATGTTTTGGTGCTTGCTTTGGGTACTTTCTCTAGTGGTCTCTCAGACTGATTGTAGACTTGCTCAGCTGATTTCCATCTCAGGGTTTTCTGTCTGTCATTAGGTTATTGGAGGGCTGTTGTCAGATTTAAAACAACCATTGTAAGGGTCCCCTATGTTTAAAAAAAAAAAAAAAATCTGTTCATAAAGTGAAAGAGAGAAATTGGTCAAAAGGGCTCTGAGCTGTGGGTGAGGAAGCAGCCTGAGCAATGGAAAACACAGGGCTTTGTCTGAGCAGTTTTGTGAAAGGGCTCTCCAAACCAGCGTGGACTTGGGATGAGACAGATAACCTCAGTGGGGTTGAATGGAGTTTACCTTTCAGTGGCTTGAAATGCAATACAAAGGTGATGCATGAAATGTATTGTTCTCATAAGCGCTATGAAATGTCAAACAAAAATGTCTTTCATGTAATGGCGCAACAGAAGCTGAGAATCGTGCAGGAAGAAATAGAGCATTGAAGTAAACAATTCGGCTTCTGAAACTGTTGGAATGGAAAAGAAAAAGGTGTAACCTGGAGTGCTGAGGAAAGGCATTAGAAAAGAAAACCATCCAAAAACCATACAGCCTACTTTGTGTGTGGGTAAAAGATGCTTTTAGATTGACCTCTCTGATTAAGTTTTGTTTTTTCTATTTCTTAAAAAATGCAAACAAATCCAAACAAAACCCAAAAGCTACAGTAAGACCTTGGAAAACAATAACCTTAGGAAATTACTTTTTTGGGGACCCTACTTCTATTTTTATGTATACTTATCATGGATCTGAGACTCTGTTGTACATTTGCAGAATTCAGTGTCTTTTTTTTTTCCTCGAATCTCTATACCATCTTTTCTTTGAGCACATTAAAAATATTTAACTCCTTATAAACCATTCAAAGTATAAATGAAACCCAAAGAATTGCTCCATCCAGTAGGAGCAGGGTAGAAATGTCATGAGCACTGTTAAGTCATAGGAGACCCTTGCAGTATTTCCCTGAAGCAGCCCAGCTTCTCACTCCTGTTTGCCCCACCCAGTCAGCCTTGACTAAGAATCAGAAAAATCACTTTCCCTTGGCGTTGAACAAGGAACTTTGTTCCATTAAATGTTGCCCCCAAAACTACACTGCCTCTTTCTCTGGAAAGCTTCTGCCCAGAACATTCTTGTGTAGATAAACACGACATTCCAGCGTAGTGATGCTGTGGTGACACTGCATGGCACTCTACTGAATCTGTCTCTTAAAAAGGGACATTGTAGTGTGAGTAAATCGTAGTACTTGTCCCAAACACAAAAGCTCATAAAATTCTTGCTAGGATGTCTTAGGTTAATGCTCTGGAACACTGTGGAGATTTTTAAAAGCTGTTGTGGTGTTAGTTAATCTACAAATTACTTGTTCTGAGATGGCATTTTTATAAAACTTACGTAATAAAAATTAAATAATGATAATGTTTTTTAAAGGAGAGATATTAAAAGTGCCCTATTCTGCAGACCAAAGCAATAATATGTTGGGCAGCATCAAAGCATTAAACAAGATGGTTTGCATCATTAACACTAAATGAAATGGCTTAACAAGTCAATAAATGATGAGAATAAACCTAAATTATCACACAATAGAGTGTTTTAAAGTGCCAGAAACAAATTTTCTGAAGCAAATAAATTTCCAATAAAACTACATGGAATTTAAAGGAGCATGTTTTTCTTATTATTGAATGCAAGATCAGTTAAATACTACTTTGCATATTCAGTGTACTGTATGTATGGTCTTCATAACATCCCAGTGAAGCAGAAAGGAAGAGGGAGCAGTGCTTTATTTTGTAAATCAGGCAAATAAAGAAATTACATCAGGAAAACTGGAAAAATTTTTGCCTCATTCTGTAATTCATATGATAGTTAAATCTTTAAGTGCTGTTTTCCCTTTATTTTCTGTGTCTGCAGAAAGCCTTTACACTCTGCATTCCATAAACAAAGCTATGAACAAAACAGTGCATATTGAAGTGGGGGCCATTTTGGAACCTGCAGTGTTCCACTATGGAAATTTTAGTTTTTGCAGTGTGATAGGTATGTGTGTTGGGCTTTACAGCAACAGACAAGGAGGTGAGATTCCTGCTTCCCAGAGCTTTGTCTAGGGCAAGGATAGGAGACACTTGCTGTTGGCTAGTTGTGACCTGTGACTTAATTTCATGTTGTGGGATTCTTTTCATTTTTAGGTAAGATAAGTGGTAATGGGGCTAGACAGGTCTCTCTGACCCTTAGCAAGGAAAAGCCAATCCCTGGGCTGACAGGAGGCTGGTCAGATTAACATGCTTCTCATTTCTACTTCCTATCTTCATGCATAGCTGTAGTCCTGGGAGCTAAATATTTTTCAGATCCAAAATTTATTACTCTTGCTCCGGAAGATAATTTTCCCTGTGCAGCTGAAGAGTACAGGATGGCACAGATGAACCTGAGAGATTTTATCAGACTCATTACTGCAGAACCTGCATATAGCATTCTCAGACGCTGAGAATGTGTCTCATTGTACTAATTCTGTCCTTTTGACATTCTTGTGCTTTTAAAACAAACCCTTCCCATATGTGAAGCCCAACCCAATTCAGCCATGGCAGTGCCAGGCCTTCTCCAGTGACTTCAGTAGGTTATATTTAGCATTTGACTGCTATATACTGTTTTCTCTTCCAAACTCTGATCAAGGAAAACCCTTGTATAATTATGAGCATCTGTTAACATCCATGGTGTAACCCCACAACATCTTCTTCAGAAGCAGGAGGGTGGGGAATTTGTTTTTTTTTACACTAATGTAGTTTTCTGAGGGGAAAAAAAATTGGCCCATTCCTAGAAAAGAAAAATGGGAATAGATTGAGTATGGTGGTTTCTTGGGTCAAGTAAGCAATAAATCCATGCAAAGAAGTACGTGAAAAGAGTCTTGGGAAGTTTGTGGATTATGCTTGCCTGTGGTTAATTTTTATTTTATATTTAACTTTACATTAAGTACCCGTTTAATGTTTTGCTGAACTGGTGTTCCCATCAGATATTATTTCTCTCACAACACATTGCGTTGAAAGGAATTTTGAGACAAACCCCTCATAATTCCCAAAACTCCTCCAAGCACTGTTCTTACGTGATTTGACTGATTTTGATTACTTATTTCTTCCTTTTCACAGAAAAAAAAAGCAAAACAAATACCTAAACCCTCCTTTTCTAATGGCCAGAAAATGCTACAGAGTCCTTTCCCCTGACAGAAACAGGACTTGGAAAATAATGAGTGAAAATTCTGCTCTCCCTCTAGCTGCTATGGTGTGGGGAAATGGGCTGCTTCAATCCTCTTCTGGGAGATGACTTTATCAGAAATCCAGTACGAATGGGGAGAGTTTGGAGTTATTTTTCTTGCTGCAGTGGAAATCCCCATGGTAGTGGTGACTTTCTTTGCAGAGAAGTCCCAGCAGAAACTGCCTGTTTCCCATGGTTGTGTTCAGACCATAAATTTTTTTTCTTCCTAGTATCTTTCTCTGAACTGTCATCACGATGCCAAGCACTTTTTCCCTCTTCACTTACAAGATGAGGCTGCAGTCTTTCTCTGAGGGGCTTAAGAACCACAGAGATGGATTTGGGCAAGGCGGGGGCTTGTCTGTGATGGATGCTCCTTGCAGCTGAGTGTAATGATGCTCCATTCTCTAAGGTCATGGATGCAAGCAGCAGAATTTCAAACAAATAGAGAGGGCTAAAAGCAAAATTAAAACTAATATGAAAAATAAAGCTTTAGAAAACAGTTTCCCCACATGAAATTTGGCCATTTATTGTGTTTTAGTATTTTAATTGATGTTTTCTCAAAGACACACCAGAGACCTACACCACCAACCCCTACAGCTATGGCATTTTTTTTTCTGATTACAGGGGGAGCTTTGAGTCAGGTCCTAAAGGTTTGAACCTGCTCTTGCCTGTCTTTAAAACAAAATGATGGATCAATTGTCAAAATGAAGAACAGAACAACTGGGACTTTTGGAGATCCCTTTCCATCCTGAGTTAATCTTCCAGAGGTGCTCAGCTCCTGCTGATGCCTGCCCATTGTGGTCAATGCTTTCATTGCAGTGTCTGCACTCTCTTCATATTTTGGTGATTTGTTGAGTGCAGTTGAGCTTGATTTTGTAAATGCTTTTAGGATCTTGGAGCATTGCTGGACAGCCTTCAACAGCATGTATGTGACAGCATGAGCATCTGGAGGGTTTGTGTAGATGCAGATAAAGCATCTGTGATGTTGGGAAATCACTGCAGTGTTTTTGCCAAGCTGAAGTTGAAATGTCCATATCTAATTGAATGGCAGCTTTTGAATCACAAACCAAAACTTTCCATGCTACAAACACACACATGGATCTTATGGCAGAAAGAATAGTTTCCAAATCAACACAGGGAAATTATGCAGCTAACTCCCTAGCACAATTAGAGAGTTCTAAAGGCATGTGAAAACAAAAGTCATTTTTAAAGCTAACAAAATAATCGCAGGTTGAGGTTTTCCACAGCTTTATAAAATGAAGCCAAGGATCATTTCAGTGCCAGGTAAAAGTTTCAGTCCATAAAGAGCAGCTGTGTTGTGCTACTTTGCACAAAACAAATAAGCTAGTAAAGTTTTGCAGGACGTAGTTATACCAGACTCAACATGCCTAACAGAGAGGCTCTACTAAAGAAAAAAAAAAAGTATTTTCTTTCCTAAAAGAACCTGTGTGTGTTTCCATGCTTTAGGAAAGATGATTTAAGGGTGGATGTCTTCTTGGTTATGCTGCAAGTTCAATGATCTGAGAGACAATCTAACTGGAGAGTCTGAAAACTGCCTGTCAGCTGATGGATGAAGCTGATGTAATTAAATTCAGGTCATCATAATGTAGAAAGAGTTTCATTGAGATAAATAGTGTCTGTGTACCTCAGCCTTGCAGATTGTTGATTATACATCCCTAAAGTTCTAATCCCAGCCCTTGTTCTAGCTGGAGCTCTGTAGAGTGACTGAAAAGGCAATCATACTTAAAAATTGAACACCCTTGGTGAATTAGCAATGGTTCACTCATAAATCATCCTTACGAGCTTTCTGCAAAGTTCCTGGCCCTTTCCAACTTCTGTCCACAAAATACTGGAGTTTGAACCTGTTTGGTAGAAATGGGGAATGTGGGGAAGAGTTGAGGGAACTGTGCTTAAAGTCTGAGTTTACTTTAACTTCAGCTATTGCAGTACTCCTGCATTTAGGATGGAAAAATGGGGAAACTCCAAGGTCTGTCTGGCTGTTGTGAGTGCTGAACAACAATCAGGGCTCGTTCTCAAGCTCCTCAGCGCTTTTGGGCTGGTCAGTCTGGCAGTGGGGAATTCTCAACGTGCCAAGGGAAATGAAGTTGGAGATGGAGAAACTCCAGTCTCTTGGCATTTAACTGGCTCCAGCCCTGCAGGGACCCTGTCCAGTTCTCACAAGTTCAAGCACTCTGTGATGGGAGAGGCTGGGCGAGGGCCAGCATCGTCCGAGAATCAGCACAGGCTTACCAGCATCCCATCCTATCCCATCCCTTCCCTTCTCCTGGGCCTAACATATCTTGGAACAGGGAGAAGTCTGGCCCCCTCCTCAGAAGGCTCATGTCACTTCTTCCATGTCCTGGCTTGGCTGAGTCCTTCCCGAGTGAGCAGGCGGGTCAGCTTCGCACACTGCAAGCCTTTTTCTCCGGGTTTCTCAGAGAGAGACTGTGTTTCAGCTGAATTCAAAGCAGCTGGATAGTCAGGAAAAAGCATTTCTTCTTGTCCCTTGTGTCTGACTAGATCTGGCAGTCAGTGTTTTAGCACATTATTATCTTTTAATTCCCATAGTTATTGGGCATTATCCAATTCATAAAAAGCAGACTTATTTGGATCTGGGGTAAATATGGTGAAAACATGAAGAAAGACAGTGGAGGGTAAAGGTTCTAATTTTTCCTGAACTGTAGGTAGTTATTTCATGTTTGGAATAGGGGTTTCAGTTGATTCTGTTGTTATCCAAGTGTTGGGGGGGCAGGGGGGATTGAGAGGGGAAGAGTTGTGTTAGGCAATTTCACAGAATTTATTTTATTGCAATTAATGTAAACTTTAAAGTCTTTATTCCAGTATTGAGAAATAAAGAAGATTTAAACTGGGAGACAATACCACTTCCCTCTGTAAAATCTCTCCTTCCCTGCTCCATCCCCAGTCCCCTTGCTGCACATCACACTTCAGCCCCTTGAAGAGACAATGGACATCACAGAAGAAGGTGGTCACTGTGTGGTTTTTTCTTTTCTTTCACTGCTCCTTGTTTCCCTGCTCAAATGCTCTGATGAGGTTCCTGCATGGGCCACAGTCCCCACAGAGCTGTATGTGCTCCTGAGACCCCTCACCCTTGCTCCAGCCTTTTGTTTTCCTCTGCTCCTGCTTTGCCCTGGATCAGCCTCCTCTTGTTTCTCCTTTTTCTCCAGTGTCTCCCCTGCTCTGGTGTCTCTCTTGCCCCTGCTTGTTCTGTGCCAGCTCTGGCATCTCTCTTTCTCTGGCATCTCTTCTTGTTTAGTGGCTGCCACCTTTCTTAAATATGTTTTTGCAGAGGCACCATATGCTCTTCTCACTGGTTTGCTCTTGGGGCACCAGTGGGTCCATGTTGGCTGTTGCAAAGCCAGCTGGAAGTGTCTGTGACCAGCAGACAGGGCAACCCCTCATCCCCCACACAGGTCACCCCTGCAGCCCCTTCTCCTGCCAAAACCTTACAGTTATGCCCAATATAGCGAATCATTCCAATTATATCTGTATTTAATGTATATTACATTGCTCTCTGTGAGCACATTAATTCTCTTGACTTCAAGTGCATCTGGCTATGGTGCTCAGCACCTTTCAGAGTTTAGCCCTGAGTGAAAATTACGATGACTGTAGCAATTCTGTCTAATAATTTATCTTGCATGTGCACATACTTACACACTTTATTTTCTGGCAAAGAAACCTGGGAAGTATCCATAAATAAGAGCAAATAAATTAGAATATGTAGAGCAGTTTAACACAAATGTGAGTATTTTTGAGATTTGGGGAAGCATGGCTAATTTTCAACATTAATTTTTTGCAATCCTCTAAATTCTGCATCTGTTCAGGAATTTAAAAGGCTGTGAGCATCACTGACATTTCTAATTTAAATAACAATAAGTCATGTATCATATATGTGTTATTACACACATATGAAAGACCAGTTTATAAGGTGGAACTCTGGAACTTATTTGATCAAATCAGCCTTGAATCTCTATGTTGAACACAAGCCAAATTGCTACGTCCATATGTAAATAAATACCTAAACTATTTCTGGGTGATGAGGTACCTGGATGCCAGACATGCATTCAGCAAACCTTGTGACTTGCTCTCATCTCCAGTTGCTGAAAGTCTGTTTATAAGCTCCACTGATCCTCTCTGGTGTCCTCTTTTCTCCCTGCTGCTTGGGTTATGGCACAGTCTGGGGCACGGCTGTACCTGACAAGGAAAAACGAGTTTGTGAGACCTTAATGAAGGCAAAAAGTCATAAGCTGTGTGTGTGCCCCACATGCTCTTTATTTTATAGCTATATATTTCAAAGCTTTTATCTTTTATTGTTCCAAGGTGGGTATAAAAAGTTAGACCTACAGAAGGGCACAAGCCACCACAAGGCACTTTAGGTGATTAAGACTGGTATTTAGAGCCCCAGCCAGAAACTTATTGAAATGAGACAGTGTTACCACCATTGCTGCTCTTCACTGCACCACTCCTCTCCTGCACGTGGCACTGGTGTTCACCTCACTGTCTTTGTCTGTGTGGGCAGCTGGGGAACAGCAGGCACCCCAGGCAGTCACCAACCCACTGTTCCCTTCCCTGGACATCACCCTTAGAAGAACCAACTTGGTAATGCCGTAACTCCTGAGTTACCTGACAGCATTATCTATGCCACTGAAAAGGGGAGTTCAGTACCTGCCAGAATTCCTGAATATTATCACCTGAGCAGTCTAAATCCTCAAACCATTTACCTTAGAAAGATAGTATAATATACATATATGAATACCTGGGGGGTTTAAACTCCTATAGATTTAAACTCCTATGCCCCTGCTCATTGAAGGGGGGTTGGATAACTTTTAAAGGTGCTTTTCAACCCAAACCATTTTCTGTGATTTCATATCTGCTGTGGTGGAGGCAGTTGCATGCAAAGCTAGCAGAGCTTTATTGTCCCAAAATAGCCCTATCCATGCTGTTACTTATTTTGGGAACACATATGGCCTCTCTTTCTTTGGCATCTCATCATCTCACAGTCCCTGTGAGACTTCTTTGCTATTGTCTCCCATTTTGCACATGGGGGACTGAGACACAGAGATGGGGTGACTTAAAATAGTGCGAGGCACTTTGCATTCCCAAGGAGGAGTTCTGCAGATAATAAAAGTGCTGCTCTCGTGTCTCTGGTAGGATAAGGAATGGACCCTGGCCTTCCTGAGTCTGAATTTGCTGCTTAACTGCTTGACCACACTTTGTTGTGACAAGCCATTCTTTCATTTTAAACATACTTTATGACTAGCCAGCAGATACCTTCTGAGTAATTTTCATCTGTAGGAACAAAATCAGCTTTAACAGATGTATTGCAGGAAAAGCATCCTAGTTGCCCTGGTTAATTCCAGTAGTAGACCCTTCCTGACTAAGAAGTAATAGGAAAATCATTCCTCCCCTACTCCATATACATTTGCAGATGAATCCGTATAAACATTTGAACTCCAGATGAAAAACCTCGATCCCATCTTGGGCCTCCTGTCTTCGGCCTTGCAGTGGAGTGTCAGCTCCAAAAATGGTGTTCTGCCTTAGGCATTCTGACTTGGGGAGCTATAGACCTAATGAAGCACAGGACCAGCCAGAATTTTTGACCTCCACTTCCCCTTCCTTCAAAGTCCAAGGGGCCCCTGAGCTCTTGCAGAGCTCTCTGCCCATGTCTCCCATTCCTTTCCTAGCAGGACAGCTGCAGAGCTCTCCGTGGAGCAAGACCCCTGGGTGTGTGGCTGCACTTTCCTGTTAGCTTTCTATGAGAAAAGTGCAGCTCTGGTTGGCAAGTGCTGGCCAGGGGCCTGGTGCTCCAATTCCCTCCCTCTGTGCACCAGGGACCTGGACTGCAGCCACATTCTCACATTCCCCAGGCAAGGGAGGGCTACTGGCCTCAGACCTGACTTCCAATGCCTTTTCTATGAGAGAAGATCGCTTGAGGCCAGGTCAGTCCTATTCTTAATTAAAAATAAGACCTAGAAAGCACGGGCTTATTTATTTACAAATAGTCTAAAATAGAATTCTTTGGATATGCGTAGCACTCCCATCTCTGTATCAGAAAGCACTTTGTAAAGCATTGAATTAATTAAGCTTAAGAAACACTCTAGGGATACAGAAGTATTATTACCCATATTTTAAAGATGAGGAAATGGAGACAGAAAGAGGATAAGGGACTGGTGTGTGAATGCAGGCTGAGTCACTTGTAAGCTCAGAAATTAAACTTAAATTCAAGTTTTTATATCCTTTCCCTCTTGCAACTAGAATTGGCTAGAAAATGGCAGTTTTCATCTGTAAAAACATATACCACTTTCTATTATAAATAAATTAAGTCAGAACATTTTATAGACTGGAATATACCTAAAATTGTCTGTTATGGTCTCCACAAGCATCATTTAGTTCTTTGGTATCCATAAATCTGAAGTGCATATTCTTGTCTAGGTGGTGAGAAGAGAGTTAAGGTACAACTTACCCTGGTTCTAAATAACAGCACCATGTCCCTCATAATAAAAACAAACCAGATAAAACTTCATGTAGGTCCAGCAAATTCAATTAACACCTGCCAGTGGTGAATATAAGAACAATGGATGCTTATTTCCTCTTATACCTTCAATTTCTAACTTGCTTACTTCTCAAGAGGTACCTTCTCCTAATGACTTTCCTTGCTCATGTTTCAAGAATTACACTAAGCTCTTTTTGACTTGCTTATCATTGCTCATAGTAAAAATCCCCAGGGGTGTATTAATTAAAGCTAGAAAGTAGAATTAAGTTTCCAGTTATCCCAGTTGGGAGGTTCTGGAAAAGTGTCCCAGTAACAGTGGTGGCAGCAAACAATTTCACTTATTATTGGACTGTGCTTGGTAATTTTATGGAAGAGATTTTGTGAGGAAGTTTCTACTATAAAGAACCTCAAATCCAATGACCCATGAGATCTTTTCTACTCCAATGATGTTAGCAGAAAATGTTGTTGATAAAGCAGGACTTGGGATAGGAGTTAACTCATTTTCTCTGATCAGAGTTTTTTTCAGGTGTGTTGGGGTGTGGTGGTGAGCAGCTGCTCTTGTCTCTAAAGAGGATAGATACATCTAGACCATGGGAACCAAGGACAAGTCCTGAATTCTGGCTCTGACTGTCCTGACACTGCCTTAACTGTGTGGAGAGCAGATATGGAAGGTCCCCTCCCTCCCCGAGCCCTGCATGAGCCCCAGCTCCCATGGGCCATGGGGCAGGGATTCATTTGTGGTGGTGTCCAAGAGGTCCCTTGGGAGTGGCAGTGGAATCGCAGTGTGCTGGTTTGGTGCATGAGGAATGAGAAAATTCCATTTTTGCACAGTCTCTGTTCTGTACTGCTTCTATACTTGAAGAGTTCTCAGTTTTTTGACACCCATAGAGAACACCAGTCAGATTAACACTGGGAGCAATGTACGCATTGAGGGAGTTATGTTCAGTGTCCAAAAGGAAAACTTAAGACAAAAGAGAACAGTGTAAGGACTAATGATGTTTGAATTTTTGAAAATAATTATTGCCTTAGAGATCTCCCTTTTCATTTTACTAATTAAGTGATGTCCTTCTGCTAATGTATATATAGAAATAAACCACATATCAAAGTCAAGATTATGAGATTATTACCTGTTTTAACATCAGTGCTGAAAGTATTAATTTCAGCTAAAAACACTGCTACTCTTCTCACCTTCATTAGCTTTTTTCGTTTGATTTAGCCAATGTTAGAATGAAGTTGGTCCATGCAAGTGACATCATTCTATAATCAGACTTTTACTGCTTTAAAATTAATTTCAATTAACTGTTGGAAAAAAGCTTTTTAGTGTCATCTTTAACTGTGGAAGTATTTCATTCGTGTTGAACTAGATACCTCAATTAGAGGAGAAAACGTTGCCAAATGAGTTGGATTGTGGGCTAGACTCAACCTCTAAAATACAGATTTGAATCCAGATTTTAAATGCTAGAAAGTGTCACATTCCTGTCTTCATACAAAATCTATTAATTTGTGGCTCTTAAAGGGGAAAAAATGCTGCTTATTGTGAAAGCTATCAGAGTCTGACCCAAGTGGTCAGGTTTCAGAATTTGATCCAACATGTTAGAAAAATAGGTTCTGTGCAAAATGCAATGCCAGGTTTAAATGTACCAAAGGTTTGAAAGTTTTTGTGTAATGTTTGGGGTTTGAATCTAACCCTATGGGTCCATTAGTAAATGGTTTAACTTTACAGTTTCAGGACCATCTGTGTTGTGGTGAAGGGTAGCTAAAGGCAAAAAATGACCTGTATTAATCTAAAGTTCAAAGCCTGAAATCCACAAGTAGGGGAGAGGAAAGATGTCGTTTTCTCCATGGTAACATGGATATGTACGCACCTTTTCATCTGTGAAACAGAGAATGGCTTTAAATGCTTTGGCAAATCCTCCCTACTTTGGGAACGTCAGGGCTTTCTTTTTGGAACAGTGGGCATGGATCCGTTGATTGAACCATCTTCCACCATTTCTCATTGTTAACCCTTCATAGCTTCGATTCATGTTGGGGGTGTAGAAGAATCTCCCTCTGAGTCACTTGACACTTTTTTCCCAGCTGGCAGCTGATGTAGCTGAATGCTCCAAAAGTAAATATAATTTGTCTAGCTAGCTGACCTTTCCCTGAGCGAGATCACAGGAGGGGCCATGCTGTTACCCTGCATCCTGAAGCTCAGTGAAATATCCTTTTATCATATGGTGAGGACAGGTTCACCAACACTTCATTTTATTTTGCAAATAATTCCGCCTCTTCTGTGCAACTTTCTCTGAAACTAAACCAGTTGTTGATGTGCAACTTGGCAATTTGCACATGGAAGGCAATAAAGACTTATTCATAAATTTGGATGCAAAATTTGTTATATTTACTGTGTAGTGAAACAAACATCACAGTTTTTTATGCACTCTGTTTTATTATGTTCTGTAAGGTCTTGAGCCACAGTACTGCATGCTAAAGAAACCCAGTAGTTTGTGAGCACGTGTTTATTTACACTGGGTGGATGTGCTGGTGCTTTTGCAGTTACTTGTAGTTATTTTGTGTTTCTGTAAACCAAGGCATCTGTAAATATAGCAGCTCACCTACATCAGGCAAACTGGCAAGAGCAAGAAGATCTTCTATTCAGGGTATCTGATGGCTTTTTTGCTCAAATAACCCTGCAGTCTACTGGAATGTAAGCTTGGCTGGCATTTGTGCTCATTCCCAGCAGAGGAGATGCTATCACAAGCATTGTTTCCAGCAGCATTAGCTGGCAATGCCTTGTAATCTGTTCCCTGCGGCTCAGGCTCCCTTTCATCATGCCCCACCAGGTACCTTCTTGAAAATCCTGGTTGTGCTACTCTTGATTCCTTATTTGCAATGAGCTGGAGTGAAGCTGCTGGCCAAGGGGAAGCCTTTGCTCCTGGAGTCAGGGGTCTGGAGACCAAACATCCCAGCAGTGCCATAGAATAATGACAAGAGGCTTGGCATGGACACTGCCTTGGATTATTCCTCATTTATGCCAAATGTGTTCCAAGAGATGGCTGGCTCCCCCACCACACTCTGGAGCCAGCCACTTGGAGAGTCATTTCAATAAAACCACATCATCTCTTTTGAGGGGAATATTCCAGCTCATTGGCTTTTTGGTTTGAGAATTCAGCTGTTACTTCTGGATTCTCTGCCTTCAAAGAGCTATGGGAGATGGGCTGGTGCATCACATATAGAGGCAAAAAAGGGGGCATTCATATTCTTCAGCTGTAAGTCTTTTAATAAACCACCATCACGTGTTTTCATATTACTTTGACGGTTTTGTCCTATTTCCTGCTTCTTATGCATGTAGCTACGTGCCAAACACCCAGAAATAATACTTCATTTATATCAAATCTGATCCTCCCATGTGCTGAGTACTTATTAGCTCACAGGCATTTTTCCAATATCACCAAAAGAGATTAATGTAGGAATATTAGTCTGAGCAACTATCACCGTAATATCTGAGGTCCCAATAATGAAGACTTTACAGGTGAAGCAGGTAGTAATTTTTTCACTTAGGCTCACCTGACACTTCCCATTATGACTTTTTTTTTTTAGCCCTTTTACCAAACTTTAATTGTTGGAGTTGTAATTTTCCATTCTACATAACCTAAGTTGATTATAATTTTTTTTGGTTGGTTTTTTTTGGTAGAGGAGGACAGGGATGATGAGGTTTCATATAAAATAGCCATTTCTCAAAATCAGGCTGGCTATAAAACTTTGTTTTTTCTATGTCAAATCAGAACTTCAGCAGGAACATGGTATTAAATGGGGAAGATCCTTTCTGTGGCAAGTTGCACTTTTTTATTTTGCTGTAACAAAGAGTCACATTTTGCCAACTTACGAGCATCTAAATATTTTGTTTTTCTGCTCTATGGTGTTCTAGAGTGTAAAAGGACGTGCAAAACTGAATTTTTCAAGTAAAATGTTCAGTGAGATTGCTTTACTTTTTCTATGTAAAATGCTTTTATTGCTTTCTGGAAACTTGGGCCTCCAATGTCCAGAAGATAAAATAGGCAAGAATGACAGGAGAATTTAGAATATGGAGATGTCAAATTTTTAACCTGTATAAAGATCAGTGCTTGAAATCAGTGTTTGAATATATACCCCACTGAATTAGTGGTAGATGTGAAAAAATAAACCCAAAGATGGTATTACGATGAATTACAGTTTATCAAATAGCTGGGAAGAAAATGTTCAGGAGACTCAGCACTGACTGATCAACTAGAAAGATGGCTGCAGCTGTGTTTTAAGGACTAACTGGGGAGAAAGTAAAAGGGAGGAGCAGAGGTCAATAAAAATCCTTACACTTTGGTTGCTTCCTTTTCAAATACAAGTAAAACCCCAGGCTGCATCAGGCTTGCCTTTGTCCCATCTGCCCCCACACTAAAGAGGATTTTGTGACACTCCTCTTGGGCACTGTAGCCAAAAAGAGATTGATTTCTGAATATATGCTGTTTCACTGCTTCTTCTACTTCTTTCCGTCTCTGTTGGCAATCACATTTCCAAAATAAAGCTCAGTACCTTTAGCTGCCACAGTTAGGACTGTTTCTTCACCGTGAGAGAAGCTCCTGCCAGAGGCCAGGAGCTGCTTCTTCAGCTGCTGCCCAACATCTTCCACGTGCAACACGCCAGAGTTCATGCACGGTTGTCCAGCTGAAATCTGCCTAATGACTCAATCCTGTTTTTGGCAGAACTGGAAAGCTGTCTTTGCAAATGTGCTGTATGAGTCTGTGTACTTGGCACAACACAGGGCCACAGAGAGACACCCACAGTGGTTTCCAGTGGGGCTGGTTGGCCAGGTGGAACTTTGCAGTAGTGCAGCTCTGCTCCCCCTCGTCCCTCAGGCCCCTGGTGCCTGGATTAGCAAGAAAAGGTGCTTTAAAAGACTCATGACCTCCTGCAGAGCTGGGGAGTGCAAGGGGTACCTCTTCCTGTCAAAAAACTGTGGTTCTCTCTTGTCTGGCTTGACACATGGGGGAAGAGTGAAAGTGCTGCCTGCCAAAGTCCTGTGCAGGGAGAGGCACTTTTTGTTCCTGCTGAGCATTCCAGGAGAGTCTGCCTGATAAAAGTCATTGAGGCAGGGAGAGTTGGGTATCCATGGGGAACTGTGTAGGCTCTCAGTGCATCTACTGGCCACCTTCAGGATGCCCTCCTCCTCCTTGTCTGGCAGGTGGGTGTTTGCCAGTCCCTTACTGGAGTCTGGAAGGCTGCTGGACTGGGATGCACATGGATGGAGAGCAGCCTAAGTGGGATTTCAGCACAAGGCTACTTGTTAGCACAAACATTGCAGTGGGGTGGGCTGGAAGATAGTCTTCCTATTAATCTGCACACTCTCACTGTGCTGTCTGAGGTCTGAGGCAACTAGTAGGCAAGATCCCCATTTCACATGGGGTTTACTCTTTTATTGTGGGAAAGAGTTGGTTTTCTGGCAATCAAATGCAGTCTGACATTTTCGCTTCCTCTTTCACTGATTTATTTGCAAGAAGAGATCATTCTGGCTTTCAGAGCTGAAGGATACAGCATCAAAGAAAGTTCGAGTTGCACTCTCCCTATTTTTGCAGCCTAAAAGTTAAAAGTGAGCTATGGGATTCTTAAATAAAACAGATGTTACTGTAAGGTTGAAAACAGAAGCTGATTTAGAGGCTTGCTTCCTCAGATAATTAACTCCTCCTCTGTACATGTCTGTCTCTGGTACCTGAAGCTGGGACTCTCAGAAATCACACGGATTGGAAACTTGGAGAGGTAAAAGTAATGCTTCTCCTGCATTTCATAATCACAAATGGTATTTTCAGTGCGTTGTGGCTTTTTGTTTTCAGTGTTTTTAAAACTGATTTGTTCATAATATTTTGTATCTCTTAAGCTATTACCCCTCCTTTAATTGCCCACGCGTTGCTCTCCTGAAAACAAGAGAATGTAAAAGTCAACGCTGTGCTATGTAGAGAAGTGTTAACTGAGTGTTAATGAGCTGCCACATCGGCTCCAAGCCATCTCTGGAAGCCAGCACAGTAAAACAGAATTTAAAGGCTGTCGAGTCCATTTCATGGCTGCGAGTCCTGAGCATGTTTTGCAGGGAAGTGGATGTCCTTGTTATCTTCGTGCCAGTTAAACGCTGCCAGCTGAATGTGTGCACGGGAGAGCTGCTTTTCTGTGTCTGGAGCGCTTCTGTTACTGAACACACCTCAGCTACGCACTGGTCCTCATCTGCACCACATCTGCAAACTGAAGAATGGTAAAAGCTTTTGGTTCAAGGGGACGCAGCAGGGAGTGCAGAGACCACTGGGTGCTTGATGTGAAGCAGCTACGGAACACAAGGAGAGAATGGCTGGCATGTGGTGGTGGCTAACAGCCTTCAAACACATCTAAAAAGCTCTTTTGTCTCAGTGTGGAAGAAACGTCTCTTCAACTGAAAGTGAGCCATGGAAATTCTGGAAACGATGATAGTGGAATTACAAAGAAGCCCCATTTACAAGCGCTGTCCCCTGCACATTGTGCTGCTGCCGGCCCGGCTCACAACACGGCCAATCTGCAAAGCACTGTGGAAGGCGACCGTGTCTATATTCTTGTGAATATCCTTTCTCTTCACTTTTTTATTAAAGTGGGAGGGGTGATAGTAGTAACTTCACCAGCCAGTAGAAAAATAATGTAGGGAAAGGCAGTAATAGAAAGGAGGGACAAACAAGTTGCTGTTCCCGGCAGCATGAATTAGGTAGTCATTGAGCAGGATGGTAGTAATTGCCCTTGAATCTCTTTCCAACACCTGCTTTTCCTCTTTCTTTACAGTGCTTACCTGAGGTGTTGATAAACATGCTTGAAGAACCTACACAGGGTGAAATTCTCCCTCTTTCAGTGCATGAGTTAAAAAAAGATGAAGAAGTCATCTCTCTGGACTCCTCTTTGGGGAAGAATAACACTTGGTGAAATTGATGTACAGAACCGTCAAATCTCAGTTTTGTTGTGGGCATCACTCATAGCAACATCACAGCATTCGGTGACCTGTGGGTCACATATTCACTCTGCTACCACCCATGTCCATTCAGGTAAGGGAAGGTCACACTAAGGTGTCTGAGTAAGCTGTATCTCTGCCAGCTTGTGCCCAGAGATCGTAGTTTCTTGCTGAGAGGTGAAGAGTATTTGCTTGGACTCAGCTGCATGAAAATACAGCCGTGGTGGTTCTCTCTGTTAGGATATAACAAGATGTTATTTACACATAATACATCACATTTATACATCTCAGGTCTTTAGCATCCTGGAGTTTGATGTCCAGTGTTCTGTTGCACTGTTGAATAGGGCTCTTCAAGTGCCAGGGGTTGCTGAAGGGATTTGTTTGGAAGTTGGAAGGATCAAGAGCTGAGCTGTATCATGTGTGAGCTGACTTCTCCAACCCACTCTGAGTAAGCAGATGTGGGACATCTGCCTGGGCTCCATGGCTCTCTGAATAGCCTTCCTGGCTCCATGCCTAATTTAGTTGGCAAATTTTATTTAAGAGACAACTTGCTTCTTAGCATGCTTTTGCTGCTACATTGCTAGCAGGAATACTATTGCACAATTTTATGTCTCTTCTGTGAAGTAGTTAAGTGCAAATGTATCTGACATCGAATATTTAAATCTAAGTATGGTGCCTATTCAGACCTTGTTATTAAGCTTGTTGTATTGGGGGCTTTTTTTCACTTTCTTGCCATATATCCAGCAAGAAAATAAGCTAGATTCAAACACTTCCAAGCAGAGGGAGCTTTGGAAAAAGGTTTGCGAAATCTGAGATGTAAAATCCTAGATAAATACAGTTGCTGAAATTCATCTTTTCCATTGGGAATGGATATGGTGCTTTACCAGTCTGGGTCGAGAAAACAACACCCTATTATGAAATCTTTCCAGAAAAGGAAGGATTAATCTTCTTTTCCCCTTTTAAGGAAAGAAATAATTCCAGCCTGAAGAACCAGTCTTTAATTCTGTGTCAATCAGATATTTCCTGCAGAAAACAATGATTGAAGATTGCTTGTACACACATGAAGAAATTGGTATCATCTGGAGGACAGCAAATGAAAAATATTTATCTGCCTATTGGCCCTTTGGGCTATGATTTTTTCCTTGCCATCAAACTATAATTCTCAAATGATTTAAGAATATAAAGCAGTTAAGAGTGAGATTCAGGAATATATTTAAGTACCTGTGTGCACCTTACTGAAAACAGCTGATTTCAAGGATATGATTTCAAGGAATTGTTTTATACCTATGCATGGACACAGTACTGAATTAGGGCCTCAGGCTCATTTACGTAGGACATTCAACTTAATTAGTCCAAATTCACTTAAATTAGAAATTGAAAAATGGGTTAAGCTTTATACAAAGCTGAATTAAGACTACTTTAATTTTGAGAAGTCTTTACAGGGTTAAATGCACTTTAACTAATCTGCTTTAAATTAAGCCCTTAGTTAATTTGGATTAATTTTCCTGAATATCTTTGTGAATAACAGCTCAGAGTTAGGATCCGGTCCTGCAAATACTCACAGGAATGCCTCACATTATAGGAATTATTGCAACAGTAGAAGTTAAGAATGTGCATAATGTTAGGTATGCAGTAAGGTCAACACAGGCCTAAAGGGCTTGTCTGGAATCAGCAAAGAATATATAGTCAGATTACTTCTTTCTTAACTGCTTGAACACATGTACAAATACTTGGGCTCACAGCCTCTTCGGTATAATTTCCAATCTCACTGTAGTGGACCTGGAAAGCTAGACTAGAATATTTGCTGCATGTTAATTTTGTATTGCCTTCTGATGCTCTGATGTTTGTGAGAACAGAACATTTCATTTCCACGTCCTTACTAGGGATGAGTTTAAGTAATTTTAGAAAAAAGCAGCCAACCTTTTGACCATGTTCTTGACGTGATTGATGTGTTCTTGGCCTGTTTGCTGTGTTGGATGGAAAGGATGATGTCTGCTTCCATTCAAGTCAAATATGAAGTGTTTCTATAGAAAATGTCACAACAGAAGGATTCCCAAGAATAATTTTTGGTCCAGAGTTCATCAGTAAGGAGCTGATGGCAAAGAACTTGGTGCTGGTTAGTTTTGCTTTCAACATTAACATGACATTTTCATGCTTAGGCTTAATAGGTATATAAGTTCTACAGTCAGGTGTCCCAGGCAAAAAATTCTTTCCTACTTCCAATGGGTGACATAGGAGTATAGTAAACTGTGTTTTTCTAGAGCAGGGGGAAGCTTCTCTTCCCTTTTCCTCCTTCAGGAACAGTGGGGAGCATGAGGACTCCTTCTCGGCACCCATCTGAAGACCCCCCTTGCCTTGAAAGGGAAGAATGTCTACCTGTTCTCAGAAGTGCATCTCCCTGGCTGTCAGATTTGGGCTTGCCAGTATTGTCCCATGTTCCTCACATATGCTGGGAAAGTGGGAATCTCACAGTAATCTTTAGGAATTCATTTTCCCTGCTCTTCAGGTGGCAAAGCTTCTGCACTAACCTCAAGGCAAGAGAGTTTGCCATCCCCTGCTTTTGGCTGCTCCTGATCTTTGTGGCAGAGCGCATTCAAGGATATGATATTCTGAATAGGAATAATTTTATACCTGTGCTTGGACATGGTACTGAATTAGGGCCTCAGGCTCATTGTCTTAAGACATTCAACTAAAGTACTCCAAATTCACTTAGTAATAAAAAATGGATTAATCTTTATACAAATCTGGGAAAGATGGGAAAGCATGCCATGCTCCTGGCTGGGCTTGAGGGTACCTCCAAGGGAGAGGTCCTACAGTCCCCAGGGAGGAGAGTGAAACACATCAGGCCTTGCAGACTAGTGGCTTCCTGCGGGTCCTGGCAGTGATGCTGCCGCAGTTTGCAGGCAGTGTTACAGGTTTTAGGTTGTCCTCACAGTGAAAAGGGTAGAAGCACAATTAAAAGCTAAATGGAGATGCCAGAGCACAGTTGCATAGGAACGATTTTCACAGCTATGGGACTGCAGAATGTATATATATAACCCTCATTCTAGTGAAATTGTAGCTGGCTTTGTATCAGAAATTGTATCGGTGAAGCTGTCTGGAGTATTTAAAGTCCTGTTCTGGCTGACAAATGCAGTGCAACGCTGGCTCCCCAGCCCTTGATGCACTTGATGTGGGGCTCTTTCTGGAGCCTGCCATCCCTTTTGGTTGTTTGGGCAGTTCTTTGCTTTTCTGCCTACAGTTTTAGGGAGTTCGGCACAGTATGGACAATACAGAGGTCATGTGCAGAGAAACCCACACAGGGTAGCCAGGAGCAAAGAAGACCAGAGAGAAGGAAAAGTCACCACCATCTGTTTGAGGTAGAAGAGAGGAGGATCTGTGGTACCTCACTGCCTAGTAAGAGATGAGATTTGGCTCTGGTTGATGGTTGTGTGGCTGCCAATGCTGCACCAACTGTAACAGGAAGGATCTTTCCTCCGCTCTGGCAATGAAGAAACCTGCTCCTGATTCCGTGAAGTTCAGTATTTTCTCTCTGGATGAGGAGGGAATGGGGAGAGCAGAAAGCAGTGGCAGTGTCTCATGTGTGGCCTAGCTGTTGAGTATCAGCATCACCAGCATCTCCTTCTGTAACTGCTCACAGCTGCAGAAGCAAACAACCCCAATGATTACTGCTAATACCTGACAGATCACAGACCTACCCAAATATGCGCAGGGTTCATAATAATTTTATAGGAAGATGTTGGCAGGAAAGGTATTATGGGATGTTTCAATTTATGCTATCATGACAGAAAACATATATTTGTAAATGTAGTTCTGCTGCAGACTGATAAACAGCATGTGTTGTTTCCAAGTGAAGGTTTTCAGGGTAGGCAACAAAATCTGAAGCTCTTCTTTGAGAGTCTGTATTGATAAGCCACTTAGTGCTGAAAAAATATGGAGTGATATCCCACTTACAAGTGATAGTAAGGAGATTATAATGTTTCTGAGTTTCTAGAGCCTACCAAATTCCCACCCCACAACCTTGTAGGCCATATGTATTTAACTTGGCTTACTTAAATGGAATTACAGAAGCCTACAATTTGCTACATTACTTCCTTTATAAAACCTGAAATGCTCACACACTTTTTTCTTTGCTCTCTAAGTGAGAAACAGTTTTACTCTTGTGGATTTTGAAGGCTTTTTATGAAATTGATGATATAGGAGAAAAGATTATGTTTATAAAGCCAGGGTCCCTTGTGTTGCTCTGGTTTTGATTAGTATGTGAGCTTTGAGACAGACTTCATGGTGAGTGACTTGTTTAAATGCTACTTAGTTTTTAATATTACATTTGTTGCCTTTAGAGAAAGTGAGATGTCCATAGGAACTACGATTAACATTCTTTACTCTGTTCCCAAAGGTTTACTTCTGTAAGAGAGATTATTGATTGTGACTCTTTGAAGGAGAATTGGCCAAAAATAATCCTTCTTGACAGGATTTCTTCTTGGGATAGGACCTGAGAGGGGGCATTTTAACAAAAATAACAAACACAGTTACAAATGAAACAGAATTTGTTTCAATCTCATGAAGGAATTCTGTGGATTTTGCTAGTTCTAATAATACATCACCTTGCTGTGCAAAGTCTGCCTCTCACCACAGGGTGGTAGGGGAAAAGCTGCTTTTTACATACCAGGAGCCTTTTACATCAGCAAACACACAATATTATATTCCTTAAGAATTAGTGTTTTGTTAGGTTGATAGAGGAAAGAGGGGAATTAAAGTTCTCTGTCTAAGGACGAGGTCTATTTTCATGAATCACAAATTGTGGTAGATTGGCAGAACTGGACTATGAAGCAGAGGCACAGTGTTCAGAGCATTCCACTCATTTTCATATGTCATTATGTGTCTGCACTGGAGATGGTCTTGAGGGGTCTGTTCAACGTAGACAGAGTTCCTCTTTCAAAAATACACAATAAAATAGTGGCAGGTAGGAGAGGCTAGGTTTTGTTCTTCAAAAGACAACAGAGGACTGGCAGAATGGTGAGCAAAGCCAAATCCTTTGAGACAAAAGGAGACACACCTTCCTAATTTCTTAACATGATGTGCATTTCTGAAACAGCAAAATCAGGAGAGACTGCGGAATTAAAATCCTGACCTCTGGGTCCAAAAGGTCCAGGTGGTCCTGAGCTAGGTTAGCACCATTATAATCATTTCTTTAGACTTATAAATACTACCTCAGATACTAATCTTCCTCCCCCAACCTTTTTCAATTACCTGCAATAGATAGCACAGGGAAAGTGCTGAAATCTTAGGCTATTTTAAGCTTTTTGTGACACCCATAGGGAGGAAGAGAGGAGGAAATCCAGGCAAATGTGGAGGTGTAGTTTCCTCCAGCTGAGTTTATGTAGCTTCTGTGAGAATCAAACACTGCTGTGGATAGAAGGACAACCCAAAATACCAGTTCTGTGGACAGGGCTCAGGCTCTGCATTGGACTCCACAATCCTACATAGAGGTGGACTTGAGCCCCACTGGAGCTGTGCTGCAGGAACTGCTGTTTTCTCAGAGCAGATCTCAAAAGGTGCTAATAACAGTGGCAAGCCATAGATTACAGGCTCTGAGCTTCACAGTTTTCAAGGATCATCCCCCCAGTGCAAAAGCCTCTGAGTGAAAAAGCTGTGCTGTGTGGGTTCCTCACACTGTCCTTCCCATGCAAGGATGGGTTTCTAGGAGTTGACTGAACATTATGAAGAAATCTATAATTCAGAGAGCTTGAGAGCTAAAACGGGGAGCATCTTCTTCAGAAGCCCTTATTTATTAGGAGGACTGTACACTATTTTAGTCTGTTGCAGTCCTACCTATTGCAGGCTCTGCTAAAGCAGGTTTTATGATCAAAAACCATTTTTCTGAGCACACTGTTTAGGTAAGAAACTGTCCAGTGAACATCACTGGGTAGTTATGATAAAAATGAGTCACTCCCACATATCCAGTAAGTGCAGTGATTTCCAAACCCAGGCTTGCAGAGATTTTTTTAAAGTGGGTATTTGCCTCTTGTTTGCATGGAGTTTGGTTAATGTTTACTCTGCTTTGGCATATGAGCACAATGGAGGAAAGCAGATGCTGTGCATGTACCTGAGGCCTTTTTATCCCAGGTACACCAAAGAGAAACAAACCATTACTGTTCAAAGGGACAGCTCACTTCCAGCAAAGGCTTCAGCATGCCATCATGTCTCTCCTCTTGCCCAGAAGTATTTGCTTCACCTGCCCTCACATAACCCATTTCTAAGTTGTTTCATGAAGTCCTGGATCCTATTTCTCTCTTCACTATTACCCTCACTCATTCCCTCAGTAACTCCCAGTGCTTTTCATCCAGTCCATGTTGTTTATTTTGGATAAATAACATCCAGCTATTCTGCTCACAAAGCTCTGTTCCATTTAACCTTTTCTTTCTCCATTATAACTTCCCTCTTTTATGCTTTAAATTGCTCCCTGAATTCCGTGGAAAAGTCTATTGCAGGGAGGAAAAGGAATACTTTGTTCACCAAATCTGGGCTGTGGTGGGCAGGATGTAAAAGTTAAAAATCGTAGCAGCAGAAACTTCCTCCCAGCCTCATGCTAAGAGATCAGGACAGCAAGAATTACAGTAAATTACTTAGGGAGGTAGGTCTTAAAAGAGAGAAAAATAATAATAATAATAAAAAAAGAAAGACGGAAATGTTTGTAATTCTGAGTCCTGGTCCAAGATCTCTTGTGGTCTTCTCTTCAGCCCTGTTTTCTGTAAATCCATAATTCATCCAGAAACCCTTTTCAAATTCTTCTCACCTGCTATGAATTCTTTTTGTGCATTTTCCCCAAGACTGGCCTGTTCAGTGTTTCTTTTGTGGCATTGACTGTATCTATATAGCTATATGGATCTATTATTACAAATCCTTGTATGAGACTAATACTTGCAATACAAAGCTTTTATATCTGTGAGTAGTAGATCTTTGATTGATCAAGAAAATAGCAAGATATGTTACAGAAATAAGAAAATCTGATGTTTGGTGGAGATATTTCTGGTTTTTTTATAAAATATTTGAGACTTTCCATTACTGGCAATAAAATTCTGATCTACTTGTCTGTTAAAAAAAGCATTTTAAAAAGACCAAATTAGCAAGATCCTTTTTTAACTTCTGCTGACAGGACCCTTTACATACATTTTCCTTGAAATTTATTTCTTCAACATTCACCTAAAGCTACTTCAGAGTATTTATGATTAAAATAATACTAGAATTATACTGAAGTATCAAAGAAGCAAGCACTGACTATTTTTTATGCATATATGCAATTTTTAAATTGTTATGTGTACATAGTAGCACGGGACTGTATGACAATACAGCATAATGATGTATTGTATAGCAGTTATTAAATATACTGTATTTTGCCATGTTATTTTATTACATTTAAAGAACATTTGTGTAAAGGTGATAATATCTATTTGATCCTTGTATCTTGTCCCTGTTGTTATTTATGCTTGGTATAAATATAAACCTTACTCTACTGAAAATAAGACTTTTTGCTCAGTTTTATTCAGATGTTTAAAGTCTATTTCCACTGGAACTCAGGAAGAAAAGTGAACTGAAATTCATTTTTCAGTGCACACTAGTTTGAAAACAAACCAGTGGGAGATCACAAGTCAGAATTATAATTTAATAGGAAAATTAAAATAAATGCAATAGTACAAGAACACTGACAGAGTCAGGATACAACCTGACACCCTGTTAGTCAGGGTGGTGGTAGCAGTCCAGATGAAGTGGTCCTGTTGAAGCGGTGATCCTGTAGAAGGGTCTGGTGCTCCTCTGAAGGTCCAGTGGTGGTTATGTAGCTCTTGTCCTCTGGGACCCCAGTAGGTAAGGGCTGAGTGTGGTGTTCCAGACCTCAGATTCTATCCAGGCAGGAATGCTCGGTTCCTCCCCCTGGGCGGAGCATCTCACAGTGGGATGATGTAATTTTAAGAGTCATGCTGTGAGGCTTGGTGGCCCATGAACAGAAGATATCCCCCGGAGGGAGTTATCAGGGATGTGTCATGGAAGAGACAAAGAACACTGTCCCACCTGGTTTTCACAGATGGTGATAGAATACATACTTTTGGTTACATCTTACGTTGTAACCTAAGACACAGTGGGACAGAATGTCCTAAAGAATTCCAACTTGAAGTCTCTAATTTCAAAAAGTCCTCTTAAAAAGTTTGGATATTCCTGGTCTGAAATGCTTGGTTTGCCCTTGGTGAAGGAAGAGGACCTGTTGCCACTTAGTTCTCTGTGACATTGGTCTCAGTCTGCCTGGCAAGCTGTGGGGCCCCGTGGGACATGTGTTGAGTGTCAGAAACTGAAGTTTTCTGTTCACCCTTTGGCTCTGGGCAGGACAGCCGGACCTCCTTGCAGTGCCTTGGATTCTGATGCAGTGAAAAACCAACATCACATCTCGTATTACCATGGGGAAGGTGCAACCTGGCCAACCTGTGGCAGTATGATGTGTGGCGGCCTGGCTGGGTCAGGGAAGCATTCTTGGTTAAAAATGACTATTTTTGTTTTGCTTTGTTTTGTTGAATTGGTTATTTTTAATCCAAACCAGTTCTTCAGTCTGGTTCACAGCATAACCCCATGAGCAGCTCTTCTGGCACAGTCAAGACACAGCCTGGTGTGGGAGAGAGCAGCACGGTGAGGGAGCTGCCTGCACTGGCACTGAGGCTGGAGGAAATGGTCATCAAACTATGGCAAAGGTTCCTTATGCTTCCAGCAGACTGTAGAATACGTAGGGGGATGAAGAGAGGTTAACTTGAATTTGAACGAAGGCTGGAGTGCTAAAAGTTGACAATAAAGAAATAAATGACAAGTTCTGTGTCATGCCTAATCCCATCCCACGTCTTGAATGGACCTCGGAGCTAAGAGAGGATGTAGTGGTGGTCTTTGATCACATTTTTACATTCTCGACACCTTGCAGGACACATTCCCTGTCACCGAGTAAGAGGGTAGCATACACGCAGTATCAGTGGGCTTCTCAATCCCATGGTAGGTGTGATGAGATCAGAGTTTCCTTGCAGTCCATGTAGTGAACTAACTGCATGAGAACGGCACAAACCATCGGCAGAGTGGCATTTCTCTCATGTTGCTTTCCTTTGGCTTCTCAGAGTTGGCCAACAGCTGTGGAGATGAGATGATCTTTGGAGCAGTGGGATCTGGAGAAAGAGGGTGTGCACCTAGTCCTTGCCTGTGTTCTTCCTGAAGGGTGGGAAGCAGAGAAAGAGAAAAGCCGCCCAGAGAAGCAGCAACAAGCAATTGCCTTAGAAAAGCCAACTCTGAAGTCTGGAAGTTTAGTAAATATTTGCTTTTGTACCTTGAGGCCAGTGATGTTTAAAATGTGAAAATGTTTT
The DNA here is from genome assembly GCF_020740725.1 of Corvus hawaiiensis. Classification (NCBI taxonomy): domain Eukaryota; kingdom Metazoa; phylum Chordata; class Aves; order Passeriformes; family Corvidae; genus Corvus; species Corvus hawaiiensis. The sequence continues at coordinate 115,685,563 of NC_063214.1, read as the reverse complement.
TCTTACCCTGAGGCCAAAGAAGTTTGTGTTTTGATTTAAACATTCATTCTGGTATGTATTTAAGCCACCACAAAGTAAACTATCACACAAGCAGTGCTCTCAAAAACACTCATTGTGCATCCACCCTCTGGCTTCTATTTTATCACAAGTGATGAAGGATTGGAATTTAATAAGGGATAAGCTGTAGAGCTGGCCCAGAGGGTTAGCACAGCCAGCTGGGCTCCGAGTGCCTGGTAAAGGACTTTCACCCAGCAGGTTTCTCTGAGGTTTGGGAAGTCTACATCACTGTGCAGCAGTCAAGAAGCAGCACAGATAAGCTCCCTGGGGAGCCTCCTCCAGATCCTCACAGCCAAGGCAGATTGCTGTTGAGAGAAACCTTTGGGAAAAAGAAATCTTTTCCAGCCAAATGGATCCCATAAAATAGGAACGTGTTTGGCTGTTCCACTGAGTCTTCCTGCAAGCCTGAAAAGTGAGAAGATCCATTCCTCATGCACAGCCCATCTGCCTTTCTGAGGAGCTCCAGAGTAGTAAGTATGGGCTGCAGCCTCTGAATTTCTCTGGGGTTTACTGACCTTAAAGAAATCCCTTTGGCTTCAGCTGTGATGTCAAATGAGTGCAGTAATTTCAAAACGCTCTGTGAATGTACCTCTGCAGTTCTAAGACAGTAGCCCTGTCTAATGGTTATAGTAATATCTGTGTGTCAAAACTGAAGTGTTTTATAGGTCGTCTATCACCAGCAGCTGTGGGGCTGAGTCTATTCCTCTATTGCAGCATGCCCATTTGTAAAGTGGGTAATGTTTAGTTACCTCAGGAATGGTTTTGAAGGGCTGATAAATGTCTGCAGAATCTTTAAAAAGAAAGATTGCTCTGTTTTGGATTAAGCTGTTTATCTATTATTCCAGTTCTTTATACACTGAAAAAAAAAAAAAGGAAAATAAAAAAACCCTTATCACTTCTCTACCATAGTTTTCAAAGCTTCAGTATAAAAGCAGGTCTCTTACGTTAACTAGATGTAGAAAGCAAGGAGAAGAACTTTACAGCGGTGAAGACTCACCATCATCAAGCTGAGATTAAGCACTACACCGGGTAGTATTGGTGTTGTATCCCTTTTAAATCCATGCCACTGGGAAATCACAGCTGGTCTCATACCAGTTGCAAGTAGGTGAAGATGAACCCTTAATTTTTTTTTTTTGTTTAATTTTTAGTAATACATTTTTCAATCTAAGTGATTGCTGACTTAAGTTAAATGGATACCAGCTATTCTTGAATTGGATTTGAAAGTGCCCGTACTGGCTAGCAAAGCCAATGTTTAGCTTTCTTAGACCACTGATGAAGATTTGTTTGGGAACCACCATAAGACACGGTGCTTTTAGAAACCAGGCAGATACAGGTGTGGGATGTAGCCCCAACCACACTCAGGCTGAGCACTCAAAGCACCTGGGTAAACAAGAAGTTATTTCTGAGCATTACACCAGCTGCAGGCATGTTGCTGTTGGTCTGCTGGATTTGGAGGCCGCTAACAAAGCCAGGAGAGAACAAAATACTGTTCTTTGGTGTCAGCTCACTGGGAACCAAAGAGAATGGAAAGGCACAGATTACACTACCTTACTTCACCAGTGACAGTTTTCAGTCTTTATAGATAAGCTTTATGAACTGCCATTTTGGAGATTTCTCTGGCTGCCTGTGCCCGTGGCCATACTTTTCTTTTATGGTGTATTGTTCTGCTTCCCTTCTTTTTTTCTTGCTGTCCTGGAGCAATTCCAATGTGTGCTGTCACATGATTTGGAGGTTACATCTGCTGCCCGTGAAATTTTGGGCTCACAGGATCTGTCCTATATTGAAAGATGAATTTGGAAGGTAACTGGCCAACAGATTGATTGTTAAACAGTGTTCAAAAGCTGTACACACCATTTTAGGTCAGTGTTGAAATAGTCCAGTACCAATTGCTGTGGCTTTCCTTAGCCTCAGTCACTTATTTCAGTGCAGTTCAGAGGTACACCCAGTCTTCTAATGCTGATAACCCAGAGGTTCTGAATGTAAAGACGTCACTGCAGTCTCAAATACCAGCACATATTTATAGCATCTGTCTCAGCAGAGTTTCCTTTCTTCCCTGCAATTATTTGAAGGCTGTAAGCCAACTCCAACACCCACAGAGAACTAATTTAAATCAAGATTTAAATCACCAAGTAGGAAATCTTGGTTTAAATAATACATTTGATCTCTTTTTGCAGTAGTAAGTTATTCTAGATATTTTTTTGAAATAAAAGTTAGCTTTCATGGGTTGGTAACCAATAGAACACCTAAAGGGGGCCTACAAGAAAGCTGGAGAGTGGCTTTTTACAAGAGCATGTAGGGGATAGGACAAGAGGAAATGGCTTTAAGCTGAAAGAAGGTAGATTTAGATCTGATAATAGGAAGAAATTCTTCCCTGTGAGGGTGGAGAGGCACTGGAACAGGTTGAAGCGGAGGATGCCCCATCCCTGGAAGTGTTCCAGGTCAGGTTGGAGCAAAGGAGTGACCTGGTCTAGTGGAAGGTGTCCCTGTCCATGGTGGGGGTGTTGGAACTGGATGATCTGTCCCCTCCAACCCAAACCATTCTGAGATTCTATGATTTATAACAAAAGGTAGTACACACTGAGGTCTTTTTTCTTGTTAACCAAAAGTATTTCTCTATGAATATTTATTATGTTGATAAATTAATGATCACTTTATCATATTCTTAATTTTGTCATATTTTTAATTGGAAAATGAAGCATGGTTCATTTATTTCTAGATTTTTTCCTTGTTTTTATGAATCTATAATTGAATGAAAACTAGAATTCAATAAAAAGGCCCCAAATAGCTTAATATTCTCTTTGTTAGCTAAATAAAATATACTAAGTGATATCTTATAAGAAAATAAAAATCCACATTCTTTTCTTAGCTTAAAAGCAACTAACTGGTTTGTTATTATGAATAATTAAGTTATCAGTCACTGAAGTAAGTCAGGGCAAAGAAATTGCAGAACTTATTGTACTCATTTTATTCATAGATTGGAGAAGGGAAAAAAAGTCATTTTTTTAAAAAATTCTCTGTGGATTCACAAGTTGAAATGAACTTGTTAAATAGAACTGACAGAATAAAATTAAATTAGTAAATATTTTGTGTGTGCAAGGGGGCTACTGCTTCCAAATCTGCTTCCAAATTTTCTACTTCAGCATATTCTTGTCCCAGGGAACCCACCTAGTTCACCTGACTAAAACCCACCTAGTACACCTGACTAGAACTTCAGCAGTAACAATATGTTATTTTAAGAAATTATGTAATTTTAGGCCTTGATATGAATTGTTTTAATTTCACATTTCATTTAAGTAAGTTTTTAAAAATGTTTTTATTTCATGTAAAGTTGTTTAGGTTTTAAGTGATTGGGTGGGGCTTGTCCACTTTGTCAACTACCAGGGAGCAGAGAAAAGGCAGTGGCTTGTGTTCTGCATAGGCCCACTAATTTAAGTTGTGCAGGTTGTGAATTGGCACAAATTGTGTGCTCTAAAAACCAGAAAACTGCATGAAAATGACCTGGAAACCTCATTCTCCGGATGGAGGAAGGTATTTTGAGCTCCTGGCCTGGCCAGGAATTCCCTGGGCTGAGAAATACCCATCTCTGGCAGGAGCAGCATCTGGCATCATCCCTGCTCAGGATCTCTTTTTTCCTCTGTGTAACGGAGAAGGAAGGGGGTAGAGGTCACAGCAGCAAATAACAGGTGAGGCATAGGGCATTTCCCAGGGAATTCATGGCAGGCTTGGGTTAATGGTCTCCCAGTTTGCTTTGGGCTATCAACTCTCCCAGCTCCTCGTTAATCCCCAGGAAATGCCCTGTGACTCGGTTCTTATTGAGAGTGGTGTGAAATCAACAATATTCTGCATCTGCTCTGTGTAGCGAAGACAAGAACGGAAGGTAGTAAATTTCCCTTCGTTATGAAAATCTGGCATATTTTTATCCAGAAACCTTTTGTTCTCCCTCTTAACGTTGATAAAATGTGCTGAAAAAGATTTCCTCATCCATGAAGTGATGCCAGAGGATACAGAAAAAATGTCTTCATTCCAAGGTCTTCTCACTTTAATTTTTTCAGCCCCAGCAGCCCATTTGCAGGTTGTTTTATACCTGAGTGGATTTTAGAACATGGTCAGTTCTTCACCTTAACTAGAAAGAAGTCATTTAGCAGGTAGCTGAGTGTTATGTTCTAGACAGGGGTTGCTGAGCAAGAGTCCCACTCACAACATCTGCTTTGCTGTTGGACGGGCACAGAAGTTTTAAAGTGAGAGCAGAGAACTCCTCTGACACAAAAGGAAGATGAGGAGTGATGTGCCCCTCTGAACAAGTGTCTTTGCTGCAGGAATATATATAATCTGAATAGATATAATCAAGACTCTAAATTGTTTGTAGAGCAAGTCATATATAGGTAGAAGGACACAATACATCTTGGTTGGGTGTAATGCTCTGTATTTTGGCTCTTCACCTGTCATTTATTTAGCACAATTTTGAGCTGTGCATTGCAGGTGTTAGACACAACACACCCTGAGCTCCACTGTAAAATGCAGTCCCTCTTGCCTGAGGTAAGCTGAATTCAAAACTTTATATGTGAGTGTTCTAATTTTGGCATGAACAGATTCTGTATATAGCTTGCCATGGTATGAAATTCCATGCTGTGGAAGAACTCTGATTTATACTAGCCATGCACATTGCAAAAGTCAGTTTTCCCCCATACTTTTTATTTATAAGGAGACAGGTTCTAGCTGGAACTGTATCCATCCTTGTATGGATGAGTCCCAATAAGTTCTGTGAGTTTGCTCAGGGACTGGGTATTTTGTCTTAGGCATGGTGTCTGCAGGCATCCCCCTCAACCCTGAGCCAAATACCAGCACACCTCCAAAGAACAGAACAGAACAGCAGAGTTGACTCACTCCCAGACTGGAGACTGACTGGTTTGTCTGAATGCATGTCAAAGAGTTCAGGGGAGGCTGGATATGCACAGATGGGTGCTGGAAAAAGTGCTCACAGACGTGCTCTGAACCACCTCCAAAGCCCCATGCTGGGGTAGAAGACTGAGTGATACAAAGAGCTGCTAAGTAAGAGCAAAAGGCAGACACCATGTCTATCTCCTTTTGAAAAGGATTTGAAATATTTGCTCCTTCTTGTTTCCAGCACACTGGGAATGGTTGCTCGGCGTTGTTCTCTCCTGGCCAGTTGCTCTCCTGTCAGAAAAATCTTCAGATAAATTTTTCTTTTTTTTTTCACTTGGTTTGTGGGCTGATCTAGGAGAACAGCATGGCTCTCTGTCTCTTTTGGCAGAGGTTCCAAGCCAGGCTCTGACAACCTGGGTCTGTTTCAGACAGATCCTAAACCAAAGTGATCCCTGTCCAGTGCCACGTGCTGCTTCTTTGGAGGGGCTGCAGGCCATCAGGGAATGTGGGAATGCTGTTTTTCAGGAGCTGCCTGCACATTATTACCTGCATCATGATTCAGTCTCCCTCCTCTAGCAGCCCTAAGCACCCTTGTGGGTTTCAAAAGCCTCATATGACTTCTCTGATACTTCAGCAGCCTACAGCAGATCAGGGAGCTGGGAAAGAAGGAAAGTGAAGCCAGAAAAGTTACATATGTGGGAAGGAAGTTGAATTCTCATGGAAGAGATACTGGACATGCATCTTCAGAGAATTTTTCTCAGATACCAGCAGCTTTGATAAAAGCCCATGGTCTCCTGAACTGAGGTAGACACGCTGTTGTTTAAAAGGCCATGCATGACACATCCCTGTAACCATGTTTTTACACGGAGTGTTCATCCAAAGCAATGTGTGGTGGAGTCTAAGAAAACTGGTAATTTAGTACCTCTCTGTGGTCAAAATTTTCTGCACAAGGATATGTTATTCATCACCCTATTGAGAGTCCAGTAGTACCTTTTTTCATTTTTTGGTATCACACTCTCTTAGTCGGTCCATACACAGAGGAAATTATGTTGTTGTAAAGGAAAATTTCATTTTAAAAACAAAGCCAGCACCAATATCCTCAGCAGTTTCCACATGCTCAGTGTAAGCTTCACCTTGTGTTTTGTGAAACTTGCTGTTGTGCTGGCAACATGAACAATGATCATCTGAAGAACTTTCTTACATGTGCCTTTGGAACTCATGTAGATTAAACAGCAAAACCCACATCAAGAGAGAAATGGTTTCTTCCTCTGTATTTCACTATGCTTTTTAGTGACTGTCTAAGAAATGACAACTTCTCTTTACCTTTTTCTTTTGAGGTTTGGACCTCTCGTTCTGTTGCTGTCATCTCTCACTTGTAAATGCACCAGGGTCTTACAAACCTCTGTTGTTCTGGAAAGGAAGAACATTCTCTGTGTGCTACCCTAATAAAGCTGCATGAGCTGCCTGCCCTGCATTTGTCACAGGAGAATCTTTGGGGGAAGTGTAGAGCTGTGATACAGGCCAGGGCTTGACCTGTAAATAGGGAAGGAGCTGGAACACTCAATGGCCAGCAAACAAAGATTTCTTTGTCCCTGTTTCTTGGAAGGCAGCACAGATGCCTGTGATTTTGGGGATCCAGGAAGCAAAGGAAGAAGCTGGGATCTGTAGCTGGCTCCTGTTGGACATTTGGCAAGGTTCCCTCCCTGGCTCCCTGGACAGGCAATTGGAAGTCCTGGTGCATTCTCCCTCTCTTTCAAGACCATCATTTCCTCTTGAGGTGCAGGTGGAAGTAGAGCTGTGTTGTTTTCCCAGAGCTATTGCTCTGGGTAGGAGCATCTTCCTGCTCCAGACCCTCTGTCCATGAGGGTCTTGTGCTGGCATTTGCTCTATGGAATAACTATGAAATCCACAACATTTCTGCAGGCACAGCAGGCTCTTCCAGCCCACCTTGTATTTTTCTGCAATAATGTGGCTTCAGTAGTAAAAAATGTATGATGTATGTGTTTTGAGGAGGCAATTCCAGGACAAATCACAGAAGAAAGGCCCTGACTGTTAGCAGTTCTTGGAGCTTACCACTTTTCACCTCTGCTCCCTTGTATAAACAGCAAAGCTTTAGATTTTCTTTCATATCAGAACATAAGAATACTTTCATTTTTTAAAAAATAAATTATTTAAAATTTCTCGGCAGTCAGCATTTTGAATACCTTAATGAAATACAATTTTTCCTCTGCAAGTCTCAAATCAAAAGCTGTTCCTTCCCCTTGTATTCCTGAGCTCTAAGTTTAAAATAAAAATGCACATATTGAATTTGCAGAATTGTGGAGCTGAATTTTACTACAAGGCTTAGACCAACGCATACATGATTTTAATACCTGGAAATGTGTGGTTTTATTTTATCAGTTATGTAATGGTGTGTTATTAGCTATTTTATTTCTGTGCTAGACTGGGATACATTTATGAAATTCCTTAAGGTGAACTGAAAAAAAGAAAATGCAATGGACTGAAATGTTGTGGTTGTGTGCCATAAACAGCAAATTAGTACACAGAATCTGAGAGTTTTAAAACCCCCAGGCTATTTAGGGACACATTGAGGGGATATTGCTGTTGGGTTAAAAACGTGTGCTTGTTGCCCCAACTTTGCTGTCAGGCTCACAACACCCTCCAAACACGTGCTCTCAGATCCTCAGATTTTCGGCAGAAAGTCTTTCATGTGAAAGGAAAAAAAGTCAAGGAGACAGATTTTGGTTTCTGTTTATTTTTTAAAAGCTACGAAAAGATGGTTCTATAGAAGCCATATGAATTTTATTCCTACACAGTCCCCTCCCGAGCATCGTCTGGGCTATAGACAAAGGGCTGTGTTGCTTAGCAACCCCCCTAAAGCTCATCAACACAGCCTTGGTATTAATATTTATTCCCCCCTTTCCTTAAAAAAAAAGCCTTACTCTGGAATTTGAAATGGGATCTGTCCTCCCTCTCTTTTGTGCAATTAAAGCAATACTGCTCACTTTTTCCCATTGATGTTACTGGCTAAACCAAACAATTTCTGCCAGGAGGGCCAAATACAACTCTTGGGAGACTGACTGGAATAATTACGTCCAGGATGAATTTCTGTAGCCCAGTGTGTCTTCTGCTGTCAGTGTTTTGTAGTTTCTTTTTAGATCACTGAAATCCCTAATTTCCATCTTCCCACCCTTTTTTTCTGAGTCCTCTCCTTCCATTCCCATACTGAGGAGCTCCCTCCTGGCTGCATCCTCCTCACTGCCTCGAGCAACTCTGGCTTCCTCAGTGGGGCACTGTGTGGGCAGGAGGGGTTTTCCTGTAGCCTCTGGGGGCACCCAGACACCAGGACAGGTGCTGAACAAACCAGGCTGAAAAAAAATTCAGTAAACACAACTAAAAGCTCAACTACCCACACTGGGACTAACCAGGACAGGGCTGTTCCTTGGCAGAATGATTCTCTGCACCAGCAAGAGCCCTCTGCACGACGTGAGTCCCTTTACAGCCCATTTTTGAGAATTTCAGTGGAATGTAATTAGCACACAGACTGGAGAAAATGTCTCTGGAGGGAGCAAAGCAAATTATTCAATGCCAGGGAAATATTTGGAATTGGCTCTAGCTTTCTGTTTGTGTTAAATGGCCATGAGATCCAGGGATATTCACTTTTCTGCCCTTCAGCCTTTCCAGAGAAGCACCACCAGAAATACAGATCTGAGTCTACCTGTACAGGCAGTGTATATTCATCATATAAACTTGTCATTGTATCAAAACACCGTGGTTACATTGGGATTTGGTGTGAAAAAGAGAAGCAGGGTGGAAAGAAGTCAGCTGGAGCTACAACTTACTATGCACTGCTGAGAAAATAAGGGTTTGTTGCTTAAAGTTTTGGTCACATTTGCTTTCTCCAAAATCCTGGCCACAAAATGTGATTCTCTGCAAGGCACGGATTCTTTCTGGAGTAAGCTGGGATGTATGAAGCTGCTGGGAAAGACACTGAAGGATGAGAAAAGAACTCTGATTCTGGAAGCAATTTCTTCTCAAAATCATTTTCCTTTGGGGGTGAAGAGGAAATCATTCTAAGGTCAGAAGCAGATATGTATGGAAAACTAATTGCAAATGTGATAAAGGAAGAGAGGTGCAGGGTCCTTCAAACAGAAGCAGCAACTCTGTAAACAGCAATATTGACTTCAGGCTCCAGCAGTGTCTTAATACTATTTTTTTTTTTTTTTTTCATAACTTCTACCCTTTCTGTCATGCCAAGCAATAGTAAGAACTCTTTACTAATATCAGTGAGACAGGAGACCACAAAGACTTATGGTTGTTAGGCTACTCTGGAATGGAGAGAGCACCTTGCAGGTGCCTCACAGCCAGTTCCTGTCTGCCTTTCCAAGCTGTGAATATGGAGCGTATCTCAGGTCCACACTTTCCCTGGAAGGTTACACCAAGACCTGTCATGTGGACTTTTCTTGACCTGTAAACTCAGTGCAGAGTTCTTTAGAACAATGTTAATTCTACTTGGCCAGATCCTCAGCTGGAGCCAGCCAATACACCCGTTGCTTTCATCATCTACACTCGCTGTGAAAGCCAGGAAGGATCAGTTCTTTATGCCTAAAAAAATTCTTTCTTAGAAGTCCTGAAGTCTGAAAGCTTCTTAGTTTTGATTGGATTAGCCTTCATTCGAAAGAAAATCAGCTTTCAGCCTCTATAAACTGGACCCCCTTTTGATTCCACTCATTTTTCACTGGTTTTGCCCTTGTGAATCTCCTTTAGGATTACTCCTGACTTACATTGATATAAGAATGAGAAGATACAGCACCACTAAGTGGTCCTGGCATTTGGAGCCAAAATGTGTGTGCCAATCTAGGTGCAGGTACATCTCAGCACAGGGGGTACAAACACGGGAGAGGGGAGAAGGGGAGTGGGCAGACATGAGCAAACTGAGTGGGAGCTGTGCACAGGGCTGAGCCACTTAGAGAACAGTAGAAGCATCTCCTCTTTTTCCAGCTGTTGAGGATTCAGCCTCACCTTTGCTTTCTCTCACATCACTCAGCTGTAAGCAGACACCATCTTTTGGATCCAGTCGTATCAGTGAGCAAGTACTCTCTAGCACCTTGCTGGTAGACTTTAAATCCCTTCTGGACAGGTTTGGCAGGAAAACAGCTTTCATAAACTTCCCCTGTTTTACTTTGGGCAAAGAAACTCAGCCTAGTTGTGCCTGACCTTTCCTGCTGTGGGTTAGAAAGTGCACACAAGAGCTTCTCCTTCAGCCTGGCTGGAAAGACCTCAGTGCAGTGGGGAGGTGGGGGATACCTGAGGGTACTGATGCCTCCCAGACTTTGCTACACGCAGAAGAGACTGGCTGGTTGTTGCTGTAGATGCTCTGTTAGTGCTGCCTTATGCCCAATCAGCTACAGCATCTTGAGAAGTTGCAGGACAGCACTTCCAAGGGTAACTGGTTTAATTGGCTTTGTCCTGCTATGGTTACCTCTTTAAATGGCGCTTTAGGGGAGCTGCTGTTTCTCATTTACTTCCTTAGCCCTTTTTTTTTTCTTTTATTTTTTTCTGATGGGAGTTAGTGCTGCTGCTCATCCTGATCTCCTGAGCAGATTCTCATATTCTGTATGACAGGAGCTCCTTTTGTGCCCTGGGCATTTACTTTTGAATTATTTAATTTTAAATAATGCTGGTGAAAAGCAGGGGTAATAACTGTGTAATCCTGCCTTTAGTGCAAAAGACTGGATCTAGCCTGAGCAGGGAAAGAGCATATTTCCTTACCTTTCGTTGGTCTCTCTCAAAACCACCTGAGGCAGCACTGAACTTGCTCATTCTTCTGCAAGTCCAACTGGGATAGTGTATTTTCCACTGGGACCAGTAAGGCCCATGTTATACCTGTTGCCAGATTGACTGGATTCAGTGGCCATCACTCAGGACAGCTGGGCTTGAGCCAGTAACCAAGGAAGAGATTCTATTTGACCACTACATGCTGCTTGTTTTCACCTCATCTGGCAGCCAAAGGGCTGAAAGGGTTCATGTTTGCAAACCTCTCTCTCTTATGATCTCCCTTCCTCAGCATTCACTCATCCTGCTGGTTTTGAGTCAGCCAATACCCTCAGTTTTGGTTTTGTCTTTGGTTTCGAGTGTCTAAAGTCACTTGTGCAAAGTAGAAGAAGGGGTTTCTTTTTGTCACAAAGAAACAATACTTACCATGTGTAAAATGCTTTTGACCTAACTAAGTTAACTAATTAATCCTTGCAATATCCCTGGAAGGAAAGTAAACATTATCTCACTTTTACACACGGGGAAACTAAGGCAGAAAGGTGAAGTGAATTGCTCAAGGCTAATGAAAGATTTAGTGCTGCAGTCAGTTTTATAAACACAGGGGTTTTCTGGCTCCTGGTCCTGCATGAAGACAATTAGACCAACTCTCCAATGGATAAAATTCGCTGCAAGGCATGACCTTCCCCTTGAAGCAATGGTGGAATGGCTGAGGCTCACAACTAGGGAGAGGTGAGGGAGGGGCAAGCACTGTCCTGGTTTGAGCCTAATCCTTTTCTAACTGTGCCCCACTGTCCCAAAGATAAAACAAGCTGCATAACATGTACAGCAAATGGGGCTGCAGAGTGCTGCAGAAGTTCAAAGGAGTTTTGGGTCAGCTGTGGCAAATCAGTGTAATTTGGACGCAGTGTGGAAGACGTGAGTGCTGCATCTCCCGCAAATGAGCCGCCCTGTGATGGAGATATGATTTGCTATGCCTGTCATCCAGGGGAATAAACAAGAATATTCATCTGCCTATCTTTTATGGGTATTCCAGCTCAGGAAAAGCTGTGAGCAAGTTTCCTGTTAAGTATTTTGTGCTGGCGCTGTGCTCGTTCTGCTTAAAACTGTTCCACTTGTTCCAGAATTAACACTGGGTGAGGGAGCAGCCTTATCACAGCACTAGACAAGTTCTGGAATCAGTGACAATGGTGTGAGCAGAGAAGTTGGTTCAGCTTCAGAGCTGCTCGAGCTTTCTGCTGATGTATCTGAGCACGAGGCTGGCCAAAAATATCTGTCTCTGGACCAGCTGAGAGAGGAAAATTAGAACATCTGTGCAGCAAGAAAACTTTGCAGTGTTGTCAGCCAGCACTGTCAAAGGCACTGCTCTAGGGAAGGTTGTACTAGTGCTTCAGTCTTGTTATTAGTAATGAGTATTCCTGCTCTTTCTGAGACAGAGAGCTGGTGACTGAGGAATCAACACTGCCCCTCCAAACTCACCAAACTGTTTTCATAGCTAGTGGGTCTATGCTTTAAAACAAAACAAAAGCAGCTCCAAAAATATGGCAAGTGAGTGCCAATAATTTTTATTTCTTCACTGAAGCAAATTGTTCCAAGCGTGTTTTGAGAGAAGGACAAGAGAGGACAATCCATCAGTGCAGAGTACATCAACATATTAAAAAGAATGCAAATAGTGGGGAAAGCTTTTAATTTGAATGATATCAGTGCCCACAAGCATGACAATAATTAAAGGTCTGCCAGCGTGGCTATTATACATTCTGGTTTAGTGCATTTAATATCTCAGCTGCTTCAAATCACATCAGCCTGATGGCTGGCAAGCATGTTTCCACTCTGGATGCAAATCAAACTCTCACACACCGTTCTGAAGCCTCACTCTAAAGGTAGGACTTTTTTGCATCAAGACAGGACAGGCTGTCCTTCATCCTTGCAGTTCTGTAATGCTGATACCCTTCCACTGCCTGAGAAAAAGGAGAGTAAATTATTCTCCTTACAGTTAGACTGAAGTGTTATCGTACCCTACTTCAGGGCAATTTTTCCAGTTCTCAAAACTTTCTCTCTCCCCTGGCAGGTGTGTGTTCCGTGATCTGTCAGGGATACTCGCTCCCTTTTGGGTTGTAATGAGGGTAAGGGAGGGGCTGCGGTCCCTCCCTCCTCTGCAGCCCTGCGCTGGTACCTGACAGGGCACATTGTTCTCCATTTCGTTCAGCTTGCCGTGCGCAGGCTGACTGCCAGGCTGCAGCCAGCTCTGATGGGCCAAGGGGGCAACCAAGGGGTTTTACTTCATCTTCTGATGCTTCTGTGCTGCATTATTCCCGCAGAGCCACAGGACCTCCTCAGGAAGCGCAGCCTGGAGCAGCGCTGGCACAGCACCAAGGTGGATGAGAACAGATGATCGCTTGTGCAAATAGTAATTTCCAACATTCCCAAAAACAAGCCAACAACTTATTTTATTTTCATTTGGGGGGGGATAAAAATTAAAAAAAACAACAAAGAGAGAGACTAACAGGCGATGTGACTTGCATCACCATGAATGCTCCACTTCCATGTCCCCCACTTTCCCTCTGCCTGCTTTCCCTTTCAGCCCATAACCTCAGGAGGGCAGGAGCTGTCTCTCACTGGGTATTTATGCAGATCGGAGCACAATGGGGCCTTGATCCTCCCTGGGTCCTTCTGATGCTACTGCAGTACAGCTGAGGAGGAGGTTTTAGACAGAGATGGCTGCTAGCTTCAACTTGTAAGAGACTGAAAGTGCCCTGGAGGTCAGGGGGGAGGTCACACATCCTGAAACCTTGGGAACATTAACAATTAGCTGGCTGGAGGTTGGCAGGGAGAGTGTTGGATCTGAAGCCACCAAGCAAAAGTGTGACCTTGCTAGGATTAAAAAATGGAGAGCTCAAGGGGGTACAGAAGGGAGAGTGGGAGGTCAAATGAAGGATACAGACAGACAGATACAAAGGTTAAAAAAAAAATCCAATGGCAGTTTTCTTTGCCAGTTTCACATCTGCTGCTGTACTGGCTTGGTCCCTTAAAAATCACATTGGAGCAGTTTTTTCTCTTAAGAGATGTGGTAAATGATGGTGCATGTACTTCTAGACCATTGCAAATGCAAGGCCAAGTATGAAAGCATTTCAAGCAAATGTGATTTGCAGTGAACCAGGAGAGAATGAACCACAGGTTTGTATCACATCAGCTGAGGGGCAGAAGCCCTCTCTTTTAGGGGTCAAATATTTCTTAAGCTATGCTGATTTGACCACTCAGTGCAGCTTTGTTTTGAGGGTGCTGTCCTGTGAGGATTCATTCTGCTTGGAGGAGGTGTGAATTCATACTGCAGCCTTTCCTTCAGTGGGGACATGGTACAGCTCTGTCTGCCCCTTTGCATACACATTTTGGAGGCTGATTAATCTTAAAGCTTTCTATACTCCATCAAATTGTTCAAGAGCTATTAGGAATAGGTGTCTACCTTAGCAATTTAGTGTGCTGGAGGGGTTCTCGGTGTAAATTCTCCTTGTGTCCTTACTTTGAATCTTGCAGTAGCACTCAGGCATCCCTCTGATCACAGCAGTGACCAGCTCAGGGCCATTTCCCACCTGTTGGAACCAAGGCTGGAATCATAAGGTGTCACCCAGGGTGCTGCACTCACAGAGCAGACAGAGCTGCCAGCTGCTGGTGCTCTGAATTTGTATGAGGGGTTGCACTGCAGGCTGCCCAGGCTTCATGGCTGGGAGAGGTGTGATATGAACAAATGGGTTTGGAACTATAATGGGAGCAAAATGAACCAGTCTTAATTCCAGTTGGTTATGTCGATGTGTTTACAGATCATTTGAATCAGGTAAGCCTTGTCTCCAGAAGACACAAACCCACACCAGCCTTGATCCAGCTGGTGGCTGGATTCGGTCATCACCTATAATGAATAACTTGAAACAGCATCAGTTTTACTGACAGTGTTGTTAATTTTAACAAGAACTTTGTTTTGTGCTGATCCACATAATGATTACTTTAAATATTGCTGTCTGCTATTAATTGGTGACTGTGCTGCCTGCCTGGCCACCTCCTGCCAGTGCAGAGTGTATGACACAGCACCGGCTCCCCGCAGGACAGCCGGCCAAACACACCCGAGAGCAGGCAGGTTTTAACAAACATCTACACTCTGAAAGAAAGCCAGGTCAAACACTTTCATTTGTGTTATGCCCCTCACCCACAGAATCCTGTTACCCCAACTTGGGCAGTATTTGCAGTTACCACTGTTCTCAGGTGTCGTGTCACACTGGCCCAGACTCAGGATTCCTACTCCTTTCCATTCTTTACTTGCATCCATTGTGCTGGGAGCTGCCAGCACTACAGCTGCCCTGAGCCTGCTTTCCATGAGGCCCACGCCTTTTCTGCATCATCCAGCTCTGATGGGAGCTCCTTTCCCCCTGCACTGCCCGTGGGCTGTGGGATCACACCAGATTGCCAGTAAAAGTCTGCAGAGAGAAGAATGTGAAACTTTATTTGGGAAAATGCCTCCAAAACCAGCATCTGGATCAGAGCACCTGGAAGAAGCTGCCTAGTAAAAACCCTCAAGCACAGGGAATGCTGGACACCAAGCTGGCCTGGCACCAGCGAGAGGATGCTGACATGCTCCATCAGTGTCTCTCACAACCTCAGCCACATCACTTGGGTAGTCTGGGCCTCCAGAAGAGTCAGTGACCTCCAAAATCCCCCTCCACACAGGGTTTATCACAGCAGACTTGGGAAGGGTGCTAAGGAGCCTCTGGCTTAGGCTGTGTGTGGGAAGCAATGGGTAAGGGAGGGGCTGGGGAGGAGCTGGAGTGTAAAGACAGATGGCCTGGGAAGGGATTTATCCCAAAAGGAGGGATGTATCAGAGAGGCCAGGGAGGGGATCACAGCAGCAAGAGCAATAACACAGCTTTTTTGCTACAGAATAAAAAGAGGGAGCTAGATTGACGTGCAGATATCACTGCTGGCAGATATGGTTCCCAGGCAGTTCCCAGTAGCACTATTAATAAATGACAATTTTTATTATATTCTTTGCACTTCAGAACCATCCGATTCTCACTGCTTGCTTCATTTTTTAAGAAACACCACCACTAGAGTGCCACTTGGGCACCCATCTTTCTAATGCACAAATTTACCCTTGTATCCTTGTATCTGCAGGTTACCAGTTCATTTTGGGGGTAATTTCTATATCTTTCAACATTTGGACATTGCATATGCTTGCACCCAGAGACAGGCTGCTAGAGGATATGCAAGGGTTTGGGGCAGCTGAAATGTGCAGAATCTGCTGGTTTCTGGGTGGTATGGGGATTTTTATACTCCCTTTAGGCAGAAAATAGAAAAAAAAACCCAGTCCTGGCTAAACCAGTCCCATCCTTGTCTGGTCTATGTCTCCCCACTGAACATCAAAGCTCCCCAATAGCTTCCCATTCTCCAGGATAAAAACAATGACAGATTCACATGGACATCTTTGAAACAGCACACTTTTGTCTTCACAGTTCATTTTTACTCTTGGAGTTGCTGATACCCAAATTTGATGTTTAGGAGCATCAGGACGTGAAAGGATCAGTGTAGCCAGAGGTTCTTCTCCTGGCAAAAGTTTGAGGAGCTGCAAAAAAAAGCGAATCTTAGCCCCAGTAACTCTTAACTGAATTCTGGCATTAAAGTCACATTAGGACACCACATTTGTGAACTATATGCTCGTGATCACAGAGTCACTTCCAGTATTTTAGATATAACGGTGAAGCCAAAGGGCAGCACAGCAGATGAATGGGAAATTGATCAACTCCTCTGGACATTTCCCACTGTATCCCAGAATCTATGTGCCTGGTCGAGATACTACAGTGATAAATGCTTTGGAGAAGTTCATAGGTTAGATGAGACTTGTGGTGTTTAGGGCAGAGTGGTTGAATTCTGGAGCTCTGTGTCTTTGGAGTTTATGATTTGCACCAAGTTTTCTGACCAGCAAAGTGCTTTTGTTGTTCTTCTTTTTCTTTTTCTTTCTCTTTCTCTTTTTTTCTTTTTCTTTTTCTTTTTCTCTTTTTCTTTTTTTTTTTTTTTTTTTTTTTTTTTTGTCCCCCAGGAATTTTGCTCCAACAAATTGCTCTAAAAGCAAGTAATCTTAAGAATTTAACAGATTAAGTTTTTGTTGCACAAGTTTGCTTCATTTCTTAAATCATTTTATTTATTTCTATAGGTAACTAAGTTAAAATTGAGATCATCTAGGGTCACTTTCCTATCAGACAGGCATATTCAAATATTTAGTATACAAGTTAAAGTACTCAAGCACTGTTTTTAAATCAGGCTCCTCATGCCTAGTCCTGCATAATCTACATCTCCATTTCATAGCAATGCTTGAAAAAAACACTCCAGCATTTATTCCCTTTATTGTTTATCTTATGGGTTAGATTAATGTCATCCTGTCAGTTATTTTGCCAAATTGAACCATCAGTTCAGAACTCCGAAATATGCATGTGAAAAATGTCCAGTAGAGTATTTTCTATCTAAGATTAGGTTCTACCCTATCATCCAGGGTTAATTTAGGGCCATTAATTATGTGTGGGTTGGCCATAAGTTTTCAGGCATGTATTATTTTATTACCTGATGGCATATTAAAATGTCACTTATCAAGGGACAAATTTTAATGAAGTTAAAAGCACCCTGGCGACATATTCTTATTTGACCTGTTATATAAGAGGATTATTTCTTGCCTGTTACTGATTGAGTTTCTTTGACAGCCTGACAATCACTGGTTTTCAATTAGCTTTTTCTCCAAAGAGGGTCCAAAGCCATATACTGCATCCTTCTTATTCCTTCCAAGACCCCCTTTCACTGAGGTACACTGAGGTACACTGTTTTCACACTCTGAGCTCATCAGGTTGTTCAGCTGCTAAAGGAAGGCTAAAAGTTGTTGATCTGTGATAAAATGTGTGCAAAGAGGGTCAGGAGGAGGAGGAGGCCATAATTACAATGGTATCTGATGCAGGTCACTCAAATTGAGCTCAGTTCAGCTGGAACTGGAGGAACTGACTTGGGATACAAGAGAAAAATGTAAATTTCAACAAAGCAACAGCTAGGAGGATGACAAAATAACTTACAACAGGGTTCTGAAGTATGTAAACACCACTGCAAAGAGGTGAATCTTGAGTGGGGCAAGATGTTCTAGTGAAGGATAACAAAGAGGAACTAGAAAGGCACTGGTTTACTAGAAGTTGCCTCCTGCTGGTGCCACCGAGGGGGCAGATGTGTGGGGCTGGGTAGGAAAGGGTTTGTTGCTGCTCAGGTGGTCACAGACTGGATGGATCATTGCCATTCCAGGTTCTGAAGCCTGGTAAGCAGTTTTATCCAGGTACATGCTCAAAATGTTCATTGGGAGTTACTTAAATGAGAACTTGACATAATTTTCTAGGGTTTCACCAGTATTGGTAATACTGATGGAGTGAAGGCTTAGAGAAGGCATAAGGAAAAAATCCTTGACTGTGAGGGGAGTGAGGCACTGGCACAGGTTGCCCAAAGAAGTCGTGGACGCCCCATCCCTGGAAGTGTTCAGGGCCAGGTTGGACAGGGCTCTGAGCAACTTGACCTGTTGGAAGGTGTCCTTTCCCTTGGCAGGGGTTGGAACTGGATGATCTTTAAGCTCCCTTCCAACCCAAATCCTTCTGTGATTCTGTGACTTAAGAAGGAAGGAAGCTGCAATGCACAGACAGTGGAGTAGATTAGCTCATTCTCTCTTTATCCCAGTTCATGATCTCGAGACCAGGCAGACTGTGCTGCAATTACAGTCTCCAAATCACAAAGCTGTGCATTAAACCAGTGTGGCCCACCTTAGAATGGAAGAATACAGCAGCTTTGACCAGCCTTAAGAGAGATAAGGTATGAAATGCTGCTGCTGCCTCCTTCAGTCTCAGAGAAGTGGTGGGTTGTTTCTCAGGCTACCATCCTACCCCAGACTGGATGTACAACCTCTCTGACAGGTGCAGAGATAGCCCTGGCATTTGCCCCAACACCAGTGGTTCCAGAGTTTTGTTTCTTTAGTCAGTGGAGCCTGGCAGTGACAAAAATCATTTGCAGTGCAATAAGTACTTCTGTGTCTATCTGGTTCAGTGACAACAGCATAAACTCAGAAATTTTCTGTGTTTTTTCTGGATCAGAGTTCAGCCTGGTGGTGAGCACTACCTTGGTCTGACATGTGCTGCATCTTGCAGGAAAAGCTCTGACCACGAGATACCCAGCCCCTGTATAATTCAACCCCTCAGTTCCCCGAGAAAGGAGTGTCAGGCTGTTTGCCTCCCATTCTTTCCATCCCCTGTGAAAGCTCTGAGTCCTTTAAGCCTCACTGGAGTGGCACCCATGAGGCAAGCCCTGCCACAGTTTCTCACTGCCAGGTAAAATGCACCCAGGATGATGGAGCAGCAGTGAGGAGCAGGAATGTGCTGCTACAGGATGCTCTGAGCTCTGCTAACTCCAGGGGTCCAGGCTGCATTCACCTGGAATCAGAACACCGCTGGGGTGCCAGGACATTCAGAGTAGCCCCTTGTCTGCTGCTGCCAGCAGAATCCCTGCAGCTTCCAAGATCTGCTGGCTCTCAGCCACAGATACGAAATCCCTCTGTCTGCCTGCACACAAAGGTTTGGTGGGCTGCATCTGGCCACAAGCCAGGCTTCCCCTCTGCTTACCAGCCCCACTTTGACCTCACCTAGACTAAGCTCAAGCTATTTTGCTTCTACATCTCCTCTGCTCACATAATATGGCAAAATTTGGATGCTGTTATCCACAGTAATACAAAGTTTGATAAAGACCTCACCCTGTGTTCCAGTTCCTTTCAGAGCCCTGAGACCTATATTGCACAAAAAGGAGCAAGGGCAGGGAACCACCTACAGCCACTTATTACACATTATCGATTTCTTTCCATTGTGAAAAACACTCCCTTTATCAAAAAGCCACCTTCCACCCCCTCCCTCGTAGCTATTGATTCCATAGACCAAAACAATAATGTGCACCTTGCTGCAGTGAACTTATGAATGTCTAATTTTGAACAGGAAAATGTCACAGACCTGCACTCATAGGCAGGGCTTTGAACTGAAATGTATATCCTGTCTCTTCATCCGTGATTTCCTGCAGGGGAACATTTACTACCTCCAAAATTCGCTGTTAATTTAAGCATTGTTAATGATACCCAGCCTCTTGCTGGCAGAGAGAGGAGGATGCAATTGTCCATTTTGGTTCCCAGGAGGCCCTTGAATGGCTGTGACAAGCACCAATAATAGGACTTAGATAAAAAGAGAAGTTGCTAACTTTGTCCCAATGTATCATAGTTATAATTTCCTTGAAAGATGAAAGGATTGTTAAACTGACTGGGAATACAAAGCAACTCTCCTCAGATTGAACTGAATCATCTTTGCCCATTTCAAATGTATTGTTCCTTTTCTTATCTGAGTATTGTGGAGTCCTAATGTTTCTTGCAAGTAGCTTACTCTGAAACCCATCCCCTAAGTGACAGAGATGCAGGTTTGTAGGAGATGTAGGTACACTGAGAACCTGATCCCTGGAAATATTTACATGCATAGGGATGTAGAGATGCCCAGAGAGAGTTTTGTCAAATGCTCGGGGTTACAAATCCTCCTGGAATATCCTTTCCCATGTAAGAATATCCAACTGCCAGTAAGATTCTGACCACAGTTCTTCTCATAGCAGGCTGTACCATTTTATAAGGAAGTTTCTGTAATATTGTATTCTCATTGCACATTATTGGATAAGTCTGGACTTTGAACTATTTGACATCCTAAGATTCCTACAAGAAAACCAACTCATCCAAATTACAGGGCTTTGCAATATGACCACTGTATTTCTTTTAGAAGTTTACCATAAAGATTGATTCTGCTGAATATAAAGAACATGTGTTTGTGGGTAGGGAGAAATAGCCCCATAACAAGTTCAACAATTCTTATTTTATAATGACTAAGAGATTTTATTAGACCAATAAGAGACATTTTGGGTTCACTGCTACTTTCTATTTTAAGCTTCAGACAAAGGCTTGGCAGCTTTCAACCACTCAGGATGTAGCACTAGAGGATGCTGACAAGGGAAATTGCCAGTGTAGGAAATTATCTGTCCCCTGGGAGGGGAAGCCAAGGGAAAAAAAGTTTACATTTTGGGTCTTTGCAATAGTAGACCAAGGGAAGACTTGCACTAGGGTAAAGACATTAAATGAGTCCTTAAAGGAAACTGTCTAAGGGCTCTTCTTTGGGTGCTGAAAAAATGTGTAGCCTGTGCACATCAGAATGAAGAACCTAAGAAGCTGTCAGGCAAGAGCTTAGAAAAAGCAGGAGAAAATAGGGTAAGAAAATGACAATGCAGGAGAATAGTTTGGTTTAACTGTTGAAGAAGTAAAATGTGGGAGGTATTTCTGGGATAGGAAGCAATTGAAGACAGAGAAATTCACTGTGATGTGAGTTTGGAGCCTCTAATAGTTTTTGTGTTCCCATGAAAGACACCTGATCAGAGCAAACTGCTGTAGCCTGTCTTACTTCATGGATAATTTCTTTGTATTTCATTGCTTGTTTCAGTCCTTGAAGACACACTTTCTTTCCTTGGTATTTGTGTGGGATTCTCACTGTGTTAAAAACTTGTACAGATTTCCAAAAGAAGGCTGTGTGTGCATGTGCACGCTGTGTTTATGGGTAGGCACACTTATCTGAATTAATTTTGTTGTTATGCAGACTTAATTCAAAATACATTAGAGGAAGACATCATTCAACAACTAATAGATGTTATACCATCAACATATTCTAATGGACTGATTAGCAATTTTATTGTATTCAATTTGTGGCGTGGCAATTCCATGTCAGGTGGAAGAGCTATCAAAATGAAAAACTGCGTTAAAATTAAAAACCAATAGTCCAAGTTTCAGTCTGAATGAGCTTCTTGGTGGAATGAGGAAATGTGGTTATCCATGAATCTGCCTTGGAAAGCAGTTAAAAATAGGCTCTGGAAATCCTTGGATAAAGGTGGAGAAATTAGGTTTTTCTACTATTTCACACACAAAATTAGTAAATATGTCACTGGGGTTTTAGAGTTTCTTCTTTTGATCCTCTCTGTTCCCTCATGAGAGTAACACCAGAGTCACCACTCCACACAGTTGTTTCTGAAGGAGCTTTTGCCCTGCATTCAAAAACTGTTTGATTTGTCTACTGCCTTCTGAAACACAGGGATGGAAGCAATAGTTTATTGTCCTTTGCCTCTCGTTTTCACACCTATGAAGAAGACACCTCTAAACTTACTGGCAAAAAACTGTATGCTGGGGAAAGTATGAGGATTTGTCATGTATCCTGCTCAGTCCTTCACAGAGCCTAGGCACAGGACAGGCTCCTGCCTGAAAGCACTCTGGAATCCTGAAGGGAATGGGTAACACCACTTTTGCACACCCAGATGAGAGAGGGAATCCTCTTCCCTCCTGAACCACTTCAGAGCCCCTGTGTTGTTGCTGGTGGCCCTTGTGGTGCTGTGGCTCCTCAGTGAGGCTGCCCTGAAGGACTCCCCTGTCCCCATGCCCTCACAGTTTTCTTCCACACTGTTTGCACTGATGCAACTGTTTGTGAAGCTGCACTTTGACATCTCAGGTCGCTGAGTTGATCCCATTAAAAATAGCCCCCCACCTAAGAAAGAAGCAAGAAGATGGATCTGCAGCAGGTGCAGATACTGCTGCCATCCTCAGCCCTCCTCTCTCTCTGGTGAAGCATCCTGTTCCCTTAGCAGAGGCACGGGCAATTTGCTATGGCACTGCCAGCCCCAGGGTGCTAAGGCAACCCAAAAATTAACAGCAGTTTAATTTAGTGCTTGAGCTGTAAACTCAAATATGACTTTGCTGTCGGTTCAGCTGGACCAATGACTGATGGACTAATGAGAGTGCCCACTTCTCCCGGCCATGAGCTCCTGCCACCCACAGGGTGGGACAATGTGCCTTGCTGACCTGGTGGAAAAAAGATCTTTTTCTCCTTTTGCTTTCAGCTCCATCAGCATCCAGCATCCACTCCCTGTGGGCTGTAGGCTCAGCAGCAGAGGTGGGGGAGGCACTGGGAAATCACAGCTGGACTGAAGGAAGACAGGGCCACCTTTGGGAGGGAATGTGGGCTTAGGTCAGTTTAATCCAATTGCAGGGCTGTGGCTTGGGAAAGCTCTGGAGAGGACACACCAGCCCACTCAATTAGTTCTGCTGAATGATGGTGACTGCCAGGCAAAGGCCATTGCAGACAGATGGGAAAAGGACTGCCTCACTCCTGGCCATTAAACCCTTCAGGGGGTGTAAGACAGATCCCCAGGAATGCACATAAGCACCCACGAGGTTGGAGGGGTTCCTTGTGTCACTGTAATTTTTTTACTGTATGTTTTTGCAAATGCATACCCTTTGGGGATTTTTTCTTGTAAAGGCAGTGGAGGAACATCTCACCTGACACAGCTGTGACTTGTAGGGATGAAAAGCTTTTGGAACTGATGCCTGGCTGAGCCCTGCTGAGCTGGGCTCCCTGTAGCAGGCTGAAGGCAGGGTGAAATGATGCCCAGTGCAAGGGATGCTGCTTTGCAGCCCCTCAGCAAACTGCAGTGGAGGGTGCAGTGCTGTGAAGCATCAGGTGCTCTGTGCCTGGGAAAGCCTCGGGTGAAGAGGGAGGTGGCACATCTGAACACACACATAGAGTCTTGTTACTGTCCCATTTCTGCAAAAATGATAAACTGACTAAAGCAGAAGCTGCAACAAACTGCAGGAGATGTTCTGTGAGCCAAAGTATGCTGAACATCATGTGGCATCCCTTTAAATCTTGTTTGGAACTAAAATATTCTGTTGGTTTTTTTTTTTCCCTCCCAACAGAAAACATGCTCTATTGTTACTTAAATAGCATATATTTCTGTAATAGCCTTTTAATGCAGAGCTGTTTTTCTTTAGGGCCTTGAATATATGCAAATGGAATTGAAGAGAAGAGCTGAAGTAGAAAGGAAGCACAGTAGTCTGGAAGAAATGGAGGGGCCAGGGACTGTAAAGATCAATGGGCAAAGCAAGCTCATTAGGCTTTTGGGGGAGGAAGGAGGGGTTATTAAATACCTCATGTCTCATCCTATGTTAATATAGCTTCCTTATTGCAGAGACTCTGCAGAAGTCAGAATGTGTGAAGGAAGCAGCCTCCACTGAGATAAGTGATACAAATCAGAACGTTTCCATTCCCTCAGCTGTGATGCCATTCGGCTCCAAAAGCACTTTAAATATGAATGGCATCCTGTTTATGTGCGTATTAGCAATATGTGTGTCCATAAAGACCTGCAGAAATGCAAATACTGCTCTGCCCACAAGTGTCTCCCACTGAGGCTGCCTAGAAAAGTAGCATCAGGACACAAATTGGTAACAATAAGTCCAGCTGAAGCCAATAATGAGGTAAAATACATATGCATGTGTGAGGAGTGTAAAACCTTGGCTCTGAATCATGTGCCTCTTAAAGTCTGGTGATACCAATTCCCCAGTGCCTCTGCCCCTCTGTCCTCGGTTGCAGGTGTGACCAGCGGATCCCTCCTTCTGCTTCCAACACCTTGGATGAGTGTCCATTTTACAGGGCAGAGGCTGCCAGAGCAGAGCAGATGGGCTAGAAACAGCTTTTGTTGCACAGGTTTAAGTAAATATAGCAATTATGCTGAAATTTGCTTAAAATGAAGATGCTGCTGAAACCCAGGAAAGGGTGCACAAACAGAAAGCCTGCAGTGCAGTATTGAGTGGATAGGTCCTGTCTGATCAATGAATGCATTAGTGCTGCCCAGTTCACAGCAATATCCTACACCCATGCTTTTAAGGAAGAGCTCAAGGAGAGACGATTCCCAGTATGGGAGTTTACAGGTTTATGTGTTTGGTTATTTCTGTGATGTTATCACCAGGAGGGTCACAGAAGGTCCCTGTACATAGGGTATGTTTCCAACTCATCAGCTGTTTTAGTCTAGTGTCCTTACCTGTGCTGGAAACTCTGACTAGATAGATTTTGTTCCAGCCAAGAGCTCTCCAAAGCATTATTTGTGAACACTCATTCAGAGAAAACCTAAAGATTTGCCTATAGTTGTTTTTCATCAGCTTTTGCACCAGTGATACCACTGCATCTGCCAGAGCGTTGGTGGAGAACACAAGCCTTGCCAGGGTTCATGTGAAAGTGTCTGCATGAAAATTCACACAGGAGGTTTTTCCCGTCCCCCAGTCTCTTTTTACTGGTTTTGCCATAGAAAAGGTAGAAATTGATCCTCAGACAACATGCATGGCAGGGGATTTCTTCCTATCGCATATCTCTGAATTCTCACCACCCCCTCCCAAACTGCAGCAGATGACTCTTCCTGTGCCTTCATGCCAAAGCTTCCACTAAAGTTCACGCAGCCTTCAGAAACCAGGTTGGAAACAGGTCATTAGACCACTTTCATAACAGTGAGAAGTGTTGTGCTTTTTGGCTTAGCTGAGAATAGTTAACCAAGAGAGAGTCTTCTGAGTGACATTCCTCTGGAGAACTCCCTAAAATCAATTATCTTCTAAGAATGGGTAATCTCAGCCAGACAGCTGAACCTCTGAGGAGCCAGAAGATTTTGTACAAAGAGAAAAATTAAACTATTTGCAGTAAAAAGTCCAACACTTAGAAGCCAAACTAGTTACAGAGGATACAGATGCATCACTTTTTAATTAGTCTCTGTCTGTGTCAGTTTGTATTTGGTCTCTGTACAGCAGACCATCGTCTCACCCGCAGTGAGGAATCGTTGGGGTTTTGCAGTGACAGGAATCTTTTTGCTGCAACTTTCGTTGTTTACCTCTGAAATTTTAATGAAATGGAAATTGCGGGGAGGGGGGAAGGCTTGGGCTTTTCTCCCTTAAGCATTGTCTTACTACCTTGATTCAGAAAACTTCCAAATTGTGCGTATCTCCTGAAGACAGAATTAATAATCATATGATCTATCATGGGGAATTGACTGTCACTTTGACAAATGAGATATTAAGCTCTGCCAGGCTGGAGAGCTGAGAGGGTTTGGTGTTTTAGCAGGTGCTGAGTGCTACTCTTGCTTTCCTCCCCAGTGTTTCTCAACCCAGCCTCCAAAAGGTCCAGCCCATGCAGCTGACTGGGAGTTTTGCTCAAGAACAGCAGGATCTGAAATGCTTCAGGCCAACACTACCTAAAATTCAGAGGTATGACCAGCTCTAAAAGGGGCCAGATATTACAGCCAAGATGCTGCACTGTAAAGAGAGACAGGTAGGCTACCTTTACCCTGGAGGCCATATTTTCTTTATTCTCATATATGTATGTTTAATAACCCTGCCGTATCCTATGTCTTATACATTACGCAGTAGGTTGTCTATATGGTGTTTTTCCTTGGGTGGAAAGAGTCAGCCCCTAGCAATTTACAGTAAACATGAATGCCCAGGGAGGAACTCTCTGAGTGGGGCTTGAAGGATGCAATAATACTGAGAGCATTTACTCTCTCTGTTACTACCACCGACTGTGCTTAGGTGCTTTTCTCCTTGCCTAAGTATATTGATGTATTTGTTGCAAAGCAGTGACAGGACACGTGCAGGATTGTGGGGTGCCTGACATCACAGAGGTGCACAGGATGGGGTGAGAGGACAGGGTCCAACATCTTTACCAAACACTTGTTAGCCCCAAGTAGAGCAAAACATGTCACTGTTCTGAGTCAGACCCTTTCCCAGGCTAACTTCTCTCATCCTTCCACTTGTCTTTGGCCCATGGAGCCAGTTTCCCTGCTAGCCAAATTCTATATCCCTAAGGATGCTCCTCTGCTCTAAACACCTGCATCATCAGCTCTCTCTGTTCTCTCACATGCTGAGGCATCATGTTTGGTGCTTTTATGGGGGTGGTGGCAGCAGCAACAACATTTTCTGTCCCCAGGCTTTGAACATCCACCAAGGACCAGAGCTGCAGTACCCTGACACTGTGTGAGACTGGGAACCTGGAGGTGTCCAAGGTTCACAGGCTGAGAAAGCAGCTGTGCTCACACCCAAAGCTGAGCCCACTGGTGGGGCAGAAGCTGGATTGGTGCTTCATTGCAGTGGGGCCAGGAGCCTGCACTCGTCTGTTCTGACATCCAACCTTGTGCAGGTCACTGCTCTTTAGGATGCACAGAGCCTGCTTGACCAGGTGCTGCTGAATCAGGAGACAGCCACCTCTCAAACTGCAGCTAAAATCTCTTAAACTCACTGCTGTCCTGCCCAAAACCTCACCTCACTCCCCAGCAGCCTGGCTGCATTTTTGGCCAGGAGCACAGCAGGTAACAGCTGCATTGAATCTCTCTCCAAACACATACAGGACTTAAGCAAAGCATCCACTAATAGCAAAGCCCTGCTCTGAGGTTTACCTTCTTTCTTTTATTTATTTCCCTGACTACTTTGCTGATTTTCTACCATGTTGGGATGTCTTCTTCCAATTAAAATGAGCTTATGTTCTTTGGGGCACTGGACAAGAAAGATTTCAATGTTCCCTGGGAAAATGGAGCTTTTACACACTTTTTCTCAAGTTTTTTTTCACAGATGGGATTGTGCTTCTTCTTTATTAACCAGCAGGTGTGTCTGGTGGGACACCACAACCCTCTAGGTAGTGCTGCTGTGGGTGTAAGGTGTGGCTAGATCCTTGCTGGCAGTGCCTTGTGTTCTGCTTCGCCCTGGAATTCTCTGAAAGAAAGTAAACTCTCTTGCTCATCTCTTTCACTGCAAATTTTTATCCCAACTTGAGATAAGACTCAAACACTGAAAGCTGAAATGATTTAATTACAGCTGTATAGACAGCAAATGAGAGTGTGCTCTTGGTCACAACCCCTGCAGCTGAGATAATAAGAGAATTTCCATTATACCCTTCTTTTCTGTCTCAGGAAAGTGAATAAAATCTTTCACTCTCTTTGAATAGCTGTAATTAAATCAGTACAGCGCTCAGGATTTTAGCTACATCCCAAGTTGAGGGGCAGTCTCTGCAGAGACAATTCTTGCCTCAGAAAACTGCTGTCATCAGACCAAGAAATACCTTCTGAAAACCAAAATTATCAATATACAATATACACCGGGATATTGCTCTTCATGAAGCACCTATATGAAATACTGAACCTAATTGGCCCCTGGAAAATTGCCATTATACCTAGGCTGCAATCAAACCACAACTTCAGAGAAAATGTGATGACTTTAAATGGTCAATCCAGCTGTCAAACATCTGGTAACTGTGCAATGATTAAGAAACAAAAAGCGTTTGTTTACATTCACCTGAACACCTCTACTTTCTCTGTTGCCTGTGTCATGCTTTGAAGAAATTCCAACTCAACTGTTAATTGAACCCCTCAAATTCTTGGCTTGCAGCTGTTTTCTGGTGGCTACAATCTTCTGTTAAATGGTCTTTATTCAGCTTTTGGCTTTCCAGTGGGATAAGAGTTAAGGAGGTGGGATCAGTCATGTTGGATGGGGCTCTGAGGACCTGAAACAGTGAATGGCATCCCTGCCTGTATGACAGCAGGGCTGGAACTGGCTAACCCAGGCCATTCTGTGATTCTGTGATCCTGTGATTCTATGACTCTGTGATTCTATGATACTGTGATTGCATGATTCTGCGACTCTCTTGATTCTCTGACTCTGTGATTCTATGATTTTGTGATTCTGTGATTCCACGACTCTATGATTCTGTGATTCTATGATTCTATGACTCTGTGATTCTGTGATTCTATGACTCTGTGATCCTGTGATTCTGTGATTCTGTGATTCTGTGATTCTATGATTTTGTGATTCTGTGATTCCACAACTCTATGATTCTGTGATTCTATGATTCTATGACTCTGTGATTCTGTGACTCTTTGATTCTGTGATCAGCCACCTGCGGATGTGCTGCTCTCTCAGTTACCAGCCTGCACACCCGCCATGGTGATCCAGAACCCTCAGGCCACATGGGAAGGTCCTCAGGACTGGACTCTGCCTTGTTTGAATGTTTGTTTTACACTAAATGTGGAGAAAATGAGAAGGGTCACAGGTTGGTGAGGGCTGTTGCAGTTGCTGGTTCTGTCCTGCCATGGACACTCTGCCTGTTCCTGCTGTGATTAGTTTCTTATCCCAGCACAGGATATTGGGACTGGGACTGGAACACGGCCATGCTAACTTTATTTTTTCATTAAACTAAACAAATTAGTCTCAAAAGATACACTGTGATCCAAAAGGGGCGTTACCATTTTTTAGCCAATTTTCTTACTGCTGCTGTAAAAGTATGAGGAGATGCATTATAGGGATATAATTTAAAACCATGCCAGCAGAAGAATTTAGATGTTGTCCAAAATTAACAAATCCAAGTCTTATTTCTCCCAGAGGTTAGATGGTATAATTTTTTTTTTCCATCATATTTAGGTAGCGCTTTCCATTAACTCTGCAGCCAAGGAAACTTTTGAATAATTTTAGCCATTATTAAATTAATTTTATAGACAACTATCAAAACATGGCTAGCACATATAGCAGGGTGAGGGTTTATTAACTTTTATTGGACATGTAGGAGCTGGTGTTTATTTTTCCTGGATTACAAGTCTCAGTTTGAAGACAAGCCCATGAACCCCTTTGTTCCTGGGGACAGGTTTACCCTGTTAGCTGTGCATGTCCATGGATTTAGCATCCTCAGAGGCTGCTGCAGCCTGCAGAGAAAGGCACTGGAGGCTCCATCAAGAGTAGGGACCAAGCCATGTGGCACCAAAACTATCTAAAGAAAGGAGCAAGAGAAAATGAAAATAAACACCTTGGTAAAGCTGTTCTCACATGCGAGGAAACAGCTGATGATACATGATGCCACCTGTGCAGTTCACAGCTCTGTTTTCCTTTAAAGTTTTCAGTTAGGTAGGTGGAGCAGTTTCTCCCTCCTCCAATAAAAAAAAAAGTTTGATCTCAAACTTTATTTCATCTCCAGCCTCAAAATGCTGTCTTACATCAGCATGCGAATGACCCGAGCATTTCTTCTTGTCACAGTGCCAGAAGGGCAGCAGGACAGTAAATTGAAAATCAGTTTGTAATTGCCACAATGTTTTCCCCTCTGCTTACCCTGTGTTGACAATGGGTGTTTATGTCAGATGAAAGGAATCTGCAGAAACGTCAGCATCTCACTTTTCTCTGTCCATTCAAACGTGTTGGCAAGTCAATTTATGAAGGCTAAATTATAAGCAGTACACAAGAGATGGAAAAGTCTTTATTGGATAAAACAGGCAGTGCAGGGTACGGCTCTCTGCCTGAGAACTTATCTGATGCCAGGCTGACAGTATTCTTGCCCAGCGGAAATTATTAGTCTTTGAAAGGGGTATGTAGTGAAACACGTTGAAAAAGGCAGCACAAAAGAAGTCCTGTCTGCTCCACAGTTATCACAGTGTGGCTACACCACGCTGTGTGACAACTGTGGAGGAAACCCACCCGGAGCTGGAGATGTGCCAGCCTCCAGGACAGATAACAGAGCGTATCTGACGGCAGTGCCATGTTTCCTATGGGTGGATGTGACTAATCACAAAAACAGGCATGCAAGGTGACACCAGCACAATTAGTTTTCAAAACTCTCAGCGGTCACAGAGTGTACATACACCATTTTATCCAATTAACTAAAATTAGTTTTGTACATTGCATGCCAGGGGTGTTTCTAAGGCTCTAGGGGTGAAGACTGGAATGATCACTCTGGTTCAGCAGGCTGTTAGGGTTTGAAGCCCTGATTTAACAAGGCACTTCAACACAAGCATAAATTTAAGCATTTGAGAAGTCCTGTTGTTGACAGTGGGACTACTTAGGTGCTTCAAGCTGAATAGCTGCTTAAATGTTTTGCTGAATATGATGATGTTGAGTAAATGTGGCACAGCTTTGGAGCTTTTAAACGTCATGTCAGGCAGAGCAAACACCATTAACAAACACCAAGTCCCTGTCAAAAGGGTACCCTGCTCCTCCAGGGTGAGGGAAATTTTGAAGTGGTGCTCCTGTGTGGGAGCAAAGTCAGATCTGACTGCAATTCACTGCACACTTACTTTTGCTTGCTGCAGAGACTGCCTCTCTTCTCCTCTTCGGTAGCAGTTTCTTTTTATTAGAAACAAAACCCAAAAAGTCACTCATAATCTAAGGTCAAATTCTTGCAATTCTTGTGCCGTTTCATTCAAGTTAGGGACCATTGTGGGTTCAATCCCACTTAAGAGTTGGACTTCTAATCCTGTCCCTTCCACCTCAGAATATTCTGCGATTCTTAGGTTTCTGTGCTTCTTAGATCACGTTCAAGATGTATTGATCTGCTGAGGAAGCTCAAAGGCTCAAAATCCAACAATTCATTTTTTGTTTCAGCAGATTGAGTAAGAATCCAGGGAGGGGCAGGGGTGGAACATTTCCATGGCTGATATTCCATCCATGAATCCAGCCCTTTGTTCAGCTGGGGGCTGCATGCTGACAAATGTGCCGTTTCCTGAAAGCTGTAACATCTTTGTCCTGTGTCCAGGTGGGGCAGCCTGTTTCTAAATAGGATTGAGGGAGTTTTTAAAATCATTTTAAGATTAAGAAGGCAACCCAAAGATTTAAGACATGCTTAAGATCAAAAGGACTCCAGCCCAAGAAAATGTTAGAGCCTCTTTCCATCCCCCAGCTAGTCATCTTTCTCCCCCACTGAAGCCTGGTTCAATCAGCTATTATCTATCCTTTTTCACAGACACTGCCTTGTTTTCTCTTTCTGAAATCTTTATGAGCATTAGGTCTACTTCAAACTACAGATTAGGTTGTTGTGTGGGTATTGAGATATGGTGCCAGCCTTCTCCGTGGCTGGACACGAGGCCAGTTCCATGACACTGTCAGTTCGTCAGGAATGGTAATACCCTGAATGCTGAGTTCTCACATATTGTCACATTAGATTGTTTTTTACCCTTGAATTGCCTCAAGATACAAGATAACACCCAGTCAGCCTATCAGTTTCATACAGCAGTTCCCAGTTTCAGAATCAATAGGAGGTAAGGAGAGGGTAGCTGGGTCCCATGGAATTTGACAGCTTGGTATTGAAGAACAGCGTACACCTCTTAGCAAGAAAATGTGAGACTTGGCTTGAAATAGACATCATTTTTCCAGTGCAGTGGTAGAGCTCTAAAAGTGAAGAAAGAAGACCTAGTGATTTTTTTTTTTTTTCAGAGAACAAAAGATTCTTTGAGGGTGATTTAAATAAGAATGGAGGAGCTTAGAAACAAAATACTGCATCACAGGTGTTAAGCATGAGTTTAGACATTGCTCATAAAACTATGGAGGAAAAGCTGTTCTTGTCTCTCCACCTTGGTCTGATCATCCACACTGCAGAAAGCCACTTGTCTCCTGATGGAAACCTCATGAGCACTGCCCATAGTAGTCTAGCAGGGTACCTAGTTGATGTTTGAGAATTCCAGCACTTGGACCAACAAGTGAGTGCCTTCGTTACTGACTTATAAAGTCCTTTTTTAATTTTTTCTCCTGCTATAATGGATGTTCAGGTGTTTCTTTCTGCTGAGTGCCATAGCTCTGCCAGGACATGAGAGCACAACCCTCTGGTTGCACCTGGCAAGGACTGACCAGATTCTGGTCATAATTTTTATTCCTAAATGAGCAGACAAGGCTTGTAATATCCAAGTGTGCCATGCTCTGGAATTGCACTTTATCCCTTGAGCCATCATGGACCAACAGGTACTCCATGAAAAATAACAAGATGGCTTGGATATGTCAAAATTTCAGCATTCCCTCTTTCTTTTCTTTCAATTATGTCATAACTATTTCTCAAATTCAACTTGAAATGGAAAATTATTTCCTTTGATCTGAAATTTCATTCCTCTTGAAATACACTTTTTTTTTCTTTTTTCTTTTTTCTTTTTTCTTTTTTCTTTTTTCTTTTTTCTTTTTTCTTTTTTCTTTTTATTTTTCACAGAAAGAAACAGGCCTACAGAGAAGCAGCTAATATGTTTTTACAGCTGTAGCTATTAAAGGACACATTCACAGCCCAAGTAGGATCCAGCACTCAGTGAAGCCGACACAAAGCCACTGAATTAAATGGGCCTTAGACAAGCCATGAAGCTCTCTGGAGAGAGCATATAACTGGATATCAGAAATAATATTTAAACAATGGTAAATCATTGCAAAAGATAAAATCACACTACTGCTTTGCTACCTAGTTTCTGACCAGCCTTAGAGGAACAGGCTCTGTGTTAGGTGTCAGGAAGAGCTGGGCTGTAACTCCACTGCTCATCCAGGTGTACTGGACAGTGGTTATTTTACTGGGAGGGGAAGGGACAGATGGGAACAGTTTCTCATCTTGCTGAGCAAGATTCTTCACAACTCACCTGTCAATGTCTGTGGTGAGTCTCTCAGCACCCTTGGGGAACACACGGGGTGTCACTGTTCTGGTCTTAGGAAGACAAATGTTGCAGCAAAGGGACCATTGTCTCGATCAGACCCAGTCAGTGCAGTGCCCTGTTCCAACTCCTGTCCCAGCTCTGCTAGCAAGGGGCCGTCCCCAGAGTAGAGCTGAACTTGCAGCATCCCTGGAAGTCACAGAACCACAGAATGGGTCAGGCTGGAAGAGATCATCATGGGCCATCTGCTCCCACCTCCCTGCTCAAGCAAGGTCATCCCAGAGCACATGGCACAGGATTGTGTCCAGATGGTTCTGGAATATTTCCAGTGAGGGAGACTCCACACCCTCTCTGGGCAATCTGTCCCAGTGCTTGGTCTCTGCACAGGAAGAAATTCTCCCTCATGTTCAGGTGGAACTTCTTGGGCATCGGTTCCTGCCTGTTCCTCCTGTCCCATTGCTGGACACCATGGAGCAGAGCCTGGTCCTTCCTCTGACCCCTCCCTGCAGACAGGAACAGACAGGGATAAGGTCCCCTTTCAGATATCTCCAGGTTAAACAGGCCCAGCTCCCTCAGCGTTTCCTCAGTGAGATGCTCCAGTTCCTTCATCATCTTTGCCACTCTCTGCTGGACCTGCTCCAGGAGTTCCATGTCTCTCCTGTACTTATGAGCCCCAAACTGGACACAGCACTCCAGGTGATCCTCACCAGGGCTGAGCAGAGCAGCAGGATCATGTCCCTGACCTGCTGGCAGTGCTCTTCCTAATGCACCCCAGGATCCCATTGGCCACTTGGCCACAGGGACACGGTGCTGGCTCAGGGACAGCTCATTGTCCACCAGGACCCCCAGGTCCTTCTCCCCAGAGGTGTTTCCCAGCAGGTCAGCCCCAGCCCATCCTGGTGCCTGGGGTTGTTTTTCCCCATGCAGGACCCTGCATGTGCCTTTGCTGGATTTCAGGAGCTTCTCTGCCCATCTCTCCATCCTGTCGAGGTCCTTCTGAAGGGCTGCATGGCTCTCTGGGGTGTTGGCCCCTCCTCCCAGCCTTGTGTTACCAGAGAACTCGCTGAGGAGGCATCTGCCCCTCACCCAAGTCCAGGTAAATGACATCAGCTCCTCTTCCCTCAGCCACCAACACCATTACCCCATCACAGAAAGCCACTGAATTAGTCAGGCATGTTCTGTTCTTAATGAAGCCATGTTGGCTGTCACCAATTCCCTCCTTATTTTCCATGTGTCTTAGCATAGTTTCCAGGAGGGTCTGCTCCATGATGTTTCCAAACACAGGAGTGACTCTGACTGCTCTGCATCACTTACTTTTCCTTCAAGAAGGTTGCCAAGATGTTTTATGCCCACACAGCCATTGTCATTTCACTGGCATCGTGCACGTAATTTTCTGAGGTACTGTAAGAGTTAAATGTTGGAATTTCAGGACAGGACAGCTGCAGTGGGGGAGGATGATCTGCTATGCAGGCACTTGCCATTAGATGTCTCCAGCCCCCTGGTCTTGGAAACAGAGGGGCTCAAGCATGACAGTCGGTGGTAGCAGGAGGTGGAATTGGAAAGCTTGTCATTCATCCTCCTAGTTAGCAAGCAAGGCCTGGTGTAAAGCGTCCATTTGCTTGGGACGGAGCTCTTGGACTGAAAACTAAGCTTCTAAATTGAGGTCCTCTCTGATCTCTGGTGGGCCTGGACTTTCTGAACGAAGCAGTCCAGTACCCGGGTGGAAACAGTGGTGGAACGCATTCTGAGGTCAGAATGCTTTGCAAGTTATAAACAGGGACCTACAGAATTTGCTTCTCAATGGTTGAGAAGGCTGCAGTTATTTTTCTCCAATTAGTTTACTTATTTAAACAACACAATAGATTTTCCTTGTGTAATTAACAGGGATTTTTCAGAATAATAAAGCTTCCACTTCCAAAAATACTTACCAAGTCAAGCAAAGCTAAGCAAAGCCAAGCTTCGTCTCAGTTGGGGCTGGAATAGGATTTCGATATGGATCAGTTTGCTATTTCCATTTTCTATATGAGTAAAAGAGCCCAGAGCTAAGTGAAATGACTTGCAATGGACACTGTGCAAGTTAATGGCACAGTTGCAATTTGACTAAATGCTCAGTCTGGTCAGTTTGTCTCTTTCTAGTATTTCCATGTAGCTGATGACAGAAGAGAATGACACATCTGTTCTTTGCGTGGGCTCACTGAAAGTAATTAAGAATGGCAACAGGTGTTAAGATGAACTAAGATCTCAAAGGCAGTGACACAGCTAGGGAAAACTGCAAAGCACTGATTACATTAATTGTGATCAGTTAGAGAAAACTCTCTCCTCTAAGCAGAAGGGTTTTGGAGAACTTGCCTCATGAACTTGCCTCAGGTGCTCAGCAAAACCTTGAGGGCCCAAAGCTAACTGGAAGAGTCAAAGTAGCAAAACTAGACCAGCAGCAGACACTGGAAGTGTTCCACCACCTCAAACCACAAGTCTGTTTCCCTGAGAATGCCCAAAGTTAGAGGCCTGAAATGGGAATAAGCCCGTGGCAAAGGTCTGCTCCCTCCCAGAAGGCTCTCCTCCTGCTCTGGCTGTGCCCAGGCAAGGGGAATGCTCACACCTGGGCATTCATACTGCAATGTGTCTGTACCATTTGCCTGGACACCCCAGCCCAGCATGGAATAGCCCCAGGCACCAGCAACCCTGCTAAGGGCAGGTCCCTCATGGGCAGGCTCAGGCCAGTCCTGCTGTGTTTGGCTGCATCAGACTTTAAATCACCAGCCATGAACAGCTGAAAGGCCACATAAATAAAGAAGAACTTCAAAATTTTCTGATAGTTGCTGAACTTCTTGTAAAAAAAGCCAACAAAGACAAATGAAGCAAATGCTAAATGTTTGAGATTTATGGTCTACACAATGACCTTCCTTTGAAACAGTGTCAGTGTCATTCCCCTTGCTGGCTGAGTGCACACACACCGTCTCTGCAGCAATCCCTGACCATTTCTTTCTGGTTTCACTTCTTCTCCACCCTGATTTATAAGGATGTGTCCTGTCTTCATGTCTCAGGGAACACATTGGACTTTCAATAAACATACACAATGCAGTTCCTTTTCTCCCAAGAGTCAAAAGGAAAAGGCTCCTCCTGACAAGATAAACAACCCACCCACCCGTTCCCTCAAGCAAATACATCAGGGAGGAGATGACCAGCTTTGTGTTGTGCCCTGGAGGTTTCCAGCCTGATGTCTCCTGCAGTGGAGAGCTCTATCAGAGAGGGCCATCTCTTGAGAGTGGCCTGCCATGGGCCATCCCAGGTGGGAATCTCAGGCCCAGCAGTATGTGATGCTTGGCTCCTCCCTTACCTCTTCACCAGAGAGATGGATATTTTGCAGCAGGGCAGTATAATGCCCAAGGAGCCAGGCATTACAGACTCCACTCCATGGCCTGCAGGAGCTGATCCAGTTCCTGTTGAACTGATATCAAGTGATTTCTGTGGCTGATGGCTGAAATGTCTTTTAGACTAATAGCGTGGCATGGTTTTGATTTAAAAAAAGAAAAAAATCCATTGACCTATGGACCTTGGAACTTGTCAAATTTGTCTTACAACCTGACCCCAAGACCATTAAAGTCAGTTTAAAGTCCCCCTTTGATTCCATCGAACTTTAGATTGGCCCTCGGCAAATGTTTCAATTAACCTTTGCCAGGTTCCATGTTTGTAATGAAATCTAAATTCATGTTAGTTTTGTGTAGTTGCCATTTCTATAACAAATGTTCTTCACTGCCTTATTTCCAATAAAGAGATGTTCTCGGGCCCTGCAGACCAAGTGCAGCCTCAGATAGAAGATAAATCAGTGGCCACATGGGACCTGTGTTTAGAAGGATGCCATAGCAATGTCAGAAACAAAGTGGTTATTTATCAGAAGGTCCCAAACCCACTTTTCACCTCAGTCTGCTTATCCCTTTACCCTCTGTAGAGGAACAGTCCTGTTATTGAGGAGCAACACTGGGCTCACTGACTTGGTTACCTGAGGAGGGAGGAAAGAATTGCATTGACGTAAGAAATGCCTATAAGGCCAAAAACCAGGCAATGAAACACTCATCCAGGCTCAGACAGAGAAACAAGAGAACACAGGAGAACCAGGTGCCACCAGTCAAGTGGAAGAAGACAACTGTCTACATGACAACTCTTGAGCTGTAGAAAAAGTGAGGTCATTCACACCAGCACAGGCCTCTCTCATCTTCCATGAGGATGCAGAGATCTCAAATTATCCCACATTTGCCACCTTGCAAATCATCAGGGACAGTTGCCATGGATCAGCGGACACCTGATAACTTGTTACCCAGCAG
This sequence comes from Corvus hawaiiensis, assembly GCF_020740725.1. Lineage (NCBI taxonomy): Eukaryota > Metazoa > Chordata > Aves > Passeriformes > Corvidae > Corvus > Corvus hawaiiensis. The sequence goes on along the minus strand of NC_063214.1, from coordinate 115,648,187 downwards.
TAAGTTCTTCATGTGTTCAAACTCGTGATCTCCCTTGGGACTGAAAGGTGCTCTGCAATGTTTTGGAGTGTGCCAGACTTTCTGTCTAGCGCTCAAATGCTGTTTACCTCTCTTTGATGCCCCTTTATTGCTATTTATTTCTAAGAATACCCTCAAAATTGCAGTTTCTGCTATTTTTTTATTAACTGGAATTTCTTGTTATTCACCTGCTGAGTGGAGTGATTATTTCAGAATACCCTTAGTGCTTGCCCCTCTCCTCACTGCAGCTTAAGGACTATCTTTTTGGAGGCTGCTTTTTTCTGGAATGGCTGTGTTTGGTGGTACCTCTGAGTGGGAATAAATTACTTCCAGATGGGCTGTGAAAACTGGTCCTTCAAAACACCAATATTAATCAGGCTCCAGCACTTATCTTTTGTATTGCGGCTGCTTGTCTCCCTCATCCCACCAGAACCAAGAGAGCTTAAATTAGCTTTCAAGGACACAAGTTCTACATCATTTTCACCTCCATTCAATTTTGTTTACTTGCTCAACAGCGTTGGCTCAATAGTACCCTGATATTCCCATCCAGTGCTTACTCAAGATCAGTCTGCAGAGCACATCTTCTGATGATAGCTTGGATTTTCGATTTGTAGTCCACAAAGGGCCATGATATAAAGGTGGTAACAAGATTTGGTGCCTTCTAGAATAAAACCTTGCACAGGCAGAAGCCACAGGATGTGCCAGAGCAGAAGGGCAGGCTGGATAGCACATAGCATATGGGAGACCTGGAGAAATGGATTTGGAGCGAGTCTAGCTTCCACGGCAACCAGCAGCAGTGTCAGGTCCTTGGGGTATGCTCTGCCAAGGAACCTTCTTCTGATGATGATGCTCAGATCTTACTATCACACAGGAGTTTTCTGAGGGCTGAAACGGTGTGGCACTTCAGTTGCCATCGTCACCCTTCTGCTTTTGAGTGCCATTTCAGTCCTGTGTGCCATGTTCAGTGTGGGTTTCCACAGAAATAACTGTATATGCTAGTAGTACATGCTTCATGTTCTGCAGAAGGATGACTGAAGACACTGAGATCCCTTGCTGAGGTGCAGTTTGGGTGCCTTTCTTTACCTGGCAGTCAACTAGTAAACCAGCACAGATACCAGCTGAACAAAAATTCCTTTCACTCAGGGTTTAAGGCCCCACTTCTTGAGGAGCATGACAACTGTGTACCAAAAAGCCAAGTTATCTTAGCTAGTAACACACTGCAAAAGATGGATTTAAGAAAAATATGGTATGCTTTTCAAACACCAAGATAATTGTGTTGTGTTAGAGAACTCCTTTCAAGAAAAAAATTTGCTTGATATAAGGCAGATCCTTATGTCTGACTCAGGGTGGTTAAAGCAACAACAACAAAACCCCTATAAAGCAAGAACGAGAAAGACAAGCAGGAGCAAAGAGCAAAAGCAAATGCAAAACATACAGAGCCTTGGAAAGTACAAGAAAGCAGAAAAAGCCTATAAATACTTATGTCAATAAAACAAGCCACTGGTCCTCATTTAATTAGCAATTTTTATTAACAGTGGTTTGTTGACTTGTGCAGTGTTTACCTAGGGCCCACATAAAAAGCATTACAATCAGGAGATAGTGGCATTTTAATCCCCCTATTCCCAGTGTGGAAATGAAAGTGTTAAACTGGTCATTTGTGTCCACCAATAGATCAGGGGCAGAGAGATCACCAATCTTTGTATTTTCCTCAGGAGTCAGGATGCAGGGGAGTATAGCCATGGGCCCAGCTGAGCTGCAGCTTGCAGAGAGGCAAGAGGTAAAATAACTTTGGCAGATGTCATTTCATCTGCTGCACATGGACTCGTAAGACCACAGCCAGCAAAACAACTGCTGGTTCCCAGATCCATCTCTTCCTGCTAGTGGTGTAGCAGGATACAAGCCTGAGGTCACATACTTTATTTCCAGTCTTTGAACTCAAAACCCATTAATTATAAATCTAAAGTCTTGTCTATATCTAAAATGTAGGATTCCATTGCAGCAAAGCAAAACTGCTGGAGATTTTGGGCTGGAGGTAAGGGGCCAGGACTGACCTCACCTGATTTATTTACCACTGTGCTGAGTACTAGAGTGATCCTCCTCACTCTCTCTGTTGGCAAAATAGGAAACATGATGGTCCATGATCATTTATTTCAGCAGGTCCTTTCCAGAGTTCAGAAAACATTGCTCTCTGCCTTAGTTCTGCTTCCCTTAATCTGACGTCAGGCAGGGGCTGAGCCACATCCAGAACTATCTTTAAAGGTCAAAAAGAAGTGTTAGATGAAGCTGCTAAGAGTGACCCCAAGGGATCAGTGCACTGCTGAGGCTTGCTGGTCCCTCTCCACTCTTGCTAAGTGCCCTGTGCCTGCCCAGAAAGGTCTGTGCTGCCAGGGGCAGGGGCCTGGTGGGGCAGGGAGCTTGTGATGCTGGCCATGGGTACAGGGAGAACTTCCCCTCCATCCTCTCTGACCCAGGTGAGCTGTGTAGGGGAGGTCAGCCAAAGCTGTGTGTCCGGATGGTGAGGGTAGTGAGCAGGAAGTTGTTTGCAGTCCTGGCCTGGACCCAGCAGTGGATCACCCCCGTTGCTGCTGGATCCTCAGCCTGCTTCGTGGACTGGAGGAATTTGTGCAGGGAAGGCTGGGGTGGCAGGAATGCAGCCTGTCTGGGTTATAGTACCTGCAACCCCTAATTAGTCAAATACTTCCAAGTCAGACGCCGGTGACTAAATGGGTGTGGACTGAAATCCTCTTCCTCCAAGGGGGCTGGCATGTGGCTGGGACGGGGTAAGGCAGCAGTCCCCTGCCCGGTGTGGGACGGGTCTGCTGACACGTCGAGGTCAGACTGCCCGGGCCAAATCCAGCAAGGCCCCCCGACATCTGCTGGGCTGGGGCCACCTGTGGCTCCTGGCTTTGTCCCAGGCCCGCAGGTGGCACAGCCCTGGGATCCGTGGCTCTGGACCCACCAGCACCGCTGTGCCTTCAGCCAGCCCGGAGCAGGCAATCCATCCTTCACAAGGGCCCCCCATGGCTGATGCTGACAACTTTCCACTACCTCAAATAACACAACTCTCGCACCTCAGCCCACTGCAGTGGGCAATGAAAACACGGCTTTTTTTCCATCTTACAGTTTCCTCAAAAATGAAGGAGACTGAGCTGTCCCAGGCTGCAGAAGCCAGCATCAGGATCTCTGACTTGCTGCTGGGGCTGGGCTGGGTGTGAGGCATCCCTGCTGGCTGATGGCATTAGTGACCTTTATCTCCAGGAGCAGGGTGAGGAAGGATAACCCACAAGTGGCTTTAATGGGTGACCATAAATATAATGGGAGACTTGCAATCACATAATTATCTGTCTAATCCATCCATCTGTTGTAAACACACTTTATTGATTATACTCATACACACATAAGATATATATGCAATATGTATATATATTTGCAAAATGCTTGACAAATCATTCATTGATTGGAAGATTTATCCTACTTGTCACAGCTGTTCCAGCTGCTGTTTCCATTATAGCTATTCTTTTCCAGTGCTCCTAACTTTCTTCAACGTGGCACTTTTATGCTGGCATTTAAACATTGTGTTTCAACAGTCTGAAAGGAAAAATAGGAAGAGACCTCATTTGACCACTTTTACATTCCGTAAAAGTGAAAAATTTCTTTTCCCCACATTTCTGTGTTAATAACAGACTCCTGTGCTCTGTCTGACTGATGATGAGACAATTTACCTGGGAGGCATTGTGATTCTCTCAGCAAAACAAAGCAAGAAACTTCTGTAACTCTCCCTGGTCCTTGCTGCCTCAGGGGAAAGGAAAGGGGAAAAAAAGCAAATAAGACTATTTCCTTCCAAGGGAAGGGAAAAAACAGTATACAAAAGAAAAAAAACCCTTTACATGTGGGTTTATTAGCGCTATTTGTAAATACTCTCCAAGATTGAAGCCTTTTCCTTCCTTCTTTTCAATAAGGAAAAATGTGGGGAGGGATTTTGTCTCATTCCATGAGGAGATTTGAGCTGTTTCTTTGTAGGTGGGGATGCCATTGCCCTGCTAACACCCTGCTGCAATGCAGCCTTGCCAGACTAACAGGAGATCTGTGAGGGGTGTGAGGGCAGGGCGACACTAAGCTGAAAGTTTGAGATGGCACAGTTTCAAGAGGTTCAGCTGTATATAAAAGGAAATAAGCATTGATTTGGGTGATGTGTTTCTTTTCTGTTACCAACACCGACAGGAATGTATGGAAGTAGGGGTGCAAAGAGTACCTCTCCCTCAGTGTGTGAGGTGGGCTGCTCTCCGCCCTGCCTAGTGCAGGAGCTCAGAGGGATGCTCAGGCAGGCTGCCTGGTCTGGAGAGCTTTAGGTCGAAAAGGTGTACATGGGAAAGAACTACACCTGTGCCCATGGCCAAGATAGCATGGTCCTGGAGCCTTAACTCATACATTTCTCTCTCCTGTAGCCAAAAGTCTGATATGCCAGCACAATAGCTGTAAGGCAGGAGATGTTGAGCCAAACTTTGCTGAGGCTGAGCAAATATTTCTAACTTTGGGATCACTGTGTGAGTGTCCTGTGCTTTGCAATCCTCCCTGTGCAGCTGTGGCTAGATGCTGATGGAGACAAGACAATGGGTTAGAATAGAACAGAATGGAATAGTATATTTCAATTAGAAGGGACGTGCAATGATCATCTGGCCCAACAGCCTGACCAATTCAGATGGATCTCTGATATGACCTGACACAGTAGATCTTATTTTCTGATCTGTTATCTGTCAAACCTAGTCCCTCTTTGTTTAGGTATATTATAATACACAAGGTGCCTGCCCAGTCTTTTTCAAACTGCGTTGGAAAGGCATGAAATTTCTCAAACTCCTCTGGGAAAAACAAGGTGATGGTACTGCTGCTGCCCTATGTACCAGGCAGTGCCTCCATGGCTGAGCTGGTGGTTGGGATCAGGAGGTTGGTCTTCACACCAGGCTGCAGATGCTGGAAGCAAGGTTGGGGAAGAGGAGATCTGGAGGCTTTGAAGGCAGCATGCTGTCAGTGTAGAAGGTATGTGAGAGCTGAGGGTGGATCGATAGTGAATTTGGGCTTTGCTGGTGATTGCAAGATGTTGAAGGATTGCCCTGATAAGAAAGATGCTTCTGTAAGCAGGAACAAATTGGATTTTTTAAAATTTTTTTTTAAATAATTGGGCTTTCCTGGCTTGAGCATATATGTCAATCTTTCTGTGGTGTAAATTAGTCTTAGCTGGTGATTTAGAGCCACCAAAGGCCCCAAGCTGAAAGAGTGCAGCCAAGGTGCAGTGATCCCACAGCTCGGTGTGGGTGGATGGGATGGACCAACTGCCTCGTCTCGGGGCTGGGATGAGCGGAAATGGCAGGGAAGAGGGCCAGCACTGGTCCCAGCAGGGTTTCTGCCCCTCCTGTGACACTGCAGCTGTGAAATCCCGGGGTTAAGGATGTCTGCCCAAAAAGCTGGCACTGCCTGTGTGTCTCTGGCATAAGACCAGCATCATTAGGGAAGGTGCAGGTTCTTTCCTGCCACTCAGCTACCAAACTGTGGCCCTCTTCTGAAACAGTGCTCCCTGCCCACCTGAGCTGTGGGTGGTCAATTAACCCTGCCAGTCTGGGCAACACACCCAGGCAGCTCCTGAGGCCTCCATCCACTGGGGATGGAGCAGGGAGAGCCGAGGGCTGAGGCAGCAAAACGGTACCTCCTGGGTCTTGGGCTTCTCTGCTTTACGGGCAGCAAGATCCCTGTGCATGCAGGAGCCTGATGCCAGCAGCCCCCCTCCCTGGCTGTGGGATTTGGGACTGCCCAGCAGCTTGTCTGGCATGCCCTGGTGCTGGCCACGTACATAATCCCAGGGCAGGAGCCGTGCTTGAACTGCATGTGAACCGTAAATCCCCACTCCTAAAGCCGAGGGCAGTTCCCGCTGGCAGCCTGCTGCGGCGGCTCAGCCCGGGCCCCGGCACTGCCGCCCAGAGCAGCCGGCTCATTTAAATTGCTTTATAAATGGGCCAAAGAACTCTGGCTCCAGCCTTCATCTGAGTAATAAATACACAATAAAGCAGCCTCAGTGGCTGAGCGAGGCCAAACAATCAACACTTCCAAAACAGGGAGGATGCTCTTACTGAAAAGAGGTCGTCTTTTGTAATGTTTTAGCCCTTTTCTGCCCCTTTTAAGGATTTCTCCTGGAGGAGATGGAGTAGACGCTATGTTTAGCCAGCTGTATGCCCAGATGGTCACAACATTTATGAACAACATCCCCTAGGAATAATTGTATTAAGTCTTCTTTGGATTTTATACTCTTGAGGGCCTAAAAAAAAAAAAAAAAGGAAAGATTCTCTAGAATTAATGGTTTGGCACTTCTGCATTTGATTACTGTATTAAGAAAGCAGCCAGTGCCTGACAGGTTTTTGTAACCACCTCCAAACACGAGACATCACACAGAACTATGACTTCTTAATGAAAAGCTGGAAAGTGTATAATTGAGGCTGAGGTAGGATGTGCTGACGTGCCAGAAAGGACATTTGAGCCCTGCTATACCAGTATGCCTACATGGATTTAACTCCATGCTCACCGGCCAGATGAGGAGCTCTTCTCACGCAGACGAGAAGAGCCAGTGAAGAGTTTCCATCCTCCTGTTAAGCAGCACACATGGGAATGAATTTGTGCTCTATTTGGCTTGCAAATTTTACATCACCTATTGCATTTCCACTCACTTCTTTCTTTGGGGAGAGAGAAAAGAAAGCAACCAAAGAAAAGAAAGCAACAAACAAGAGAGATCAATGAACCATGGCAGAGCACTCTGCTGCACACACACGTCCCACCCACCCTGGGAGAAGGCAGGGAAGGGCAGGGGGGACGAGGGGAGGAATGAAGGCAAAGCCATACAGTTCAGTTAAGGAACATGCTGAGAGATGAGAGTGATGATGGTGACTGGCTAAAAACTTTTCAGGGAGACCATTTGGAAGGGTTTGTAAGTTTTAAAAGCTAGCATGCACTTTCCTGATGCATCCCAGTGGATCACGAAGTGCTTGGCAAGAAACAGCACTGCCCTCCCGTTAGCAAACTCCTGTCTGATGACACCCATTTTACAGACAGGGACACTGAGGCACAGAGAGGTTATTGCAAGGAGAAATTAACTTCCATTACGGAAAGACAGATAACACCTGTGATTGCAGAGATCCAACCATAATGGTCAGGAAGTCCTTACCCAAAAACTTACATTTCTATTTGTTATTGCAGTTTTGGAAAAGTCATGAATAGAGGCATAAAATGGATCTGCAAAACGTCCACCCCACACTGGGATCACCAATACTTCTCTGCAACCCATCACAAACTGTAGTCAATGACTTGCAGCCATAAGTGGTATATTCAGTAAAAAGCAGCTGAAAAGGGTATGACTGGTGGTCTGGGTCCTTGTGATAGCAGGGAATGTACAAAATTACTAAAACAGATGTGAACACTCCCTATTGCTCCAGTGAGCTCTTGGACACCAAAGATGTCCTGCACGTAGTGCATGGGAAATTAGATCAGTGCTTCCCTGAAGCCATAGCAGCCTACAAAACATCACACCACAGGCAAAACCAGCTGTTCCCGGCCCAGGAGACCCCAACAAAAACCAGCTGTCTGGTGTCAGAGGAACGGGAGCATTGCTCTCTGACTCATGTTTGGTAGTTGGCCTCTGAAAAGTGGCTGCTGCAGGACTGCCTGGGCTTGGGTGTGAGTGTCCCTTGGTCCCAAGAAGCTGCTCTGGCTGGCTGGTTGTCCCTTGGTCCCGAGAGGCTCCACTGACTGGCTGTCAGTGCCTGCCATGGCCTTTGTTCGGATGCTCTGGGGGAGTTTGGCAGATAGGATTCCTGCACGTCCACTCCGTTCCTCAAGACCCTGGTGAGATGGCTTTGCTGCCCCTCTCTGTTCCTGCACCACTGCAGGCAGCTACAGCAAACCCCATAACTGAGGCTCCTGGCATTATCCTCCTACCACACATAGGATTCCTGTCTCTAAAACAGAGAAGGGATGAGATTAGCATCTTCTCCCTCTCTTGCTATGGCAGCTTTTGACAGACAGAGGGATGGGGGAGTAGAAAATGGGGTAAAGATAGAGCTGTGTGTTTTGATAGGAATTGTCATTACCCTGATAGCAGTGAGGTTATGTGGGGACACAGTGGCTCTGACTTGCTGCAAGCCACCGGCTGGAGGAAAGGGTGGCTGAGGAGCTCAACATGGGGTGAAGGGGCTTTACTTTAGCACAGATAGTGGAGTGCATGGGGATAACAAACCTCTCCCTCTGCTGGCACCATAAACATGTAATGCACAAACCCCTGCAGACTCAGGTCACATGATTCATCCTCCTGAATCCCATAGCCCACAGGGTCAGGCACAAACTTTAAGCCTGTTCAATGTATCATTCAGGAATGAACCAGGTCGTTTTTACTCGTCTTTTAAAAGACACATGTTTTCATTATATATGCTCCACGTGGAGGCTAAAGATCCAGAAACGATGGCTATGGAGTTTTGGCGTTCCCTCTCATCAGTTTGGTTAATTGCTCGTTTCATTTACTATCTGGGTTTTAACTTTCCTATGGATCACTTGGCTCTTGAAATTCCGTAAGTACTGAAAGTCAGCAAATTTTGGGAAGTGTTCTCTAGAGGAAAGTCCTGGAACTCTTACAACAGGCATAATTTTCATTTGTGCAGGCTTAGTGCTCTCACAGAATAAATAAGCATTAACTATCCCGCAACCACGCCAAAATGCAGTCGGTTTGTAGCCTGCTGTGTGCTGCACTAGAAGCCCGAGCATTTTACCTTGCAGACTCAATGCCTCTGTGAACAGGAATTGTGATCATTACTCAGGAGATACTTTCCAGATGAAACCTCACTCAAAAATAGCTATGCCTGGATTTAGTACCTGTAATACCAAGACAGTGGTATTTGCATTTAAACACTAACTTCAGTGCTAGGGAACTCATGAGGGAGAAAGGTATACTTTTAACTAACCCTTCTAGCCACTGGGTGCCACTAGTGACTTGTTGGGTTGAGGGAATAGCAGCTACCCTGAAACTTTAGGGGAACAACCCACATGTAAATCCTCCCAATACGTTAATACATAGGAAGTTCACCTTCAACCTATTCGATTTACTTAAAAAGCATCCACCCTGCATGTCTCTGATTTCCCTCTGTTCTAATTCCCAGTGGCTGTACTTCAGTGCCAGGCTACCATTCAGGGTGCTGGGTTAGAGACTGTGTAACCAGCTCTAGGAAAGCCTGATGACGCAAGCAAAGCACTCAAGCTTATGCTCACGTTTATGACAACTGAGCAGCGCCTTTGCAATCAGTGAAACTGCTCCTCTGCCTACAGACAAGTACATATTTGACTGGATTAGTGCATGAAGTGACTGGAATAGAAGGCATGGTCAGCAAAGAAGCCCAGTGAGTTACTGCTTTTGCTGCTGGTTATCCCCCTCAAATTCATCCTTGGCAATGCAGACGCAGTGCCAGACCCTCACATGAGATACATATAATGACTGCTATTAATTCCTAGCAGGGGACAGGATCAGACCCCTGGGTTTAATGGTCTGCTTTTCATCTCTGTAATCCCCATCCCATCTCTCATTCTGCTTTTCACTTCAAAATTGCTTTGCCTGCCTCCCCCTCCTCCATTCTTATTGTTCTGGTGTTCCCTGCCACGATTTCTCCAAAGGCAGGATGGTGAGGCAGTTCATCTACAATGGTCCATTTCTACAAATAGTCACATACAGGTGGAAATATGTACATAAGCTTATTCTACACCTGAAAACATACAGGGCAAGCAAATAAACCCCTGGAATCTACTTGAACACTGTACCTACAGAGAGCTCTCCACTGTTTTATTGTCTGATTTAAACTAGAGTGATACAAATTCTGTGTAGGGACAAGACTTAACGAGCCAGTAATTTGCACGTGTATATGAAACCCCTACAAACCAGGTTTAAATAGAAACTGAGCCCTTGAATAAGAAATCCAACAGAGGAACAGGTTTCTGGGGAGCAATGAGCTACTGTGTGTCAGCTACCTCAGGACAACAAGCTGGTTGCAAACCAGTGGTACCTGCAGTGAACGCACCCCATGTCTGTGCCAGTCCTGTTCTCACATCTCCAGTGTGAGAGCAGGCACACAAGCACTGTATTACACTGGCTGATGTGCTGTCGATCCACACGCTGGTGTATCTCACAATAAGAGTGCCCACAGATCCCAGTGCACAGTCTTCTTTCTTTCCTCCAGTTCCAGGAGTATCCAACGTCCACTGATGGCTCCACTCTCCCTGCCCGTGGTCCCCCTCCCCTCCCTGCTGCTGTTCCAGCCGCAGGGGCTGGCTGCTCCCACGCTCCCATTTGTATGTCGCTCACGCGTCTCTCCCCACTTAGAGCTGTCTTCTGTTTCCTGCTGCCAAGAACCGTCTCTATTTGAGACTCCATTTCAAACCCATGATTACCAGGAGCCTTCCTCTCATCTCATCTCTCTTCAGCTCTTTCTTACTCTTCACTTCTTCGTTTGCATTTTATTTTGGTCTGTGAGCGCATGCTCTGGGGCAGGGAAGCCCCACGCGTACTTGCTGCGCTGCAGGAGTGATGTGACAGCGCGATCCTCACTGTGCAGAAGGGACCTGGAAAAAAAGGGACCTGGAAAAAAAGGCACCTCATCATCTGAAGGCAGAAAGGACAGTGTTGTGATGAATTTTTAACTATTATCCCTGATTCTGTGGTTGGGAATACTCCCATGTTTTCTTCCTGCCGGTAAGGCAGCCTTCTGGATCAAGAGTAAGGCAGAAGAGGAGCAGAAGTGTCACACAGCTGCTTCAAGTCTCAGCTGATCCGCCCTCCTCAGGGCCACCTTCTAGCATGGGCTGGGGACTGGGCTCGGAGCAGCTTGGTGTGGCAGGCTGCAGAGGAGCACATCGGCGGGAAGCCCTGGGTGCAGACAGGCTGCATGACAGAGTAAAAAGGTTCCAAACAGAGTTTCATTTTCCAGTAGCTGTACTGGGTAAATAGGGCCAGGACACAGACGGGTAATGTGCATTGCTAAGGCCAAGCCCATGGACTGTGTTCAACTGCTCATACTCGCTAGGACTCCCTTTTTAATTAATAAAGATTTTTCTCCTTCAGACATTTTAAAAATTACTCAGACGGTTCCTTCAAGCTGCAGGTTTCACATGAGAGAAGGGTTGCAAGAAATCACCATTTAATTAAATAAACATCTCTTTGAACGGTGACCCTTCTCCAAAGTTGGAACCTCCTTGCCATCATTAGAGCCCCACATAAACTGTAGCAGTTAGCAGCCTGCTTCGGGATTACAGTGTTCGTAGCAAGAGAAATTGCTCCTGAGATCATTTAACCTCCCTGGGGAGATGACAGGAAGGAATTAATCTTCCGCTGCTAATCCGCCCTGTGCTGCTGGATCAAAAATTGGCATCGATGGGGGTGCCTGCGCAGGGGAGCCTGCGGTGGCATTTACCATCCGTGTGTGCTCCCTCCCACCTCCTCCTCCAGCGCGGCTGAGGAAACAGGGGGCAGCTATTTCAGGAAGTCTACGTAACATACTATTAAACCATTTGTGCTGGCTGCGAAGGAGATTTGGTTTCTAGCGTTCCCCTCCAGTCCTAGCTGTGTCAGCAAGGTGAACACTACAGAAGGGCTTTCACTTTTGTCCCAGGAATCAGTCTCCTCCTTGGCTTTGTCGCTACTTGCCATCTCTTTTCTTTTATATAAATTTGTTTTATATTATTATTGTTATTATATTTGTTAGTGATTTATGTAGATTATTCAGCGGTGCCCAGGTACATTTTTATTCCCCAGAGTGCTTGTAGGAAATAGAATGAGCTGGCACGACCCTCTGCTCATGAGAGCCTTTGTGTCAAAAGCAGTTCTGCATGGAATGGAAACCTCCATTTTTATTTGTTTTTTCTTTTCCTGGTGAGTAAAATGGATCCAAGAAACAATTCAATCTGCTTGTGAGCAATCTGTGAGCAGAGAGGGGGTTCAGGTTTACAGAGTTGAGGTGGGGCTAGTCCTGGAGCAGGGACAAGTCCTTGGGATACAGCACCCAGACACACAGTGAGAATAGCAAGTAGCGAACACCCTTAGCAACTGGCTTGTGAAAAAAAATTAATTTGCTAAATCATCGGCATTAAGTTGCCTTGAAGGTTGTAAATCACAAGGCTGTACAAAGGGAAACCTGCTCCTGTGTAGTCTGTGAGCAGAGAAAGACTATTACGATGGATTCAACTATTCCTAACTAATAAGAACTTATTAGAAGGAGTTCAGAAAATGCTAGGCTCATCCAAATCAATGGCCAAGCTCCTGCTGATGTTGGCAGAGGCAGGATGGGACCCGCTGGGCAGATTTTTCACAATAGAGGACAGCATCTTGTTTCCTTCTCCACAGCATTCAGGTTTTCAGCCCAGGACCAGCTGCCCCTGCCAGACCTTGTGCTGTCCCAGCTCCCACCTCAGCAGGCAGCAGGACCAAGGGGATCCACCAGGATGCCCAGCTCAAGCCTTGGCACAGAAGATGCTGTGGAAGGGAAAGCCAAACCCAGAGCGAGACAAAGCTGCAGTGAGAGTTCTCAGGAAGGCTCTCACTAGGTGGAGGAGGGGACGGGGCAGTGTGGGAGCAAAGTCAGACCCTTCTGTTGCTAAAACCAACCCTGACACAGGCTCTTTTCTCCCCTGACTGATCCAAACACTTGCAAAAGACAGGTTTTCTTTTCTCTAGCAGCACACCACCAAATGGGATTTGCAACAAGGAGGTGTGAGGGATAACAGCCCATCCCTCATACCCAACAGAGCCTGCAGGCTTCTTTTTCTGCTTTCAAGTTTCCCGTGCATTAATCCCCACAATAACACACGATCACCAGAAAAACCTTGGGAAATAGGGGGCAGGGGGATATGGACACTTTTCAGAGAGAAAGGTATAAAAGGAAGCAAAAAACAATCACAGTGGAAAAACATAGGTCATTTGCTCTTCCATTTTTCTGTCAAATGGTGATTAGAAGAGAAAATGTTCTTTCTGTACCAGTCAGGAAAGGAAGAAACATGTTCCACTTCTCTCAAAAAAAAAAAATCCAGTGAAGCAAGAGTGATGCTATTTCTCTAACTCAGAGAAGCAAAGCAGTCTCCAGGAGTCTGTGGAGGTTTGTGAAGGTGCCCTTGCAGTTATGTGTTAAACACTGGGAAAAGCTTGTTTCCCAAATGTGTAGGGTGGCACAGATGACTCCAGCAAGCTGTTTGTCAGTTCTTGGGTATCCCCAGCTACCCAAACCTGCCTTCTGTGTCTCTCACTTGGAGTTTTGGAAAGTTTTCTGTAGGCTTGCAGAGTTTCTCTGAAGATGCTCCCCCATCTCTCTGAAGATGGCATTAAGCTTCACCAGTGCTGGTCCTGGTGTGTCTTGCTCTGGCTGTATCCTCCAGATGCTGGTACTGGACAAAACCAAGGTTGCCTCTGAATAAATCTTTTGTCTTCTCTGCTCCACAATAGGAAGCTACAGGTAGGAGCTGGGATATACAGAAATGCACTTGTGGAGCACACACTTCAATGTTCTTTATTTCTGGTCTGCGATCATGGGTTATTGTATTCTAGAACAAATGATAGCTCAGATGATATAAACACAGGTTCCAGCTCACCTAACAAGTATATTTCTAGTTCACCTCTTTCCCTCAGCATTTCTGTATTGTGATGTCTCTTTTTTTGTACAACAAACATTTTCATTTAAGCCAAAAAGTAGTGTTTGGATGTGTTTAGGATAACCCTATTCTGCATTTTGTTTCAAGGAGAGCACATCTACCTATGCCAAGTGAAGTCCAAACTGCCTGCTAATTCATGAGCTGGGGTAACAAGCTCCACAAAACTTGAGCATGTCGCTGCACTTGTGGCAGTAGGCACAGACTGGAGCTGCCTGGTCAATGTGCAGCAACAAATGGGGCAGAACTCACAAATGGCCACGTCACCCCTGTGGGCTCTGGCACCACAGTTCAGCAAGTCCCAGTGCCCAGCCATGACCTACTATAGTGTTGTGGGTGCTGATGACATGCACCAAGCACAGTATGATCTCATCTAATACCATTTCACACAAGGAGTCACTCAGGCTAGTGGTTCTAAAAGACCTTTATTCAACCTGGCCCTTTGACAGTCAATTCGTGTTCCCTGCCTAACACAACATGGTTAAAAACAAGCAAACAACCCAGTATAAAACATAAGCATCTGCAGCAGAATATATATTTCATTTTTACATTAAAAACTACTTACAGTGATAGATGACAGCACGGTACAATCCAGAAACCAGCTGCCTATATTATGCATTATATCAATATTTATTTTAATTCTAAAGAACCGTAGTCTGGGGACTTTTACTAAAATAGATGCTGCAAATGGTGTCCTGATGGATTATTCTTCATTCCAAAGTAACTGTACTTGGACATCTCTGAATGCTGTTTGTCACTTTTTCTCCTCTCTCGGTTTTTCAGCATGCTAGAAAAAGAAATGAGAGAATAAAAATAGAGCTAACTGTGTAACTGAGGTGAGAATAATCTTCCCCGGCAATAGAGCACAATTGGTCTCCAGTTGTAATTACTGCCTTTCTCACGCTCTAACAATAGATCTGGAATGGTGTTTTGGGGATACAGGGCTTTCCTTCGCAGAGCCATTGCTGTGTGATTCCCTGCATTGAGCGGCTGTGCTTCTTCCCTGCTCCCCTTAAACCTTTCCCAGCGCCAGTGACAAATTGCCTAAGCAAATACCACACACGTGCAGCACGTTGTGATATGCAGAAGGTATCAGCTCAGCACATAACCCAAGCCGAGGCTCTGCCAGTGCTGCTGATGTACAAACTCTGCTGGGAGCAAAGGGAACCGAGGCAGTGCTGGGCAGGGGGAGCAGTCAGAGCTCCCTGTGCACAGGAGCTTGTGCAGCCTCTGGAATGACCCAGGGTAGCACTTCCTTGAAGCCACTTCTTTTGCAACAGACAGGGGCTCAACATTCAGAAGCGTCAAAGACCATAAATAAGGGCATTTTGCTGTATCACTAATCTGAAAGGTTTTTCTGCTGCTCTTCCCTTGCAGACCCAGAGGTGAGGTAGCGTAGAAAACACAATTCAGGAGCTATCAAAAAGGAACATGGACAATTTTCTCTCCTTGAAAATGTGTTTATGTTTTTGTGTCATCTTCAATGCCTAATTGCTCTTTTTGGGGGGCAGCATGACTAAAATGCAGCATTCATGTCTATTAGAAATTGGAAAGAGCGAGCTATTTCTTTGGTGCAGCCCTGTTTATTTGCAAACAGTTGGCATGTAGAATGCAGGAGGGATCAAACAAGAGGAAACAATTTCTTTTCCTCCAGTTTCAACTTTGTTTCTGGAAGCACTTTAATCCCAGAGCTTTTTCTCTGAGCGTTTTCTCAGTCCTGCTACAAGTGGTGCTACGATTACTGCTTGCTTGCTGACATTCCTGAAGCTGTCCATGTGGTTTCTCTTATTTGTCATACATACAAGCATCCTTTTCTACTTATTTCCATAGCTACCCATTTCAGTTTAATCCATCTCTTAAGTGAAAGATGGTGGTTACACACTTCATTTCCCATATAACTGTATTAGCCAGGTTAATGATGATATTTAAAACCCAGCGTTTTGTTGAGGATATTCAAATCAATGATCATTGCTTTGCTATTGCTGTTACTGCAATGATCCAGAATCACAAAATCATAAAATCACAGAATGGGTCAGGCTGGAAGGGACCACAGTGGGTCATCTGCTCCCACCTCCCTGCTCAAGCAAGGTCATCCCAGAGCACATGGCACGGGATTGTGTCCAGATGGTTCTGGAATATCTCCAGTGAGAGAGACTCCACACCTTCTCTGGACAATCTGTTCAGTGCTCAGTCACTGCACAGTGAAGAAATTCTTCCTCATGTCCAGGTGGAACTTCCTGGCCATCAGTTTCTGCCTGTTCCTCCTGTCCCATTGCTGGGCCCCACCAAACAGAGCCTGGTCCATCCTCTTCCCCCTCCCTGCAGACACTGACAGAGGGGGATGAGGTGCCCTCTCAGCTGCCTCTTCTCGAGGCTGAACAGGCCCAGATCCCTCAGCCTTTCCTCAGTAAGATGTTCCAGTCCCTTCATCATCTTTGTCACCCTCTGGTGAACCCAGCAGGCCCAGCAAGCTCAGCCCCGGTACGAAAGCTTTCATCCTCTTCAGACTGCTGGCTCCAGTGATGAGCATTTCTAAAACTCTAGAGTTGAAAAGTTGTCTAACCTCCCAGCAAATCTAAGAAAATCAATCCCACCTCAGAAACTAGTTTACTAAAATGTTATGATGCTTTTATTATCAACATTAAACGGCAGCCAAATTTTCCTGGGAGGTGCTCAGTGGTGACAAGGCTTTTTCTGTCCTTGCATTATTTAAAGGTTAAAAGTAGAAGGGTATATCACTTAAGATATAGGACAAAATATATATAAATGTAAGGATAATGGTTCTTCAAATAGTGAACCCTGAAAAGGGCTGCGTGGGTGTAGCCTAAGGAACGACATAAACATCAACCAATTATTTTTACATTTTCTCTTTCTTAGTGTAAGCTTCAGCAGCTGGGTCCCATATGAATATGTCATGACAGATGACAGTGATATGAGCAGATGAACCCCAAGGCAACCCGCTATCCTGTCAAGGAGAGGGCAGAGATGGGTCCCCTAAATATGCATAGGCTGTGTCACTGACAGCAATTTACTGTTGTGGTCAGGCGCCTGGAGTCGGTGTTCTTCCCCAGGAAGCAGGTTTTAAAATATTTTTAGGCAGGAATACCATTAAAGTTTGTCTTCAGTAAGAATCGCTGACAAAGGAGAGCCCAATCTTCCACAATCTGGTGAAATTTTGCTTTTTTTTTTTAATCTGGCATTTAAAACAACGCTTAACTAAGCCCTGCCAGCTGCCTTACCTAGCAACATCAAGCTGAAGAGATTGGAAAAAAGGTTACTGGGATGATTTGCAATAAATGTTTACATTTTATAAACCGGCTTACACCTGTGTTTTGTCTGGCTGTGGCCATGTGGTTCAAAACACTGAAAATGGAGGCAAATGCGCAGTTTCTTCTTTTAAGGTGAGGTTTCCAGCACCAGCAGGGTGCAAAAGGAGTGGCCAATCCATTACCTCCATTAGGAGCTGTATAAACAAAGCAGCCACCCTGTGATGCTGACAACACACAGCCTGTTGCTCGAAAGCTTGGATCAGTTCCTCTTCTGGCTTGCACCACAAAAAAGGCACAGTGGCTGTCACAGACTGTGTGTGACAGTGCAAAGCAAGGGCTGAATGTTGCTCCTGGTGTCTCTGTAATGTGAGGAATTCAAGAGCCTCATTTAAATATTAAATCCTTCCTTTTCCATACCCCATCTTCAGTCATGTTCTCCATTTCAAATACCTCCTCTGCTCTCAAGCAGTGACCAAAACCTTTCCATGGTATTTTGAAGGGATGCCAGTGATTTCTTATGGCAGGGATTCATAGGAGGGGAAGCTGGTGTGCATACTGCTCAAATAAACTGTGCTCAATCAAGTAAAAGGGGGGATGTCAGTGCTAAGGTCATAGTTAAAGCCAGTCTGGAATTTGCAGCCAAAAGAGGAATCAAATCCCCCTGTATCAAACTTCCCTGGCTGAGTTTAATCTCCAGATTTTAGAAACTAGCTCTTGCATAAGGCACAGAGGGGTTAACATTATTTTCTGGCATAGCAACTAATTTCTAAATTATGTTCATTTTCTTTCTCATTTATTTCTAAATAATTGTAAATACCAGACTTTACAGATGGAAGATCAGATGGCACCTC
The DNA here is from genome assembly GCF_020740725.1 of Corvus hawaiiensis. Classification (NCBI taxonomy): domain Eukaryota; kingdom Metazoa; phylum Chordata; class Aves; order Passeriformes; family Corvidae; genus Corvus; species Corvus hawaiiensis. Next base: position 115,630,342 of record NC_063214.1, on the reverse strand, counting down.
AAGGTTTCTGTTGTTTTGTACCTGGGGAATTTCAGGCACCACAAATCATTCCTCCTGCTTCGGGTGGCAGGTCCGAATTATGCTGAGTTTAGCCAAAGGGAATGGTTGGGTTTGCCAGTAATGTGAGTTTAAAAGCCTTCCACCTCTTGCATTGCTCACCTGATAATAGAAATTACGGAGGTGGATTTTCAAGGTAACAGGGGAGTGAGATGTGTGGGATACGGGTGCTGTGCACATGATGTGACGAGCAAGTGACAGCACTGGGTGGAAGTGGCTAAGCCCCACTAAGCCCCAAATGCTCCAGTACCTCTGCAGTACAGGAGGAATGGACTAAGCCTGGCTCTGGGCCCTGAGGTTCTGCACCAGATCAGCAGTGTTTGCAGCTGTCCTTGCAGAAGTCTCGCCCATGTCACCTTCACTCTCCTGCGCTCAGCCCATGCCAAAGGAGCTGCAACTTTGTGCTGGTGTGCACCAGCCCTGACTGCCCCACAAAGCTGAGGCGAGAGCAAGGGGCTCCCTCTGAGAGCTGACGCCATGGGGTTAAGGGCTGCTGGGCTTTTACCCTTCCAGGAACCCAGCCCTGCTCCTGCTCACACAGTCTGTCCCTGGCATGTGGTTTATCTGCACCTCGGGAAGCTCAGCTGGCAGGGCAGAGGGGTGCAGGCAGCTGCAGCAACGGGATTGTGTGAGGCAGCATGGAAGGGGAAGGAGAGCTTACACAGGAGTTGTTCAGGGTTTGAAAGTTGGGGTCTGCCCAGGCTTTGTCAGCTCACAGATCCTCTGTTTCTCCCTGCTTGGGTCCAGATTGACTACAGAGCCAGTTTTCTCACCTCTCCCCCTTGGAGCTTGTCAGTCCTGCAAACCCACAGAGAACATTACAGACAAGCCCGCACCTACACTTCAATATCTTTACCACCTCTTCTCATGCTGCCCTCCTTACTGTCCCACACATCTCCCCTTTCTCCTTCCCTGCTCCCTCACTGCCTTTATTTTTTCCTCTGTGCCCATAATATATAAACTCTCCAGTGATTCTGTATAAATGAGCAGTGAAAGAGCTGAGCAAGAGTTAGAAAACAGGAGAAAAGAGTTAGTCTGTGCCCTAGGAACAGCAGAATATAGAATTAATCCAGGACATGGTCTGGAAAAGGAGAGAGAGAAGGGGAGTCAAGTAAAGAGGTCATACAGAAAGCAAGGCGGTATGTGAAGATTTAGGGCTTTGCAAGACACTAGGGGAGGAACAGAGATGAAAATACATGAGCCATGCCATCTGTCAATGTTTGCACAGAAATCCCACCAAACCAAAAATACTGTTTAAAATCCATTAAAGTTGCTCGTGGCACATCCCACCAACAAAAACATTAGAAAGCCATGAAGTCCCTGGCCAAGCCTTCACTTAGGTTTGAAGCCCTTAACCGCAGTTTCACGTTCGGCACATCACCCCAGCGACTTCTAGAACCCACAGGCTTCCTCCCTCCCTTCCCACTTGAAACCTTTAACCTGAACCCTGCACGCAAACCTCTCCTGCCAAGAAAACAAAATGCAGCATCGTTCTTCCTCAGTGCACCACCTAACTCACACCAGCACAGGCAGCAGGGGAGAACTTGTCCAAACTTTGAACTCTCCTACAATAGATTCCCACTTAAAAACAAACAAGAACCATTTGCATCATCGTACATAGCTCCCTCCCACCAGCTGCTGAGACCATGTACCCTGAATTCCTGCTTCTCAGGGCACCACCAATCCACACAATTGCTCCTCCTGCAAACCACACTGCACATTTTGAGTTTACGGTTAGGCAGCTTGTGTGGGGACAGGGGGAGGAGGTGTGTGGGTTGTGGGTGGTGGATGTGGCTGACGTAACGTGGAGAAGGTGAAATCATGCTCGCAGATAGCTGAAGGCTACATTAGCAACTTCATTGAGTATTTCTATGGCTTTGGAAGTGCCTGGTTAGGTAAGACATTCTTTTTTTTCTCTTTTCAGTAAATTTTGAGGAAGGAGGAAAGTGGTGGTAAGGAGTAACCAGTAAAACATAAGAAAATAATAAGTCGCCATTTTTTCGAAATTGTTGCTTTGTTGACACATTAAGGTCACACCTGTTGGCTTCACTCTCCCACTGTGAATGAAAGTGCACTTCTGTTTTGGCCAGGATGTGTCCCTATCATCTCATGAAGCTCTGGGCTGCTGCAGCATTGGGTAGGAGGAGCAGATGTCCTGAGACAGTGAAGTCATTGGTTAAAAAACAGGACTCAACTGTATTTTGCAAAGGTAGTAAAGTAAATTATTCCAAAGGGATAATCTCACAGTGCAGAAACAGTAGAAAATATCTTGAATCACACCCTCTGCTCACAGTTTTCACCATCTTCCAACATTACTGCACATGCATGTTTTAGCACTTTTATCCATTTTTGGCCAACCAGAATTAAGCTGGAATTTTTCTAAATAGCTGCTGATTGCAAGTGCACCCACTTTTCCATACGGGCTGTAGCTGAGTACCGAGAAATTCAGGCCTTTATAATCACTAGCTTTTTCTGAAAGTGTCTCCCATGAGGTATCTATCCAGTGCACTGGGCTTTGTCTTTAGAGTTCTCACAACAGGGAGGGAGCAAGAGCACCATTTTTCTCCGGATGTCAATATCTGTAATGAGCATTGCAGCTGGTTTTAAACTAAAAAAGGGTAAGTTTAGAATGTAGAGTTCTGCAACTGGGGAGATCTGGATCCTCTTTGCACCACTATAAAAGAAGCAAATATGATGTATCACCATTTAGTAGGGTAGGACCCTAAATGGTAGGCAGCAACTAGAGTGGTAAAGAGCAGAGCTTGTTCAGACAGAAAGAGCAAAAGCCCCTGCTGAAACCCAGCAGTCCTGCCCTTTGCAGGGTGGGCTGGCTGGGCACTCTCCTCTGGCAGCCAGAGGGATGCTTCCAGCCAGACGCTGCCTTCAGGGCAGCACTTCCCAGCAAATCACAAGGCTCTGGGAGAATCTCTTTGCTCTTTAAATGCCTGGGTTTTTCTGCACGGTTTCCCCAAAAGATACCAGTTGTAATTTTAGTGGGTCCCCAGTTCAACTTACCTCATTTAGCAATAACGGTAAGTTTAAAAAACTTTTAACATAATCGTGGACATGAACTTAGTGGCGCACAAATTACAAATTACCCCGCATGAGAGCTGATTTGATGGCCTCTGGAGCCAACGCAAATTTTTCCAGCAATCCAGCGACGGGGACAGATATCTGGGAGACTTTGGATCAAGCCAAAAAATTCTACATCTGCTAAATGTTACTCACAAGGTGCCAAATATTGTGCTGGTATTACGAGGGCTGGATCATTATGCATAGCACAGGAAGGGTCCACTGTTTTGAAGTGAGTGTTTGACCAGGCACCAGTGGCCATACATGATGGCAATAGAGAAGTAGACCACACAAGAGCATTTGCACCAAGTGACTGGCATGGTTGTTGGTGCAGAGACCACTGACTGATATGAAATGAAATGAAATGAAATGAAATGAAATAAAATAAAATAAAATAAAATAAAATAAAATAAAATAAAATAAAATAAAACAAAGCAATGACATAGTATAGCATAAAGCCACGTTACACAAAATAAAATAATGAAATCGCGTGTTGCGAGGGTTTCCCATCCGGCAGGAAACCATTTCTCCAACAGGAGGAGCTCTTTGCTTTGGTGAGACGATGTCAAAGGAGTGGCCACAGTTTTACTCCAAACCCCCTCCTCCTCCTTCCCCTCCCGCCCCTGTTTTATACGAGAGCGGCAGCTTAATTGATTTGATAACAAAATAAACAGCAGCCGAGGGCTGCCCGCGGGAGACGGCAGAGGAAGGTGATGGATGCCCGCCGCACGGCTCTCCCCGGCCGCCGCTCTCCGGACCCGGCGGGGAGCGAGATGCGAGCTGTCCCTGCGCATCCCGGTACCCCCGTCCGGCACTCCGCAGGGGCGCAGCTTGCTCCGGGCTCCGCGCGGTTCGCAGCCCTCCCGGCGGGCCGTGGCTGCGCGCAGCCGGGAGCAAGGCTTTCCCTGCCGTTCCGCGAAGGAGCAGCGGGGGGGTGCCGTGCAAAGGGGATGGCAGACGCGGCATCAAGTCCTGCCCTGGGGGCTTCTGAGCGGAGCGAAGGGTCAGCGCCTGGGCTTTCTCCCGGCGCCAGTGCGGGTGATGTTTTATTGTGCTGGATCCCCTCGCTGCGCCGAAACTTCGGGGGTGGGGGGAAACGGCCCGTACGTCTGATTAGTCTGGGGGTGGATGTCCGGCCTGAGTTTGTAGGATAACTCTTGCCTTCAGGACAGACGCTGCTGTCGCCTTAAACGTCCCAAACTCACTACGGAGAGAAGCTGCCTCCTACTCGCGGGTCGCCCCGCTAAGTCATCCTTCTAACCGCGGGCAATGTAGGGCTCGCCGCCGGCCTGGCATCTCCCACCTCACTTCCCACCCGTGCAAAACCCCCCCGCAGCCGCCCCAAGCGATAGTGGCTGGCATGACAGCACAAATTAACCTGCTGTCCGTAAAGGCACTTCACTATAATTCTGGGAACGAGCGGGCCGAGAGTCCGCGCAAAGGTTGCCACGGAGGGAAGCCGCCGTGGGGGCTGAGCTTGCCCGCAGGGTATGTTTGTGACGGGGCGGGGGGGGAGGGGGGGAAGTGGTTCCCGAGCAGCCGCAGCAGCAGAAGGAAAAGCTGCCGAAATAGCTGCGCTAAGCGGCGCTCGGCCACAGCCGTGCCCTCCCCAGGGGGCTGCCCGCGACCCTCGTCTCCCGCGGGCTGCGCTCGCCCTCCCGGGAGTATCCCCACATTGACCCTCCGATCCCGTCCCTGCCTCAGGGGCGTCACTGCGCCTCCGCACCCTCCGGTGTCCCTTGGGCAGCTGCAGAGGAGCTCGGAGCCCAGCGATCGCGGGCGGGGGCTGCGGGATCCCCCGCAGCTGCCCACGCGTGTGCGGGCGGCCGGGCGCGGACGCAGAGGGCAGGGCAGTGGGCAAGGCTTCCATCTGCTCGCGCCTTCCGGGATTAGCGCAGCCACGAGCAGCAGCAGCATGGAGTTTCCAGCGCCTTGTCCGCAGTTCCAGCTTGTTTTTCTTCCTAATTATTTTTTAAAGACTCGATGACTTCTCTGTGTGGGTTGTGCTGCTTTTTTTTTTTTTTTTTTTTTTTTTTTTTTTTTTTTTGTGATTTTTTTTTTGGCTGGATGGTTGTTGGGTTTTTTCCCTCTGGTTTTGTCTGCTCTGCGCTGCAATGGGGATTTTGAGCTGTAGAACCCGAAACCTGGAACCGTGACTAATTTAGGGGTGTATTTCTTCAGTGCATTCATTTTAAGACAGTAAACCTTAAAAGATGGAGTGGAGAGGCTGTGAAAGGGAGAGAGGCGGGAACGCACTGCTGTGTCTCTGCGTGAAGTTTGATACACCCTGACACACGTACAGGGCGGTCGGTGTGCGGGGCTGCAGCTCGAGGGGTGGACAGGCAGCCAGTAACGAGCAGATTGCCGTATGATTTAGAGCGATGATGAGGTTTATCATTGAACACTGATGAATTCAGGGAACATGAGAGCTGCAATTGACATTCCTAAAAACAATTAAATCGGTGGGGAGTACTGCTGGAAAATCGATACGGCCCAATGTAATACGGTTTGACTATAAACAGATTCCTCCCGTAGTAATAAACCATGAAGTGAGTGTGAAGTACCGCGATTCCCTGGCTAAAAAGAGGTCTTCTCCCTTCAGCGTCTTAAAACACATCCCCCCTCGCCCTCGGCAATGCTCCCCGGCTCCCGCGGTGCGTCCTGGTGAGCCGGGGCGACGGTACCAAATATCTTTGTGAAATTCTCCAGCAGCAAACGTTCATAACCCCGAGGGGAGGTCAGGAGAGGTATTTAAATAGCTTCCCGAATAAGTAGTGAGCGCCTTTGGTCTTGGACGAAAATAAACTGGGAGTTAAGCTTTAAATATCCAGGCTTGATTTAAGAGCAAGATGCACTCGGCTGAGTGAGCTCTCGGGCTGGCCCTCCGAGAGGAGGCCAGAGAAAGGATAGGGGAAAGGGAACTGTGAGGGAAGGAAGGGAAAAGGGGAAGAATGAGGAATGGAAGGGAAAGAAGGCCCCCGGGCCTCGCTCGGGCTGTGCCGCCCCCGCTGCTCGCCGCTGAGCGCGGAGGCGACGTTTCCTGCGTCCCCTCGGTCGGAGTTGGGGGGGTGTGGGGGACCTCGCCGCCGCCACGGCCCCGCACCGCGTGGAGGCTTCCAACAGAGGGCGAGGGAAGCCCGTCTGGGCTCCGAGTCCGCGCGGGGACCGGGATCGACACGGGGGCCCAGGGACAGCTCTGCTTCCCGGGACCCCCCCACGCCGCTGGCGGCTCCCACTAGAGAAAGGCTGAGGGGAGGAAAAGGGGAAAGCGGCGCCAGGCAAACCCCGGGGGCGTTTGCGGAGCTGGCTTTTATTTCGGCTTTGGCTGGCGAGCGGAGCGCTCGGGGCCGCCGAGCCCCGCTGTGCCCGCGGCTTGGCACGGGCAGGCAGCGCCGGCTGCCAGCGCCGCGCCGCCCTCCGCGGGCTGCGATCGTGCGGTTTGCAAAGCAGCGGCTGCACGCCGGGGGCCCCCGCCCGCGGGCGGGAGCCGGGCGGCGGCCAAGCCCCGCCGGGGACGCCTGGCAGGGCCCGGGGGCAGCCGCCGTGCGCCGGGCGGGGGCGGAAAGCGCCCGCTTCCCGCGGGACCGCCGCTCTCCGCCAGCTGCGAGGGAAACAGGATCCCGCTGCCGTGCGCTGCACGGGAGCCTGTTCCTGGCAGCCGCCGGCTTCCCGGTGCCTCCAAGGAAGAGGATACAATATTGAATATTGTTTGTGCGGCCGGGACAAAATATCCAGGGCTGACGGGGATGGGGGAGGGGGGAGGTTCGTCCGCCCATGATGAATAATCCGGGCCGGCCTCCCGGCTGTGGCGGCCAAATCGCTCTTGAATCTGCCAAGAGATCAGCCGCTACCTCTGCCCGCTCCTCGGGCGCCGTTGGCCTTTCCCCGGCTGGCTCTGGCAGCACGCACATCGCAGCCGCCGAGCGCACGGCGCTGCCTCCGCCGGGGCCACCCGCCCGGGGCCCGGGCCGCAGGCTCAGCATCAGCCTGGAACGGGGAACGGGGATATAAAGCGTGGCAGCGAAGTTTGGAGAGGAGTGGGGGTTTCCCCGGGCTGGGGATGCCCGGCGGCAGGTGGAGGCTGCGCCGCCGCCCCGCTCAGCCCGGGGCTGGGGCCACTGAGGGGAGCGGAGCCCCGAGCTGCGCGGCGCGGGACCTGCTGACCCTTCCTCCCCCCGCCCGCCTGGCCGTCTGGTGGGAACAAACACAAGCTGTTCCGGACCGGGGCCGCGCAGCTGGCCCGGCGGTGGCGGCGGAGCTCTGCCAAAGAGGCCGCAGGGAAGGTCCTCGGGTTTCCCGCAAGCGCACACATGCTGCCGCCCGGGCGCGGCGCTGGGACCGCTCCCAGCGGTCGTGAGCGGCGGGGGCCTCGTGTGTGTGTGCGGGGGTGGGGAGGCGGGGGGGGAGCTTGTGCGGGTGGTGACGTGCCCGGAGAGCAGCCGGGGACGACGGGCGGCTCCGTGTGTGTGGAAGTCTGAGGCAGCGAGTGCCTGCGAGACGATGTGCGTGGGGAGAGGGAGCGTGCTGCGAGGGAGGCGGTGCGCGTGTGCCTGCGTGGGAAACCCTGCGCTTGTGCGATCGCGTGTGCGGGTCAGCGTGAGTGTGTGTGGCTGTGTGACACAGCCCGGGTGTGAGAAAGGGAACGTGAGAGGTCCTCGGCGTGTGTCCCAGCTGAGAGAAGCAGCTAATGTGTGAGAGCTGCCGTGCTTCCCCGGAGGATGCAGTGCCCGTGCGAGAGGGCCATCGAGTGTGCGTGGGAATAAATGTGCGTGTGACACGGAACGTGAGTGTGACACGGAACGTGTGCGTGACACGGCACAATCGAGAAGCGGCAGTGTGTGTGCCACACGGAGCGTATGCGTGACAAGGTGTACGAGAGGCGGCGTGCCCGTGTGACTCAGCGTGCGACCGTGTGAGTGCACGCGTGGGCGAGAGCTGCCGAGCCGCGCAGGGGGCGGACGCGCGGCGGGGCCGAGGAAGCTGGGCAGAAACTGTGCCCCGCTGCCGCGCTGGCGCCCTGCCCGGGCGGCCCCCACTGCCGGGACCGCCCGCGGAGGCTGTTTGCCACCGGCGGTCCCGTCCCTTCGCCGGACTGAGCCCACGGGCCCATCCGCCTCCGCGCAGCGCAGCGCGGCCAGCGCCCGCCGGAGGAGGGAGCTCCCGGGGCAGGCGAGAGCCGTGGCTGGGCGGGCAGCGGGCCATGGAGGAGGGACCCCACGCCCTTCCCCTCCCGCTCAGCGCCGAGGGCCGTTCTGCCCGTCCCCACCTTGTTTATGTGCGGCAGGAACTGGGATTTTCCATCTGCCTGCTCCGCTGGTCGTGACCTCCGCGCAGAGCTCGCAGGCACCGGCTCTCGTGAGTGGGGCCGGAATGCAGGGGCAGCGGGAGCTGCTGCCGCCTCCCCGGAGCAGGACGCTAATCCTCACACGAGCTCCCGGTGTGAAAAGGGGACGATGTCAACAGCGGGGTGAAGGGATGGAATTGGCGGTGGGAGGCCCTGGAGACCTGCCCTTCCCGGGGAACCCTGCCAGTCCTGTCCTGCCTCTGCACGTCCAACCACTTCGGCACAAGTTTGCGTTTTCCTGCCTCGGCCCGATCCCTCCTGCCAGAGACAACATAGGCCCTTAGAGGGGTTTTGTGGGGGAGGGAATCCCCACCTTACTTACACCACAGGGCGCAGGCAACCCCGCTGTGGCTGTTGAAGCGCTGCCGGGAGCAAGGCCCTCAGTTCGGCACGGGAATCTGCTCCTGCTCCTCTGGATCCCAAAAACACGAGCAGCTGCATGGGAGGGATGCTGCGCTGGTACGGGCGCCTGTTCCCACTTGCGGCTGTGTGACTCTCGCCCGAAAGGGTTGGCGGGAGGGTGGGACACGGACACCGGTCCTGCTTGCTCTGGCAGGGGGGGAGAGGGAACGCCGAGGAGCCGCGCAGCCCCGGCCATGTCCGGTTCTCGGATCCGCTCATCCTCGCCCGCTCCCGGACACGGGCTAGCGAGCGCTGCCTGGCCGCTGGGCTCACCCCCGGAGGGGCGGGGGGTGCCGGCGGGCTCTGCATGGAGGCGGCAGGAAAGCAGCGCTGCGAGGGAGCAATGGCTCTCCTCCTCCTGCGCTGTAGAGCAGAGGCTGGCTCTGTCTGAGCAGCCAGCAGTGATAAGAGCTGATTTACAGGTAGGGGTGAAACGTGCTCTGAAAATCTCGTGACACTTTCCTCCGGTGGATTCAAATAATATATAAAGACCGTGAGGTGGCGATCTCCCGGGTAGCTCCTAGGATGCGTGGCGTTGTTGTTAACACATGTTTCAATTTTGGATTGAGACTGTCAATTACCCGCTGAGCTGCGAGTCTTAGCCTCAGGCGGGCTGGGAAGAGGGGGACGGGTGTATTTATTAACCTCTCAAGCCTGGCTAAGATGCGCTTCCAGCCTCTCTCTCGGCCTTTCTCGCACCTTCCCTCTGACTCTGCAGGTGCCACCCGGGTTGCCCCGGCGGCTTCCGCTGCCCTTGGCAGCCGTACTTTGCCTCCTCCGGCCCCTTCAGAGGCTCTCAGTCCTCACATCGGCGCAGCACCGCAATGAGCCCCACAGCTGCGGGGAGAGGAGGCGGCTCGCCCCGGCCGAGCTGGAGGTGGCTGTCTTGGCCAAAACGACCCCGGACGGAGCAGGGAAATGCACGGGCAGCGTTTCCGCTTGCTTCCCAAATACACTTTCTTTCTCAGTCGGAAAAACAGTCCAGCTCTCCTTGGCACAGCCGATTTGGTTTAGGGTTTTTTCCCGGAGCGGAAGAGACCACTATCTCCCCGGGGGCATAAGCAAACAGCTCCGAGAGCCTGCTCCAAAGGCTGAAGCGGAAGGGCTGACAACATTTCCTCTGGTAGCAGAGATCTGCAGGCAGATCGCTCGGGAAGCGCATCGCCCCCTCCCGCGGCGTGCCCTCGCCGCATCGCACGGTGCCTGCTAAGCACTCCGCGCCGTTTGCAGAGGAGACTTCTTTCTGGAAGAGCCCGCCCGCTGCCCTGGACCCCGCCTCGCACCTCCCCGGGGACGCTCCGCCAGAGCAGCCCGGGGAGGCCCCCAGCACCGCGGTTTGCCCTATTTGCGTCTCCACCGTTCCCCTGCAGTCCCCTGAAAACAAGCCACCCTAACTCGCTCAGCGCAGCGCCTCTGCCGCTTGCCTTTCCTTTCCCTTTCCTTCTCCCTCCCCGCCCTGACCTCCCAAACTTCTCTGGTCGGGGCCGAGTCGAGCCCGGCGACCCCCGCACGGCCCCGTACGCCTCTCAGTGCTGGGAGCCGCGAGTGCGTCTCTCCGCACCAAGCCTCCGTGACGAGAAAGGCATCGTAGGCAGCCTATAAATAATTTCCATTATGTTCAGCTGACAGCGCGAGGCGATTAATTTTAATAGCTGTATATTTGCCTGTTTCTCCTAATGCTCTGTAATGAGATGAGAAGCCATCCAACCCCAGATGGCTCCAGCCGCCTCGTTATTTATTTATTTTGTGTGTGCGTGTGTGCAAAAGAGGGGCGAAGGGGAGGGGGGGTGGCGGTTCCTGCGGGACCGGCAGGCCCCCCCCGGAGCTGCCCCTGTCCCCGCCGCTCCCGGTATCGCCCCCGGTACTGCCCGCGGGCCGTAGGAGCCATCATGACACTGCACATTCAGCCGCCGGGGCTCGGCCACTCGTGCGCGGGGCCGAGGCAGGCAGGACCGGGGGCCGCCACCGGCTGGGTGTTTCGGGAATATTTATTTATTCTCTCCGGTCGCGCAGAGAGTGACTGCGGGAGCGCCGGGGGCCGATCGGCGCGGGAGTAAATGCAGTGGATCGATGTCGTTCGGGGTGAGGGGCGGGCGAAGGGGACCACGGATCAAAGCCCATCCTATTAACCTAAATTTCGGTTCTGCGTGGCCTGCGGTCCGGGGGCCGGCGGGAGGGGAGCGCTTTGTGGGAGCCGGGAAAGCGAACACGCCGCCCGCCGCCGGCACCAGCCAGCGACGTGGTGGTGGTGGTGTGTGTGTGGCGGTGTGACAAAGCCTCGCCGCGCTGAGCAAGCTGTCCCTCAGCCCAGGCGGCGGGCGGGGGAAGGGGAGGGTGAAGGGAGGTTTCGACATGTAGGAACGGTGGAGCGAGTCCCAGATTTGGGGACTCCAAAGCGGGGGAGGGGGAGAAGGGGGCATTCTCTGGTAGGACGAGGCTGCTTAACCAGGTGGAACAGCACCGAGGCGAGCACCTGTGTCTTTTTCTAAAAGGCGTGTACTGATAATTACGAGAGTTAATTGCATTGCTTTGAAGGTCATTTGAAGTTACGGGGCTGTGTTTTCTTTTCAGGCTAGCAGACAATGCCCGTGCACTGTTTTAAATGTAAATCAGAGGGTATCCGCATAAACCTGTATTGTAGGATCGAGGCGTAATGGATTCACTCCGGCTGTGCCTGAGCTCGCCACAATACAGCTGAGCAGCCGAGCTGGGAGCGCGCCGGGGTTTCTCTGCGGAAACGCAGTTGCTGAAGAACATGAAAAGCATTAAATCGTGACGGGAAGGGGGCGGCGGCGGCGGGGGGAATGCGTTTACGCTCGGGGGGGAATCTCGGGACCGAAAGATGCGTTGCTGCGGCGCAGCCACCCGTCGCTAGCAGCCAGGAAGTTTCTCACCCCGAGGAGACACGGGGCTGGCGTGTCACGCACCGTGGTACCGGCGGGGACGGCCCTGGCATCGCTCCTCCCGCGGGCGTGGAGAGGCATCGTCCCTTGTTTGTTGCCATGCCCCAGCTCGGGCACGGCCATTCCCAAAGGCTGCTCGCTCCTGCGGACGGCCGGGGAAGAAGGGCTGGTCTCCCCCAGGCTCGGAGGACCTTGTTCTTGCCGCCCCCTCCCCAGTGTGGGGCAAGTTCCGGCCCGGCCCGATCCAGAGGAATGTGGCATAAGGGGGACCAGCCCTTAGCCCATCCCCACTGCCTCTGAGCCTTCATTAATCGCACCGCCCGGGGCCGCGGCGTACCGCCGAGCTGGCCTTGCCATGCGATTAACCCGACGCCCCGGGGTACGGCTCTTCCCGGCGGCGCTGACAGCCCGGCCCCCGTTGCCCCCGCTCCGGCACCTGCGAACAGCCCCGCCGGAGGCGAGGACGTGCGGAGGAGTCCGCAGAGAGCCTTTCTTCTCTCCCCCTTTCCCCACTAATAGCAGGGCAACGCTCGCAAGACGGTCGCGCCGCACGGAACAAACGTTCATTGATTTCCATCCCCGGGCTGCGGAGGAACGTGGGGCGCCTGGGGAACGGGCAGCCGTGCCGTGCCGCGCTCCCGGCCCCGCAACAGCGGGGGCGAGGGGGGCACGAACCGGGGTGGCACCCGATCGCAATCCCAGTTGGGAGGGTGTGCGCACATCCGCGGGGCCGCCTGTAAGGGAAGACGTTCCTCTCCCCAAGGATGTGCCGGAGGTTCGGGGCTGCCTCCCGGACGAGCAGGGGGGCCGCGAGGCGAGCGGCGGCCGCGGGAGATGGGGTCTGTCCCTTCCCGCGATGCCGGGCCACCCTCATGCAGATCGCGCCGTGTCACCTCCCTGATGGCAACCACCACCCGCCTCTCCAGAAAAGTCGTCAGCCCGGTACCGCCGCTTTCCCCGTTGTCCACGGCAACCGGCGTATCTGATTGAACCTCGTTGTAGGCAGTGACACCCGCGTAATGGATCATCCTGTCAGTGCTTTTTTATCACAGGCATTTATTTTGGTCACGGCTGGTGATAACTTTGGTGTTTATCCCTTGTGTCGTTACGGGCCCTGCCACGATCTCCCTTCCGCCCTCCCTGCCCGGCGGGAGTGCTGGGTGTACAGGCTAGTCCGGGACGGCGGCTCCCCCCGCCCGTCCGGGGACCGCTGCGAGGGGCGCCCCGATAACCCCCACTCCCGCCCTGGGCTCCTGCGGCCCCGGCTGGGGACGGATCGATCTGTTTGGTTTGGTTTGGTTTGGTTAAGCGCCCTCCCCCGATCGCCCCGGCCTCCCCGGGGCCGGGTTATCTTGGGTCATGCTGGCGCGGAGCGCCGGGTGCGGTAAGAGGCTCCGGCGGAGCCCTGGTGCAGGAGGGAGCCGGGGGAAGAAGAAAGTGCCGTTCGCAGTTCTCCATCAATCCAGACACTTCAAAAGTAAATAAAGCAGCGCAGGGAAGGGCCTCCAGGGAGGGGAGAGAAGAGGCCTCTGACAGCCGATTGTCCAGGGCGGAGCCAGGGCTATTTCCAGCCCGGGAATAACAACACTTGGGCTGCGGTGGCTCCGACCCGCGTGTCCAGGAAAGACCGGATCGGGGTGTTTGTTTTGCTTTTAATTATTATTTTGACGGCAGGCTGACGCAGCGCAGGCAAACAATAACCCCAAGCTGTCCGAGAGGGGCACCGGGGAGCAGCGCCGCCCCAGCCCGGGGGGAAAGAGCCCAGCGAGGGGGCGGGCGCGGGGCCAGGTTTGCTGCCTCCCGCGGAGGTCGGGGCCGGAGCCACGGGGCCTGGAGGAACCCGCTGGGGCTGAGGCGGCTGGCCGGGGGCGGCCCCGCGGCCCCGCAGGGAGGCAGCGCGGCGGGCAGGGAGGGCCTGTGAGAAGCAGGACCGGGGCCCCCGGCGCGCTTGCGGGCGGGGGTGTGGGGGGAGGCCGCCGCTCTTATCTGGGTCACTGGGGTTAGAGGGAGCAGCTGATAGAAACAGAGGAGCTGAGCTCCCGCTGCTGCAGAGATAGAGCCGCGATATGGGCCAGGCAGGCACCGAGCTGGAGGAAGGGCGGGAGGGAGGGAAAGAGGGAGGAGGAGGCGGCGGCTCGTTCCGGCTCCCGAGCCGAGCCCAGGTGCGCTGTGGTTTCCCTGCGCTTAGCGCTGTGCTCGGCGGCGCCCCTTCCCTCGCTCCCCATCCCCCGTCCTCCTCCCCGTCTCCCTCCAACGTTTAACCCTTTCCCACCTCCGCGGGGCTGGAGGCTGAGGCGTGCGTTGGCCCGGCCGCGTCCCCTGCGGTTCCCCACTCCCTCCGTGGCAGAGACTGATCACGGTAGGGGAGAAACGGGGGGGGGGGGGGAGCGGGGGGGCGGGGGGGTTGGCCTTGTGCTGCCGAGCACCGCCCTCCCGGGACCCGGCTTTGTACACACACACTCACGCACACACACACCCAGCTGCGCTGAGCCGAGCCAGCCCCGGGGCCAGCCCCCGCCTGCCGCCGCCGCTGCCCGTGCGGCCGATCTCGGTTACAGCCAGCTGCTCAGCGGGGTTGGCTGCTGCAACCGCCGCCTTCCTCCTCCTCCCCGGTCCCCGCCGCCCTTTTCCTTCCTGCTCGGGTTGAGCTGCCCCGGAGCTCCCCTGGCTCGCCGGCGGCGGCCAGTCCCCGCTCCCGGGCAGCTGCCGGCGGGGAGGCGGATGCGGAGCGACCGGGGAGGGGAAGGGCTCTCGGAGCGCCCCCATCGCGCGCCCAGCCCTTTAATCAATTTCACCCTATTAATTATTAATTTTACGCCAGTCAAGCTTGCCCAGGAGGAGCGAGGAGGGGGAGGGGAGGCTGATGTCAGTCGGAGGCGGCGGCGGGGCCGAGTGCCAGGCTCCCCGCTCAGCCCCGGCCCAGCAACTTTCGGCTCCGCTGGCTCGGGCAGCTCCGTTCGCCGAGAACCGGGGGAGGCGGCGATTCCCATTCCGGTGAATGATGAGGTCCCCCCCTCGCACACACATCCACACACGCTCTCCCTCTCTCTTTTCCGCTCCCTCCCCTTCTCTCCCCGCCCGCCCCCCGTGTAGACACATCCATACAAGGGCCCATTGCATCGTAGCGATGATGGATCGTGCCTAGCGGGGGTGATTTGGTGTTGATCGCATATTATCACGGGCAGGTTGGACTGGTTGCTGATGGACGGCTTTCTAGCAAGCCGCTCCTTCCGACGCTCGGGGAAGCAGCTCGATCGAAAAAGCAGCTTGCTTTTAACTCCTTCTCTCACCAGAACGCGTAGGGCAAAGCTTAGCATCTGTCACAACAGCTCTCCGGATAGCACTTTTCCCTCCTCCCACTCCATTTTCGCCGCGGCAGCCCCGCCGCCGCCTGGCTCTCCCCGGCACTGGGCGAGCACCGGGCAGGATTGGGGGGGCTGGCGACGAGGGCTACCCCGACTCTTCCGCGGGCGAGCTGCCTGCCGGGCGGCGCAGTGCCCTGGCGGAGAGAGATGTACGTGAGGGTACCCACACCCGGCCGGGGAGAGCCCCCAGCCCACCGCCCGGACTCGGTCCCCGCCTGGAGAGAGCTTCTCTCTCTCCCTCGCCTCCTTCTCGCCTATTTTTTATGTAAGTTCCTGCAGATACAAAGGCGGTTTCGTAATGCCTCCCGTCTGCGAGGACCGGGGACCTTGGCTAACCTTTCGAAAAACTGATTGCAAGTGCCTGGTAGCGGCCCGCACTGACCGCACAAGGCACCAGGGGAGGGTCAGCGTCTCGGTGGCAAGCACCGAGGTAGCCATGGATCCGCTGCGAAAGGCCTGCTCGCAGCCTGCCTCCCCAGAAACGCTTCGTGCGAACGCTTATTCTCTGGCGAGAGAGGAGGGCGGTGGAGAGGAGGCTTAACCCTTTCGCTCCGCGCCGCCAGCCGCCTCCCAGCCGCCCGCCCGCTCCGAGCCGCGCCGTGCCGGCCAGCCTGAGGCTCGGGGCACCTCCGCCGGGGCCAGGTCGGGCGCTGCCCGGGGACAAACTACTGCCACTTCTCCTCGTGATGGTGCAGGACAGGGAGCCACGAACTGTATTTTTATTTGTTTATTATTTATTTTAATTTCATTTTCTTTCTTTATTTTAATTTTCTTTTCTTTCTTCTTCTTTTTTTTTTTTTTTTTTTTTTTTTTTTTTTTTTTTTTTAACACAGGACTCGAAAGCGATGGTGCAGCGAGCTGCCTCCTTATCTCGCTCTTCGCTGCTAGTTTAACTCCTTCCGCCAGGCCCAGCACAGGTTCCTCGGGCCGGGGATTGTTTTCTGTTTGGAAACCGGAGAAGGGGGAGGCTATCGGCAGGAAAGCAATAGCTCGCTCTCTCTGGAGAGCTGCTCTCCAACAGGCAGCGCCTTGAAATCTATTTAAAGAGAGGGAAAGGCGGGGGGGGGGAAGAACAAAGGGGGAGGAGGAGGAGGAGGAGGGGGCCGAACCAGAGCCAGCCAGAAAGGGAGAAAGCGATGGATCAGCCGGTTTGCAGCGTACATCAAGCTATCACATCTGTATATGCTCCGATCGATGAAAAGGATGGATAATATTTGTCAGCTGCAGACCTTTTTCTTCTCACTTCCCAAGGAAAGGACGGGGGCTGGGGAAAGAGAGGTAATAGGGACTTTCAAGGCCAGAGGCACTTCCTGGTACAGCCAAATAGAAAAGAAAGGCTAGGGATTATTATTAATTATTTTTATTATTCTGCAGCCGTCAAAAGGACGATCAAGGGACCGTGCAGCCCTCTCTGCCCGCTTCTTCACGCTCTCACTCCTTTCTCCCCGCCTTTTTCTTTCTTTTTTTTTTTTTTTTTAACTCTTGCTCCTTGCAGGGCTCCAAAGATTAACCCTTTGCTTGAGGCTTGAGGTGGGTGAGGCACAAAAGCAGATCGTGAAAGCCTTGGACTGGAAAAAAACCCCCAACCCCTACACAAGCCCAGAGAGAAGTCAGTAAAACGCACTGTTACACACAGAGCGACGTGGTTTGGCTTTAGGGAAGGCAAGAGGGGGGAAAGCGCGAGAGAGACGTAGCCTCTCTCTCTCCACCGCCCCCCGATTCTGCCAGCCCCTCGCCTGGTGCCTGCAGTTGCACTCTGAGTAAATAGTTCCCACACATGGTCCGCATTTTGCACAGCAGCAGCGTGTTTCCTCTCGGTCTCTCATTGCTGCTCTCTGAGCAAAGGAAATAAAAGAGAGAGAGAGAGGTTTAGAGGAAGTTAAAAATCAGACGAGCTGAGAAAAGACTCTGTGTTACACACATCCTGAACGAAAGCGAAAGCCCAGCATTTCTGCCCTCTGAGCGCCAAGCTCTCACCTCCTTAGTAATGTCACTAGCATATATGTTGGACATACCTCAGTAATTACTTACACCCGGCGAGATGGGCGCTCACAATAGCCGGGCTGGCTGCGGAGCCCTCCAGACGAGGCCGGCTGCCCGCTCGCCTCCTGCTCGCTGCCGGCGCGGCTGCCGGGCCGCAGCTGCATGCAGGAAGCGCCCCGGGGGAGCCGGGCTCCTTCCTCACCACCGGGGGATTCCTCTTCCCTGGAGATGGGGGTGCCCGGCAGCTAAGCCGTGTGTGCAGAAATGGCGATGTCTACACCCGCTCGGCGTTTACTTTCCCAGGGCATCAAGCATCCCTGGAGGGGCAGCGGGACGGGTGGAGTGGGGATGCTGGGTGTGCTGGGTGGGTTCCTGGGAAGGTCACCACCGTTCCCTGCACTGGGGTCCACCCCGGACCCGCGAACCGCTGCTGTCCCCGTGGTTGGGGAGCTGGAAGACAGGATGCCGGAACGGTGTGTGCTGCTTGGAAACCATTATCCGGCGTCCTCCTTTTCTTCTCCCTCCAGGCCCCGGCTCCGTCCCCGCCCGCCCCTGAGCCGGGATCAGCCAGATGATCCTCCGGCCATCGGCTGAGTGGCAGCCGCTTCGTGGGTAGCATTAGGGCTCGGCCACTCCGCGCTCCCGTGACCCCGCCGTGTCTCTCTCCCTCCATCGCAGCCTCTCCGAAGCCCAGTGCCCCACCAGCTCTCGCTGTGTGATATTTAAAAGAAGGGTTGCATTCTCCCCAATAGAAGCCCACTCGTTTCCTTGTTGCCAGGAACAAAGCGTACATTCAGAGGGGTGGCTGTTGACGGCTCCCTCTGTATAGCACTGGAAAGCGGGTGGCCTTTGGTTACTGGCAAGGAAAATTCTAATCAGGGTGCTTGTAAGCGGGGCTTTATAGAAGCTTAGTTACAAAAGGCTTACACCAGAGTAATGCAATAATTATAATAACAGCCAGGGAGCCCTAAAGAGGGTGGAATGTGCTTGTGTCTGGATGATTTTCCCCGCTCGCACAGAGAGGGACTGTTTACAGCGAGTGCCATTAAGTATCGCTGGAAACTCACCAACCGCAGACTTATTTCAATATACTTTATTGTTGTATCTGCTCTAAAAGCAACTTGCTTCGGACGACTTCTAGATCGTCCTAGAGGAGAAGGGGAGAGAGGCCACCCTCGGGTATTGGAGGAAGCTCGGAGAACAGGGGTAGTGCCAAGGGTGAGGGAGCTGCGAGCCGGGGCTCGGCCGGGTCGGGGCGGCCGGAGCGCGTTCCGGCAGGCAGCGCCGCCGCCGAACAAAGCGGCGAGGCGAAAAGGCCCCCTGCACCCAGCGGCACTAAGCCGTCGGGCTCCTGCCCCCGGAGCTGGGTACGCAGCAACGATCCCTCCGCGGCCCTCCTCGGCTGTCTCGGCCGGTAAGGGCGTGGGGACCCCGAGGGACACCGGGGCAACGAGGGGAGGAACCGAGCATCGCCCTCCCGCCACTCCGGCCGGCGCCCCGGGGCGCCCCTGGCAGCGGTGACCCCGCTGTTCCGGCTCAGCCGCTCCGGCTTGACGAGGCTAATGGGATCAGCCACTGCCCTCCGCCACCGCTGCCGCGTGTTGATTTTCCCAACCTCTCCGCCCGGCCCCGATGCCCGCCGTCCCCCAGCCAGACCCAGCTACTGCTTGGCTGCCGGCGAGGGGCCGCGGCTCCGGAGGGCAGGAAATGGCTTGGCCGGGGAGCCGGGGCGGTCACCCCGCCCCGCCGCGATCCCGGCGTACGGCGGCGGCCGGCGCGGGCTGCGGCGGCCGGCGCGGGCTGCGCCGGGAGGCGCCCCGGAGACCGCGGCGGCCCCGGGCGGGACGCACGAAGCGGGCAGAGCTCCACCGCCACCCCCACTACCAGCCTCCCTCGGCACCCCCGAACAGACTTTGCAGCCCTTTATTTTAGCGGAACAACAGAGCGCGGCGAGCAAACTGCTGCTCCGCACAGGGCAAGAAAAATGGGTTTTTAATAGGCAAGGTCGGCGTGCTTGGCAGCCGGCCACCGCGGCCGGGGAAATAAACAAACAGAGGAGCTGCAACTTCAGGACGGAGCAGAAGTTGCGCTCCCGGCGAGATGAGCCCGCGGCACGGTCCGCGGGGCGAACGTGCAGCCGCGTACGGAGCGGCCGCGGAGAGCATCTCCGGCCCCCTGACCCCTCACCTCGCCTCGGGGGCGCGCCGGCTTCCCGCGGCCCCGGGACAGGAGCAGGGCCGGGGCAAGCACCCCCCCTGCGCTGCCGGGCGCGGTGCCGGCGGGCTGGCAGCGGGCGGAGGGCAGATGGCCACCCTTGTTTATCGCGTTCCGGCGGTGCTGCACGCCTAAGCGCTGCTGTGCGGCACGGCCGGCCCCGGGGAGGCAGGAAGGGAGAGGTGGAGGGAGCGGGAGCGGAGCCTCCCGATCGCGAAGCGGCAAGACGGCGTCTGCCGGAGGGTTTGCAGCCATGCCCGGGGGTTCCCGCTCCGCCGCCGGGGCTCGGCCGTGTCGGCCCCGCTGGCCGCACCGCGGGGGCGCCGCGCTCCCGCTCTCGCGGCGCGTTCCGGGCTCGGTGCCGAGCACTCTCGGCTGCCGCGCATCAGCCTCCCCGCTGCCTCCCGCAGCCGCCTCGCTCACTCCCGGATGTGCAGGCGGCAGGGCAGAGCTGATCCCGCAGCCTCCCCAGTGGCAATGGCCCCCGGCCTTTACGTCTTGCTCGAGGAACCAGCCCGGAAAGGGCGGGGGGGGGGGGGTCTGCTCCTCCGATCGCCCTTCACAAGCGTCTCTGCAGCGTCGGCCGCCGCAGGCCCACACGGGAGGAGAGGCGGCCCCCGCCTGAGCAGGGTTTGTGCAGCCCCTCTGCTCATGGGCGTCTCGGAGGGGACATCACTTTAGCATCCAGTTGCTAACAGGGCCAGAAAAGCACCAACGCTCCCGGGGTGAGGAAGGGACTCTGCATGCCCTCAGCAGAGGAGGACGAAAGGAGCCTGTGTCAGGAGAGCCGGGAGCGAAGTCCAAGCCTAGGGAAGCTGGACGAGAGCTCGAGAAGAGGCCGGCAACAGTCGCCCCGGCGGTCACAGACCTTTCTTTCCCGGCGCAGCTGTGGCAGGAGAGGACTTCTCGCTGCTGCCATGGTTCCCACCGGAGCACGGCCCGAGCTGGGGGCCCGGTACGCCGGGACGAAGCACGGGAGTGAGCCGCGCCCCTCGAGTTTCCACGGAGCCGCGGCCTGGGCTCCCAGGGCAGCTACACAGCCACCATCATCTCTCGGACACATCGCGGCAGAGGGGAGAATCCCCCCCCGGTCCCGTCAACCCACGCCATTCCCCGCAGCTGGAGACAACGGGGGCTGCGACCGGGACGGGCTCCGGGCAGGGCGGCGGCCGCTGTCAGCGGCGCTCCCGCTCCTCACCCCCCGGACAGCTGCCAGCTTTTTGGCAGATCGCTCTGCAGTCGGCTCCCAAGGACTCCTGCAAGGGCTGAGACGGGTCACGGGGAATAGCTGAATAGTGCGATAGGCCGGCTAAAGCACGGCAGAGTAGAGCCAGGGAGAGCGGGGACCGGCCAGGGCGGAGAAAAGGGAGAGGTGCAAAGAGCCCGGGGGGGCGGCAGGCAAAGCCACCAGCCTGCAAAATGCTGAGTTGGCAGCATGCCGAGAAGTTGGGGAGCACTGCAGTCCCGACAGCCAGGGAAGGGGCCATGAAGAAGCAGCCAGAATGGGGCAAAGACTTTCTTACAGACCTGGTGTGACCCATCGTTTAAAAAAATCTGGCTTCCCCTTCTAGTGCCAGGGTGTACCTGCAGGGTAGTCTCTGCCTTTCTGTCTCTCGTCCCATTATTCCACTACAGTCGAATCCTTCTGTTGTGACCTACAGCAGCGCTCTGATTTATTTTTAATGCGTTCCGATTCCTGTTCCGTTGTCAAGAGATGCATTGAGATTCATTTTCCATTCCCTGCTTTTCATACTTCTGTTCTGCTGGAGGGACCCGCCAATAGAGTTTAATTCGATTTGATATGATTTAATGAACACCTTTATCTCTTGTTTTTAGCAGAAGGATAAATAATACAACTGCATTCAGCTTTTGCTAAATCAGACATGTTTCCCACCGAAATCCTATCTGGTGACACACACTCACTGTAACATTTCATTAACAACCCCCTTGATTTATTGATTTTTAATATTTGTATTAAATGTTGTGTAAAATTGAACTCAGGCGTTAGAAGAGATTGTGCAAGTCACAAGACATGACTCCTACTTAATTGTTATTTTTTTTCGGTCCTGGAACAACAGTTGGAAAGAGGCCGGCAGGAGGGAAAAAAATTAAAAATAAATTCTCTGGGGGGAAGGCGAGAGGAATAAAGGGCAGTGCCCGGGAGAGTGCGGGGGAGATGGAGAGAAAGTGCAGCCCTGAGGGAGAGAGGGAGGGAGGGCAGCAGGGCCTGGCCGACGCTCCGCCGAGCCCCCCAGCCTCCACAGGCCCCTCGAGGGCCGCCCCCGCCTGCCCCAGCGCCCCGGGCCGGGGCGGCCACCCGGCTTCCCACTGCTTCCCCTGCTCTCCCGGCTCGCTCGCTCCGTGTCGCCTCCCTCCCTCCTGCTCCATATGGTTTCTCCCCTCCTCCTCCTCCTCCTCCTCCTTCTCCTCTTCTCCCCCCTCCATGTTGTCTCCGTGACTCTCCCCACTCCACGCTACTTCTCCGTTCCCCGGGGGAGCGTTTCCCCGCCGCGACGTGGAGAGGCCCCGCAGAGCGGCCCGGCTCGGCCCGGCCTGGCCATAATGTCTGAGGGGCTCAGTCGGGCCAGCATGCTGAGTGGAGGGGCAAGCGGGAACAGCAGGGGAAGACTGTGGGTCAGGAGAGGGCCGTGAGGAGGGGTGACAGCCAAAACTCCCGGCCAAAGTGTTTCCCGGCAGTGCGTGCGGTACAAGAGCTTGAAGAAGTTCATCTCCCCCACACTCCCCCTCTTGTTTTCTTTTTCTCTCCTTCCCTTCTTCCCCCCCCGCCCACCCCCCGCCCCGTGGCCGCCACCAGGAATACGAGGCATTCAGAGATCAACATAATTCACCTGCATCAAAAAAAACCTCGCGAGCTATAAACTAGCAGCTGATCCTCTGCTTAGACTAGTGTTTAGCCGTTCATGCATCATGAGTGTCAAATAAATGCCTGATTGAGGCCCTCAGCGGAGGAATTAGCTTTCCTTGTGCTGGAAATGCATAATAGAGAAAGTGCTGAGGCATCCTCCCCGGAGTTAGCTCGGGCTCCGTTCCCTGCTCTCTTCATCTCGGGAGTTTTCCCTGCCTTATTCTGACTCCGTCCCCCTCCCCCCCCCCTCCCCCCCCCCCCCCCTTATCAGCATGCCCAGCTGGCCAGGGGCGAGGGAAGTTCTCCGGTGTGTCCCGGACCGAAGGGGGCCGGCTGAGGGCGAAAGGAGCAGCCGAGCATCGCTCCCGTTGCCCGGGGAGCTGCCCCGCGGGCGCTGCGGGGGCACCGCGGGGAGCGCTGCCTCGTCCGCCCGAGGGCGGAGACGTAGGCGGAGGGAGCGGGGAGCGGCGGGGGGACCCCCCTCAGCGAGCTCCTTGTCGCTTGGCCACCCTTCCGCGCCGGGGGCCTCATCCTGCCGGCGGGTACGACCCAGCCCCGACGTTTGCTGGCGAAGGGGGTGGGGGGAAGGCTGGTGCAGCGCTCGGCTCCGCCGCCCCGGCCGCCCTCCGCAGCTCCGCGCTGGGCTCGCTGCCCGAACGGGTCCGAAGTCCCTCCGGGCAGGGGACGCCGGAGGAGCTGGGCAGGCGGCCGAGGCACACAGGGGTTAACCGCGCCGCGGCCGGGAGGAGCAGTTAAAGTGCACGGGCTGCAGATGCTTTTCAGGCCTCGATGTCTACCGTTTTAAATTAAAAAAATGCACCCGGCCCGACCATGCACCAGTGACCTGCAATTTCCCCTTCTTTTCAAACTGAAATATGGCCAAACTATCTTCAAGTTAACTTAGGGGCTGGGGACGGGGGCGGGGGAGGTGGGGATTGGGGGGGAAGGAGGAAATCGCTCTGGGTTGAGATCTCTGTGTCAAGTTTCATCCCCTCCTGACATGTCTGGCTCCGTGCCAAAGTCCTGAAAATGGAAAATTGGGGAAGGGCGGGCTGTGGGGGGTGGGTGGAGGAGGGGGGGCGGGGGGGGGGGGGGGAGCGGGCCAGAGCTCTCGGCGGAGCGGCAGTAGCGAGAGGCTCTGGCCAAGAGGGATGCATGAACGAGCCCGTGTGAGCGGAGCGCGGCGGCATCTTCCGCCATCCATTCCGCCGCCCAAGCGCGTGGAAAGCCGCCGGCCGCTGCCATTGTTACCGGCGGGCGATGCGGGGACCGGAGCCGCCGCTCCGGCGAGAGACAAATAGCCCCTGACAGCGCCTCTTCGCACCCACAGCTCGGCAGATTGGATTCGGTGGACGGCCGCAGGTCTGTGTCGCTCCCTTTCGCGGGAGTTCCTTTAAATCACTGCTCCACTCCCCCCTCACCTCTCCCGGGGGATGTTCCCGACCGTCCCCCACACAGCAGCCCTGCCGCCCTCCCCTGCCCGCTCCCCCTCCCGCAAGCGGCTGCGGCCCCGCTGCCACGGCTCGGCACGGCTCGGCGCCCCCGGCCCGGCGCGGAGCTCCGCCGGGGGAGGGGGGAAACTCTCTGGTGAAATACTTTCGGCACGCTGCGACTTTGCCAGGAGGGGCCTTAGCGTCGGATCTTTTGTCTTGGGGCCTTCGGCTTCATGCCCCGGAGCGGCTGGCGGCTCTCCCGGGAAGAGCCTCTGGGCAAAGTGCCGGGGAGTCCCGGGTTGCCGCCGCGGGCAGCAGCGCCCCGGCCCCCCCGCTGCCAGCGCCCGGCCGGCACTTCTGCAGGCTCGCTCGCCTCTCGGTTCCCCTTTACCGCCGCAGGAACCGAGGCGCTGAGGCTGGGACCTGCCCTCCGGAGCCCCGTCCTGCCCGCGACGCCCATGGGTGATGAGCGTGACAGTGCCCCATGGGGAGCTGGGGGGGCGTGTGTCCCTCGCCAGCCGCGGTGCCCCCCTCCACCGCCCGTCCCGGAAAGAGGAGCAGGGGACAACTCTGGTAGCCACGGCGCTACTTTGGAGCTGCTCCCCGCCCCTGTGCCCAGTGGCCGGGCGCGTGCGCTCCGGAGCCCCCGGCACCGCTCGGAGCTGCCGTCCCCGGGGACACCGGGGAGTGCCACATCATTCGCGGGCGCCTGCAAGCGGCTTGGCGTGAGGCGAGCCCGCACTTTATTTTTTTCCATCATCACTTTCCTTGCCCCCTGCCCCAGCCGGAGCCGAGCCGGTGTGCGTGTGTGCAAGGCGAGGTTATCGCCAGCTCGAGTCATTATTTCCAGGCCGGCTGCCGCGGGAGTCTCTCCCAGGTGGAGCCGGTGCGGGCGGCCGGTACCCGGGGAGACAAAGGCGGGAGCTCGGGGTCCGACCGAAGCCCTGCTGCGCCGACAAGTGCGGGCTCGGCCGGTCCCGGTGTGGCCCCCCCGCCAGTGCCGGGGCTCTGCCGGGACCGCGGGTGCTGCCGCCGCCCCGGGGAGCCCGGGCTAGGTTTCCCGAGTTACATTTGTTACATTTCCGAGTTATATTTTCAGTTATACGGAATCTACTTTTAGGCGATTGTTTTCCCTTTCCACTTGTTTGTCTCCTGCTAGCCTCGTAAACTGCCTCATGATTTATTACCTAGGCTAAGTGCTTAATTTGTGAATATGAAACAGATTAAAAGGAGATCGCCGTATTTTAGCAGGCAGGCCAGAGCAAAGCCCAGCAGCTGTTTCGAGTTTGTAGGCATCTCCAACCTCGTGTAAGCAGCCCAGTCTGCAAGTGATCAAGGGGGTATCCCCGGGCTCTCTCCGAGAGGCCCACCGCCGCTGGCTCCCCGTGCGTGCTGCTGGAGCGGAGACCGCCACGGGATGGCCGCTGTGGGCTTTTTGGGGGGGGTACAAACACACGACTGATGCCGTCCGTCAAAGCGACACCCGTGGCTCTGGGATTCAGGACCGGCTGCGTCCCCGCCACAGGCGGGCTCTGCCGGCGGAGGGCCCAGCAGGCACGCAGGGGGTTAACGACGACTCTGCCCTCTCCTTCAAAGGACTCACTCGAGATAGAGTAAATACGGTCGGGGTGGGGGGGATGTGTGTGTGTGCCGCTCGGGCCACATGATGCAAAAGTAAGACAAGCACACTCCGGAGAACAAAGGCTTCCTACCCCCTTCCTCCCCCTCCCCCCCCCCCCCCCCCCCAATCTGTCTTAATTCTACAAGTAAACTTGAGCAGCTATAAAACAAAGGCGAACGATGAAAGTTATAGCCAAGGGACAATCAAAATAAATACCTTTGATGCAGTCCAAGCACGCACTTGGTATTTTCTGGAGTTCCCTGCTACCCCCAGGAAGCCAGGGCATCGCAGGCTCTTCCCAGGACAGGGGTGACGTGCACGGCCGGGGTTTTGGCTTGGGCTGATATAGGCCACGTTCCTCAGCCCGGAAAGCACTGCCCGAGGCCAGCACCACCTCGTAGCCCTGGGCGAGGAAAGCAAGGCCGGACCGGGCCGTGCCGCCGGGGCTGAGGCCGGGGGCGGCAGCAGCGGGACGGGGCTTCTCCGGGTGTCCGCCGGGGCTAAGCTAGCCCGGAGGACTGCGGGACCGAGAGACGTCCCGGTAAGACGTGCCCGGGTCCCCGTGGAGGATGTGCAGCACGGCGGGGGGCTGGGAGCGGTGTCTGAGCTGTGCCCCTGCCCCCCGGGAGCCCGACGGGAGCCAGCCAGGGTGGTTTGCCCCCCGACCCGGTAATCGCCCCAGCCCCAGGTCATGCAAGTGACACCTTCCAGCCCGCGCCCCCCTGCTCCCGACTGCCTTACTCTTGCAGAGCCAACCAGCTGCCTTCATCCTTGTCACCAGCACCCTGGAGTAATTCCCATCCCCGGTGTCCCATAGAGCTCTGCCTTCTCCCTCTCCTCCCCTCCACCCCCTTGGCCTTTGGAGGAAGTTTTAACGCATCAGGGACGGCAGAGGAAGCGAAGGGGCACAGCAGCAAGCCAGCTGCCTGTGCAGCCCTGCAAACAGTGAGGCCTGACAAGCACAAGGTACTGCTGCTGAGCCCAAAAGTCAGAGAGAAGCAAAACTCTATAACCTGCCCTGTACCTCTGAGGGCCGCTTAAGAGGCAGGAGCAAGAGCACTGTGCCACTCCTGCTGCAGAGCCGGCTGCCTAGGAGATAAATGATTCACGTGCCCTTCTTGCACCAGAGCAATTGCTCTGGTCCTCCAGACGTGGCTGGTGTGGGCACAGTGGAAGGTGCAGGAAGTGGGGATGGACTCTGGGCAGACCATTGGGACGAGGTGTGGTGTGGCACATGCCTGGGCAGGCTGAGCCCTGGTCTGCCTGGGAGCAGGAGAGCAAAGATGATGCACATGGCATTCAGAAAGATCCCTCTGCGTGTGTGTGTGTGTGTGTGTGTGTGTGCGTGGGATGTCAGAGTAACTCTTGTCTGGGGAAAACTGAATATAAACTGTGGTTGGGTAGCAGTCCTGTAGGCACATGTGAATGAGGGCTTGGGAATACCCCCTCCCATGGCAAGGAAGCGCCTGAAAGAAGAGTGCAAGAATGAGACAACAGCAGATATGTGTGTGTCAATACAACTCTTTCAGGTTTGCTTGAGACAAGGTCCTTCTTCCGTATTTGGGGCAAGGTTTGTGGCAAACCAATACTACAACTCATTTCCCAGGGGCCTGATGGGGTTTGGGTGTTGTTGATTGGTCCCTGCCTTGTGAGGGGAGAGATATTGCACAGGGATATAATACCACCAGTGTTCCTAGCCCTGAGCCTTGTTGTTCACTGTCTGAAGGCAGGACTGAAACTTCTGAGCAACCTGAAGAGCAGTAGGCAAAAGTGGCCCCAGGGTCTCCACACCTCCCTGTAGGTTCTGCACGGAGCTGCACTCTAAGTAGGTACACCCAGCATTTCAGAAAGGATAGGAACATACAGGCTTGTGTCGTGATGATACATCAGTTTTCAAGCAGTATGCATTAACAAGAAGCTGGAAAACCAGACAGTAGCAATGAAAAAGGAAAACAATCCTTTCCAACTTGTTGGCTTGGCTTTTGCAGTCATCCCTACCTCAGGGAGGGCCGTGGTCACAGTGTTAAGCCTCGGTTATGCAGCTGAAATTCACCATGCTAAAAGTCACCTGGTCCCTTGAGCGCTCTTGTAAAGCACTCCAAGGTCCCATAGAAAATAGTTTGTGTGTACTTGAAACTATGTGGATTTGCTTCCAACAGAGCATTATGCCAGGTTCAGCCTGATCCTGTCTGGCTTTCACTGAATTAATGCCTGGATGGATCTAAGTCCCAGTGTCTCAGACCAAGGTGGTTCAGATAGCCTTCCCACTGCTCTCCCCTTGCTGCCCCAAAGGCATTTTAAAATCTCCTTGGAAGTGGTGTTACATGGTGATGGCTAAACCTCAGAAAAAACGCAGTGGAGAACATTACTAAAGCAGAATGGGCAAACCCCAGTGGCTTGGAGCAGTTGGCTGGGACACCAAAAGGTATGAAAGCATCTTCTGATTGGAACACAGGCGCACCCCAGGCCCCTCTTCTAACCCCAGCCCTTTGCTGCCTGTCTTAATTCTGCAAGAAGTAGCAGGCTGCAGGCACCAGTCCCTACCAGCCTGCAGGCCTTCCTGCAGCCAGGCTTACACCTTTGATGTTCTCCCAGTTACAGTTTGTCAAGTCCTGTCTCTCCTTTTCACTGCTTCCTAACATCTCACCACCCTCAGAACACTTCTGAGAAGGGAAAAAACGATTTCAAAAGTCCTGCCACTGAGAATTCTTAAAGACCACTACATGACCACCTAAATGATGCCTTCATATTCTTAGAAACTCTGTTTATGCTGCCTGTCTTGTTTCTTTGGGGTAGACTCTGCCTTGCATCGTCTAATGTACTGTTCCTGTCATCAGAATATAAAACAGTAAGGAGAAGTTTTGGAATAGGATAAGGCTCAGGACACACAGAGATAAATAGGGGGATTGACATATTCTAAATTTCAGCGCTATTTTATCTTTCCAGGTTCACAAATGTTGTGTCATGTGCCAGCAGCTTTAGAGTGCTGGGCACTCTGAAAACAGATTGCTACTGGCTGCCCCAAAAATGAAAGAAAAACTGGAAAGTCTACAGAGGCAGATGACCATGAGTGCTATGCTGGTGGCACAGGGAGGCAGGTGAGCTCCTGGATTTATGGGCTCCTTTGCTATATCTCACCAAGGCCACCACTCCCAAAGTCTGTGTCCTGTGCTTAGAAGGGAACAGTGTGTGTTTGTGTGTGTGTGTTCATGTGAATGTAATTGTGTTTCCACATAATGTGGATTATCTTTCTTTTGGCAGCAAATCTGTTCAGGGGTTTAGATAAAAAGATAAATCCTGCAGCTGTTCCCTCCCTGGGAAAGGGCATGTCTTCTGTCACTTTCTCTGCTCCTTTTTCTGAGCGGTCCCCAAACACACTTTTTCCTAGCTCAGCATCTGATATCACCTTGAGAGCCTGCTCACTGTCAGTGTGACACATTCTCACAAGGAGAGCAGGGGGAAAACACATGGAACAAGGCACAGAAGGTGAGGTGTTGCTTGGATGAATGAGAAGGGAAAGGAACTAGGGGGTAGGGTCTAGAAGTACCCCCCAAGAACATTGCCCTATATGGTGCTGATGTGAGGGTTACACTTCCACAGCTTCCCAGGAAACTCTCCTGGCAGGGAGATCAGGTGTGCCATAGGTGCAGGACATCTAATGGGCTCCCTTCTTTGGAAGCCTGGTAGAGCTGCTTGGCTTGGTGTGAAGGCAACCTTGTCAGGAGAGAGAGCTCCATTGATTTAAATGCAAAATTACCCTCCTGCAGTTCTAATTTCCCAGGCGAGGGCCGTGCACGCTCTGAAAACATGAAAGTTGTTGATGTATTGGTTCAATTAATTTTTAAAATAAGTTTGAATGCCATTTGTTTCAAATTTGATAGGAAAGTGCTGTAGATTTTTGCAAGCAAAGAGTGAGGTGAGCGTGGATGGGGTGTGCATTTTACACGGCCTTGAAGACAGGGCTTAAACGATGCATTCATTTAGTACCAGACCTCCTCACAGGGATGAGTGAAGCCCGTGGTGAAAGAAAAAGACCTGAACATCTGTATTTGCTAAGTGGCACTGGCAGCAGTCAGCCAGCCAGCCAGCTCACAGAGAAGGGCAGACGTGCAGGTGTGAGACCCAGCTGAGACTGTTGGGTCCCTGGTCCTTTTAAAAGGAAATAATAGCTTGTGGGGGAACCCTTTCTGGTGGCCTTGGCTCCCGTGACCCCCCTCTGATGTATGATATTTAAACAAGGAAATGTCAATATTGGTTTTCCACATAGAGCCTCGTTCTGCTCTCTATGAAAACCACTGACAAACCCCTTAGAGGGTTGGAGGGGAGCAGACCCCAAAAGAGTTGTTCAGACCCAAATGCTGTTGGTGGCATTAGCCTGGAAAGAAGCAAGTGCAGGTTGTCACGAGTGGCTGGGCGACGTGTGCTTGCAGGTAAATTAGACAGAAGAGAAGCAATCCCATCCCGCAGTATGCGGTGCCTCAAAGCTGCAGGTCTGGTGGTTTGAATGATTATTGCTTTTTAAAATTATAAATTGCATTTTCGTACAGCAAGTGCTGTACAAAAGATAATGTGCTGCTTACTAGAATTAAGTGCAACTCAAGGGTGTTTTGTTATAACAAAGGTGACTTCTCTGTACTCGCTTTTTCATGCTCAGGTCTAATGGAGAATTTGATTTGAACCCAATGGCTATCTAGCAGTTGTTTTGGAAAGGAGTAATGCCCATTGTATGAGAGGATATCCATAAACCAGGCCATCAGATGTGTCTTCTGATATATGTGTCCTCTGAGGTAGGAAAGTGTAAGTCATAGGAAGAGAGGGCAAGTGTGTCTGACTCATAGTAAAACGAGGGCACACGGAAAGTATAAACGAAGGGAGGGCTGCTACTAGTAGGACATGAAGGCTGTGCTGTGTATCATGGGAAAAATAATTTAAGATCATGGATAATTTATGCTTAAAGGGGCAGTTATGGTGCAACCGCATGGCGCAGAACGTGAGATGGGGCATAAGCGAAAAAGAAACGTAACTCTTGACCCTGTGCCGTCCCTGTCTTAGCGTTGGTTTATGCAGGCTGGGCCTTGTCAGGCGTTGCAGTAGCAGCTTCAAGGCCCTCTAATGTAATGTGAGCTCCATCACATTAAGTTCATCACATACTAAGTTCACCTTAGCACAAAAAGTGTAGTTACACAGGCTTTATGCTCTGTCACCACATCCCCAGAGGCAGTGGCAGAATAAGCAGCATGCAAGTCCCTTAAGCAGCTCTGTGCAAATGGAGAATCATTCCTATATGGGGACCAGCTTTCCCAGGCAGGCCATAGCTACTTTCCCACTGGGAGGTGACCACAGTGCAGGCCCACTATGTTCACCAGTCTCCAGCATGTGCCATGACCTCTGTTAGGGCACAGATCTCAGCAGGGACTGAGCAAGCTAGAAGATGCCGTGTGCCAGTCTGATTGTCTTTGGTAGGAAAAGCAGCTTTGGTCTGATGCAAGACCATGACCAACATGAATCTCTAACTGGGACCATGAAAAAAGACCTATAATTTGGGAGGAAAATAAGTAGATGAGTGTTGTTCAGGTGTGACTCCTGCTAGGAAGCACAGAGATCATGTATGAGCTGAGGCTCAGCCATTTCCTAGAATGAGTCTGACCTATGTGATTTTCTGCTTTTGAGGATATTTCTCTTTTTATGAAAAGAGATTGTTGGGTCAGATTGTTTCATCCTTGCTGTACAAAGCCCAGCACAATGCAGTCCCAGCTACTGTTGAGGCTTTTGAGAGCCTGTCTTACTCAAATAATCCAGGGCATTTTGGCTTCAACTCAGGCCACCTCTCATGCGGAACGGAGTCCAGGCTTGCAGCACACAGTGCAACGTCACTCACAGCCCTACCATGCTTAATGTCTGTCTTTTGGAGCAGAGGTTCACGGGAAGGTGGATGGGCAATGGGCTGAGGTGTGAAAGCAGACCCTTTCACGTGGTTGAAAAAGCCCTCATGGAATCTCTCTGTGAGCTCTCTGGGGAGGAGTGTCTCAAAACCAAGCCCCATCACTGGGGTACTGAAAGGATTGAACTACTCTGAGTCTTGGAGCAACTTAATGAGGGCTTTGGTACAGCAAGAGAGGAACAGGGAGAAGAGGGAATGGTGTAGTGAAGCTCTGTCTATGCTTCTCTGTTGTGGTATATCCAGGGATAGTGCCATCGTGAGAATATGCAGCAGTTGCTCCTTAAAGACAGAAGAAAAAAATATGAAGCCCTACTGAAGGGTAGGGCCGGTGGAGCACTGAAAAAGCCCCAGCTAGAAAAACTAAGCTAGTTCTGGATTTTGGTCAAGCGATGCTCAGCACTGTGATTTTGATGAAGAACACGAGTCTGCATGAAGAGAGGTGACTTTCTAAATGGAGTTTTAATAAAGTCAGTATTGCTAAGGCTATCTACAAAAGTTACTTGCATAGGGTTTTAAACAAGTGAACTTAATGATGCCATTAGTGCTTCCGACATGAATGAGGCTGTTGCTGCAACATTGTGTCCAGCTCTGTTGTGGTGTTTGCATGCTAAAAGTGCATTGGCAAATTAATATGGGATCAGAAAAGAGCTAGAAGAGTGATTCAAGGTCTGGGAATTACATCTTATTGCTAAAGACTAAAGAAATCCCATCTATTAATTTATCCAAGAGGAGGCTATGACTTGGTTTGATCATAGTCTTTAAGTGCCCTAAGTGTCTCTATGGGGAGATTTCTGATAGTCAAGATCTCTTTAATATGGCAGACAAAGGCATAATGAGATCCTATGTTGGAAAATGAGGCTCTATGAATTCCGAGGAGAAATAGGTGCTTTTAAAAAAAACAGTGAGGGGACATAACCACTGGAACAACTGAGGCAAGCAGTGGTTTTCCCTGTTACTTAAAAGTCTTCAGAGCAAGATTGGATGCCAGGTTAAAAGCTCAGGCAGAATTTATGGGTCTGATACAAGAATGTCTGGCTGAAATTCACTGGCCCATGATATGTGGCAGGTCAGACCAGCTGATCATAACAGTCCGTTCTTGGTTTAAAAAATCTATGAATTAGGTATTTCAAGTCCCCTGAGCCCTGATATTACTGGAGGTCTCAAAGGAATACATTATAAGCTGTCATCATTTAATTGTTACGCAAGCAGGGGCATTGCTTTTTTCTTTTTTTTATTAATAAACTTATTTTCCAAGAGCTTGTTAGACACCAGAGTTAAGCAGCTATTAACAAACATGACAGCATTTTAGAAACAGTTCAAATAATTCTCCTTCTCCCGTTCGCTCAGCTTTGTTTTGCAGCAGCACAATTTCATTCATGCCACATCTACCAGTGCTTCTCTAGATGAAATAGCAAATTCCAGCAAAATGAAAAACGCAACTTCCATACTTAGGGTGGGCTCCTTACACCGTGTCCTCTTCCATGTGCATCCCTTAGTCTCAGAGATACATTGCAGGCTTTCTCTCAGCACCGTGCATGAGCAGAGCAGGGAAGTCCATCCGTCTTCTGGTGCAGGCCCCTCAGATAGGTAGGAATCCATTGTCTGTCACGGGAGTGCTTGGCCTACAGAGCTCCTGGTTTGTCTGAGTAAATGGCAGAGAATGAGAAGATATTAAGGAGAGACCTGGTATTCCTGAAATTATGTAAGCTATTAACCTCTTTGAGGTTTCATAAAATGGCCTCCAGCAAATGGTCAGAATGTTTTTCTTACAGAGGAGTAGTTTTCAAGACAGCATAAACTTTCTTAATATCCCTTTAAAGGAAAAAGAAAAAAAAAAAGAGAGAGAAGAGAGAAAATAAGATAACAGAGAATCCCAGCCATGGCTCTTGGGAGTCTTGAAAATCATATCCACGGTTGCGTAGACATTCTAAACCTCTGATACATTCAGTGCCTCGTTAGCCTCAGTTATCAAAACTGAAACAAGAGGTGGTAAGGAGCGCAGCAGAAGATGGAGTTTAAAGTCGCTCGAGGACTGCGCTCCCGTCGATGGGAGTCCTCAGCCGCCTCCCTGCGCCCGCGCCCCTAACCCCGCGGCGTTTGATACGCAGGCGGTGAGTCAGAGGGACGAGGCTCCGCGGCTCGGCCGGGGCGGGGGCCGCCGCCGCTGCCTCCCGGGGCGCGGGCGGGGAGGTCGGCGGGGAGCCGAGCAGCGGGGGGAAAGGTGAACCCGGAGCCGAGCGGGGCACAAACCCATTAGTCGCACATAACTTGGGAAGACGCTTGGCCTCGCCATGACAACCGGCGGCCCGGGCTGCTCCCACGTCCCGCCGCCTCCCCCGGGAGCCCCTTTCCGTCTTCTTTCCCGGCGCTTGGGGAATGCGGGGCTGGAGAGACGAGCCCGGTGCGGGTAACAAAAGGGAATGAAAGGAGCTCTGTAGCTCACTTTACACGTCCGAGAGGCATTTTCATGCCCTGTAATGAGAAGGGATCACTCCGAGGAAGTTCAGATCAAAGGGGAGAGCATCCCGGGCATTTGCATAATTGCCGGATTTCGGAACACGGGCTGCAACCTGGGCACCTCACCGGGGGCTGCTCCTCGCTCGCCCAGGGGCTCCGGGGAGAGGGGAGGTTGCAGACCGTGCTCCCGCGGGGAGAGAAGAGAGGCCTGCCCCGGGCACGAGATACGGAGGTGGCCGGGCCCCGAGCAGGGTGGGTGCTGGGGCACGGCTGCGGTGCCCGACGGCAGGAAACCCTCGGGGGCTCCGAAGGGGTGCGAACGCCCCGGTGCGCGGCCAAGCGGTGCCCGGGTCCCCGGGGGCTGCTGCCATTGTGGAGGTGGTGCCGCTGGGGGTCGGCTCCCTGCTCCCACTCCGCGACATCTGCGGCGCCGAGCCAGCACGCTGCCTCCCCGGCGGCTGGCGGGTGGCTCCCGGCCCGGCGGCTCGCACTGCCACCAGCGAGCGGGGATAAAGGGATTAAACGGCACGCTCGTTCCGCCGGGCGGGGGGGGCACTTGGCCGGCTCCAGCCTCCCGCTCCCCCCGAACGCCTCCCCCGCCGCCTGCACCCCCGGCCCCGCGGCGCTGCCCCCGGCCGGCCCCGGCAGCGGGGAGGCACCGGGCGCGCCCGCGGTGGCTCATTGTTCCCGTAACCAACCGGGGCTGCTACCGGCGCCCGCGGTGCTCGGGGCGACGGGGTTCGCCGCTACTGCTACCGGGAAGGGGATGCCCGGGGACACCCTTTTCAGCCATTTTAAAAAGGCAAAGCTGGCGTCTCGCCGCGGGTGCCCCGTTCCCCCCTCCCCTCTTCGGAGCCTATTCTACGCCCGGACGATCCTGACGGAGATGCGCGGGTTCCCCCCGCCCTGAAGCCGGCACCACCCGCACACGCCCCGCACCTGCGGTCCCCGGGCGAAACTCCACCCTGCGGGGACACCGCGCTCTTCCTGAGCCCTGTCCTGGGGATGTGGCCAGTCCTGGCCCCTGCTCCCGCCCCCGTGCAGCCAGCTCCCGTTCCAGCCCCAAACCGGGATGCAGCCGGACGCTTCCCCAGCTCTGGCTTGGGCTGCTGCCAGCCCCAGGCCGGGGTGCAACCTCCCCACGGGAGTCGCGGCTTCTCCCTGCACGGCTGGGCCCGGGCGGGCTGGCCGGGCTCCAGGGAGGTGAGGTTAGCCTCGGAGCTGGCTGGCGGATGGCATGTTATTATGAAAAGAGAAAAGCGAGCGGGGAAGGCAAATAGGAGCATGGCACCGTATAGGCTCACCACGTGACCGAAATGTGTTTATCTCGCCCCGGAGAAGCCGGGCGGCCTGCGGAGGCCAACCCTGCCTTCATGGCACAGGCACAACTCCCGTGGCCGCGGACGGCTCTGGGCCCTGCGAGAGACCACTTCTGTTTGCTTTTGCTGTCGCTTCGGCTCTTATCATTTGCCTTGTCATTCATCATCAACCTCTCCCGGGCTCCCTCCCCCTTGCTCCCCCCCGCCGCCTCCCCCAGGGTCAGTCGGGAAAAGACTGAGAATCCATCTGAGGAGTGAGACGCGGGAAGAAGGCTTGGATGGTGATGTGGCTGGGTGGAGGGCGAAGGGGGTGTGTGTGTGTAAAAGCAGCTGCATGCAGAACAAAGGTGCTGGAGGGTGGCTTTTGGTGCTGGAGCAGAACCTCGTAAATGGGAGATTTCCGTTCACAAGACTCTGCTTGCACAGTTTCTGTCCTGCCCTTGAACTGACAAGTGAATATCTGCATTGCAACCAGAAAGTAAATCACACCGAGCCTGGCTCGGGGAGGGCGCGCACGACGCCTCAGTCTGTTGCTAAGTGCGAAAAAGTGGAAGATTTCAGCTTCCCAGCGCAGCCCCGCTTCTCCGATACACTATTTACTTTGGGAGCCCAGCGAAACGCGCTCAGTGTTTATTATGGAGAGTGCCGGGGCAAGCTCGCATTTGCGTGATTAGGAGCAAGCGGAGGAGCGGCCGTGGCGCGGAATATCAAAGCGAGACCGCCTTGGCAGGGCTCCCAGGCAGGGCTTTACTGGCACCCGCGGGATTCCGCGGGGCAGGGCGAGCGCGGCCCGGGCGGCGGCGGCTGCCGCTCCCCGCTCGCCGCCGCCGGGGCACGGGGGGAGCCGCCGGCCCTTCGGGGGAGGCCAAAAGCAAATATCGTTCCAGCCGTGGGCTCCGCGCTAACGAGGCGCAGCGGCCGGGCCGGGCCGGGCTCTGCCCGCCGCCTCGGCGCTTCCCAGCCCCAGCCGGGCGGTAATCTCATTAGTGCCGTCGCGTTTGGGGAGTAAAGCGCCCAGCGTCCTCGCCCGGCCTCGGGAGAGCAGACAAAGGTCTGCGAAGCAAGGCCCTGCGGCCGTGCCACGCCGGCCGGCCCTGTTAATGTTCAATCGGGAGCCGGAGAACCGTGCCTCTCCGTGTCGGGGGGGCGCCGACCCCCGCCCGCCGCTGCCGGGCAGCCCGCGACGAGGCCGGTCCAGCGTAGCACGCCTCGCCGCCTTGCCCCGCCGGGATATTTTCTCCCTGGAAGTTATGCTAAAATAACATTTGTGTGCACGTTAATGATTTATTTATGTGGCTAATAACGCTCACATTCTCGCTGATATTTGTCTAGGCGAAAGACCAGCTGCGAAATGCCCCGCAGCTGTAGCCAGAGCTAGAACAGAGTGCCTTGGAACCAGAAATCAATGCTCCTGAAATGAACAAGTGGACAACTTATTAGGCTCAGTCACTCCACACGCTGTCCCCTGATAACGAATAGATGAAGTAGATGCCGGAGAAGGGACATGCCTGGAAAGGCCACACATGCCTGCTCCTTCCCGGAGTGGCTGGGTACCACCGCGGGGCACAGCAGGCCACACGGA
This sequence comes from Corvus hawaiiensis, assembly GCF_020740725.1. NCBI lineage: Eukaryota > Metazoa > Chordata > Aves > Passeriformes > Corvidae > Corvus > Corvus hawaiiensis. Next base: position 115,593,783 of record NC_063214.1, on the reverse strand, counting down.
CATCCCCGGGCAGGGCAGAGGGCCGTGACACGGCACTTGCGGGTTGCCCAGGGTTAGATGGCGATAAATACAGCAAACTCCCGGGAGAACGGCTCCGGGGGTCACTGATAAAGGTGTCCGGTTTCCCTGCTGCTCCAGAGAGCACAACCGACAGGTTCAGCGAGATCACGTAGTCGTGGCTTCTCTGCCTAGAAACAGTCACGCTAATTTTGCATTTTTACCATCCACGGGAAGGAAAAATACCTGTCGTCCCGCAATGCAAATCCTTACGCAAATAGATCTGCGGGCGCACAGGGAGCTGCTGGCAGCCTGACCTGCCAGCCGAGAGTCGCTGGCCTCGAGTTTAGAGGTGCTGGCCAGCAGCGGCACGCCCCGAGAGCACATAGGATCTTGAAGACTCCCTGTTAGCCCCTCGGAACTTGCTGCTGCCTCAGAAAAGTCCGAGAAAGAGCCTGCGGTTAATCTCCGAGGCCTTCATACATCTCTGGCGAGCAGCGCCCCAGCGCTAAGTGCAATTAACATAACAGACACTAAAATAGGAGAGCGGCGCTGAATTTAATTTGCAGGCTTAGGGGAAAAAAAAAAAAGAAAAAAAACCCTTAGCACTTAGGAGCGGTCTGCTGATGAACGCAAGAAGTGATGTGGAAGGCGGCGGAGTAGCCCTCCTGCCTCGGAGCGGGGCCGCGGCCAGTTCCGTGGACCCTCTCCGGGAGCCGGGACCACCTTGGTGCGCGCAGGTTTCTAGACAGGTAAACTCCTCCGACGGAGATGCCTCCCGCTGCATCGCTTCAGCGCGGCTCGCCCCCACGGCGAGCGCTCCTGTGGCGACCAGGGCAACCGCAGCGCGACCAGGTCGCCGGCGCGGGCAGGCACCTCCCTGAGCCTCCCAGCTGCCCGCCCCGACACGCACACACCTAGATCCGGCTCACTTTCCTGCCCCCGCTGCCCCTGGGGAGAGGGAGGACATGGATGGGGGGCAGAAGCGACGGGGTAGCCCCCTCCCCGCTTTTCCCTCCCCCCCTCCCCCCCGCCTCCTGCAAACTGCCGCTGAAGTTCACAAAAGAGCGAGACATAAAGAGATCGAGGTTTCCGAGAAAAGGGAGAGGCGAAAATAGCGAGGTAAAGAAAAAAGAAAAAAAATTGGTCGCAACAGAGGGACCCACCGACCGGCTGGGAAGCTGGTGGTATCCGGCCGGGGGAGAGGGGGGGAAGGAAGGAGCAAAGAGGGCTTTAAAAAACTGGAAGGCAAAAGCTGTTGGGGAGGAAGTGTAAACCGAGAGGGAGGCTGGGGGAGGGGAGAGAGCGCCATCTTTTCATGTCACAGTCACAGAGACAGCGCTGGGCTCGGCCACAGTGTCTCGGTTTCTTTTTAACAGCGGAAAACGTGCGATTAGCAGGCAGACGGGCGGAGACTACCAGCCCTGCGCGCACACACTAGCCCGCAGCTCTGTCTCCGCGCCGTGTAATCCCAGCGCTCAGCCCTTCTGCACCCCCTCATTAAAAACCCGGAGATTTCCTCCTCCTCCTCCGCTCTCCGAGGAAAACAACGCCTGCCACCGCCTGAACCCTGGCAGCGCCGCCCGCCCGGCACCGTCCGCCCGGAGGCCGCCCAGGGGCCCCGCGCTCTCCGGCGCCCTGTACGGCGAGCTGCGCGGTCCCCGTCACTCGGCCCCTGCTTCCTCTCGGGAGGCTGATTCTGGCCGGCCCCCCCTCCCTTCAGTCTCAAAGGGCCGCCCCCGAGGGGACGCACAGCGGGGGGAGGGTGTGGAAAGCTAGCTACAACCCCCCGTACCCCCCGTACCCCCCGTCTCCCGTCCCCAGGGGCTGCTGCTCCCCCGCTGCCAGGGCGGCTGCTCGTTTCCCCTCCGCGCCCTCCCTTTATCCATCCCGAGGGTGAGGGTGGGGTGCGCCGAGCTGGAGCTCCCCACACTGGGGCCGGCGGCGGGGAGCAGCGCCGAGATCGCCCGGGAGCCGGCGATCCCGCGGTGGAGCCGGGCACCGCCGCCCACGGCCCCATGAACAGCGCTTTATTCCGCAGCGCTCAAACCCCTCATTGTGTTTGGCAGAATCACCTGCCTCCTCCGGAGCCGAGCGATTAATTTAATGCGATACAGAGTGCGCTCCCTCCCGGCCCCTCCTCAGCGGGGAGATCTCCGCCGGGCGCTCCGCGCCGCGGAGGAGGGGCACGGCACAGCACGGCGGGGCACGGCACGGCAAAGCGGGCTGGCATCCTCCGAGCGCCGGCTCTCCCGGCGGCGCCCGGGGAAACGTTCCCCGCCCGGTAGCGATGGAGCGGCAGCTCCGATCGGAGTCGCACACAAGCATCCGCCGCGCAGACCTGCTCGGTGCCCGGGGGGGCTGCGAGGCGGGCGGGGGCCGAGCCATGCCTGGCCAGGGGATTTGATGGGTCGTTGGCTGCGCCTGGGGAAAGGCGGGCGGGGGGGGGGGGGGGGGCGCGGTTGGCTGAGCCTAGCGATAGGGGATTTGAGAGGGAAGGGGAGGGGGGGGCTGAGCTCGGTGGAGGGGGTGCTGACTGCTGGGGACGACGGCTGTTATTATTGTTATTACTGTTATTGTTATTTTTAGGGGGCGGCGGTGGTGGGAGCGAGGGGGGTGGGGCGGTCCGCGCTCGGCGGGGGGCGACGTGGTAGGGGGGCCGCCGGCTGCGCCCGCGGAGGGGGCATGAGGTGAGGGCGGTGGGAGAAGCGTCTCCTCTGTTTCTAATAAAGGAAACGACTTTTATTGAACGATAAATGCAGGGGAACGAAAGTCGTGTGGGTGCGCCTGGTGGGGGCGATTGATTTGGCAGGGGAGGGGTGGCGGCTGCCCGTGCCAGCGCGGGCTGTTTGGGGCGGGAGGGGCCGGCTGGCCTCGGCTGCTCCTGCCCGGGAGGGATCACGGGGAGGGGGCGTTGGCCGCCCCGGTGGAAGGGGATGAGGGCTGCCCCTGTTCGTGGGGGGGCTGAAGCGGGGGAGTGCGGGATGCTCGCGGTGGGGGGTCCGGCGGGAGGGGGGACGTAGGCCATGGGGTGGTGCGGCCTGCCCCTCTCGGGCAGGGGGGGCTGAGGGGGAGGTGTCGGCTGCGCCTTGCCAGTTGGGATTTGATAGGGGCGGTAGGAGACACGTCTCCTGTTTCTAATAAAGGAATCGGCTTTTATTGAAGGATAAATGCAGAGAACCAAAGTCGTGTGGGCTGCAGCCGCCGAGCTTCGTTAGCTGCCGATGTGACTGTGAAGATAAAACGCTCCACAATAACTCGAGCGCGAACAGCGCCGAGGATGGGGACGTGCATTCCCCGATGGCCTTGGCCCCCGGCCCCCTCAGCCCCGGCCCCCTCGGCCCCGGCCCAGCGGCGGAAGGTGCCCGGGGAGCCTCAGACCGTGTTAACGGCTCGGCCTTGGGACTTCGCCAAGTTTCTCTGACTTAGGGGAACTCTGGGGATGAGTAATCGCGCCAGGCTAGGGTTTGGGAGGGAGTTTTTTTTTTCGCTCTCTCGCTCGCTCTCTTCTTTTTTCCCCTTGTCATCAGCTGCTGACCCACTCACTTCGAGAGCACGGCACCGACGGGTTTCTGAGAAGGGCGGCAGGAGGAGACGGGGGTGCGGCGAGCCAGGGAAGCCCCCCCACCGTCTTGGCTCCCCGCCGAGCCACCCCGGCTCCGCTCCGGCCCTGAGCACGTTGGGGCAGCGCAGGGTCGCTGCTATCACGTTTCCTGTGCGGTGCCCTCGATGTGTCTTTGCCGGCGGACAAGGGGACGTACACACCCCCACGCCACACACACTCCGCTGCCTCGCGTGGAGGCCCGTGTGGAGGTTTCCCAGGGCAGCGAGGACACGGCGCTGCCGCGCCTTGCCCTCGGGAAGGTGTCAGGAAGCCTTTTCTACTCGATATCTCGTTTTATCGCAGGTGCCGACGGCTCAAGGACGGGAGGGGGAAACTCCGGGCCCAGGGGAGGCCCCGGGGGACTGGGAAGCAGCGCAGAACCCCGGCCGTGGCCGTGGCAAGCGCGCCGTGCCGGGCCGGAACAGCGCCCGCATCCTGCCCGCGGGCCTCGGGGCGGGCGCGGCGGGGCCTTGCCCGGTGCCGCAGAGGGCAGGGCCACCGCCGTGTGCACCGGGCGCCCTGCCCGCACACGGCCTCCGCCTCTGCCTGCCGGGCAGCGGAGAGCGGGGGCGGCTGAGAGGCTCAGAATCAGAACCGACTCGACGCCGAGCACCGCCGCCCACAGCGGATCCTGCAGCTTGGCTGGGGACAGGCCGGGCTGGGGGAGTGTCGCCGTCGGGGGTGCTGCAGCGAAACGAACTGGGAAAGGCAGCCTGGCTCTCGCTTTGCCTCACCCGCCGCGGCTTGTGGGGCCGGCGCGGGGCTTTTCCTACCGCGGGTCTCTGCCCTCTCTACGGCCAGCGAGGGGCCGGGTCCCCCGCCTGCGACGGGGACGGCGAGCGGGCACGGCCGGGGAGCGGCGGGGAGCCGCTAATCTCGGCGCCTGACAGGTTTCGGTCCTCTGATTACCTGCGTGATTTGGCTTCCGAGAGGCGCTCTATGAAGCGGCTGCTGCCCTTGTTTGGGTGCCGTGATGGCGGGGGGGGAGGGGGGGGGGGGCGCGGGGGAACGACGATGTAGAGAGATGAAGTGAGGACGGGGTTTTAAATGGCACTTCTGAACGGAAAATACTTTTATTTTCCCTTGGATTTTTGAAGCTGCTTTCGAAATGAACATTTTCTGCGATAAGAGGTGACCGATCAGAATCGCTGGGGGGAGGTTGTAAGCAGACGTTTTGCCCCAGCTTACTGTTATCTTATCTTTCACACTTGCAGGGCGAAAAAGTGGCTTATCTTTATACCCACCCCCCTCTCGCCTTAATTGCTAAAAACACTGTGAAGTGTCAAGTACAGGACTAAAGAATCTCTCCGCGTGTCTGCCATACGAGTGAAGGGGCTGGGGGGGGGTCGGTCCGATTTGAAAAATTAGGGGCTTTTCTCTGGAAAGGTACACACGTGTACGCACCGAGAGCCCCTCCCTGCCCTCGCTCTGCTGCTGCTTTGATGTTGCAGGCTCTCATTTCATATGTATGCACCCCGACGAGCCACCCGCCGCTGCCGGGCTTCCAGCCGGGGCGCAAATCCCGCTCGGCACGCCGGCGAGCCCGGGGGCCGCGCCGCGGGGCGCGGGCACGGAGGGCGGCGGAGGCCTTCGCTGTCACCTCTGGGGCGGACTGAATAACCCCAGTGTTTATGAACCCGGGCTCGGAATTGGTATTCAGCGCCGAGCCACCGTCTCCTCGCTTTCTCTCCCCACCCCCTTCGAAACAAAACACAACACAAAAACAAAACCAGAAGGAGGACGGAGGTGATTCATCGACTGTATCCAATTATTAACATACAAGCTGTAGTCTGCACAAACACACCTTCAAACCATGGCGGTTCCCCCGGCCGCCGTATTATGTTTAAACTCGGGAGCACGGTGGCTTCTGTTCCTCCGTCAAGCCACCGCTCGCTGCTGCTCCTCCCCAGGCCGCCGAGGGACGGGGACGGGCCGCAGTCCGCGCCCCCCGGGGCTCAGGGACCCCACCGGGAAAAGGGGTTGTAGCCTCCAGCTCCCGCGCATCGCCTTCAAAGGCGAAGGCTCAACCTCGCCCCCGTCGCTTTCCGCCGGGCCGGGGTTTTGTCTGGCTCCCGCTCCTGTTCGCCCCCTGAGCCCTCCACGCCGCCCTCCCGCCGAGCCCCACCGCTGCCCCCCGCTGGGCTGGGGGGAGGCGAGGAGAGCGACAACCTCGCCGGCGCTATTTTTACTCCTCTCCAGACTTGTGCGGCGCACGCCCCCTCCCCTGCAGGGCCTTGCCTAGCGGCTGCATCTCTCCGCTCGCAGGAGCCGCCGGGGCTGCCCGCCTTTCACCTCCGCCTGCCCCGCCGGCCCCACCGCCGGCACGGCCCGGCCCCTGCACCCGGGGCAGCGCCCGCAGCAGCCCGAGGGGACAGGGCGGGGGCGGGGGACGGGGACACACACACACACACACACACGGGCGCGCCGCAAGCAGACAAAATGGCCGTGGTATGCAAGTGGGAGAGGTGGAGGGGGCAGCTCGCAGCCAGCCTGCCCTCCTCTTACAGCTGGGCTGCCGCCCTCCTTCCCCAGACCGGGCCCGGGCCGTGCATCGAGCCCCGGTGGGTCGGCGCTGCGCCCTCCGCTCCGAGCTCTGTCCGGGCCCGGCGAGCGCTTCTCCCGGGCGCGGCAGGCAGGCCGAGCTCCTCGGCTGGGGGCAGGCCGACAGTGCGAGTGTTTGTCTGCCTGTCCCTCGCGGGCTGTCCGGTCCGGGCGACGAGCGGGGGCCGGAGGGCCGCGGGCATCTCTGCTGTTCCGTGGAGCGGGGAAGGGGTGCGGAGCGAAGCAAACGCAACCAGAGCGATTTGTCATTTGCCTTTGTAAGAAAGATAGCGGCGCTTAGTCCGTGAACCGAGCGCGTTTCGGGCTCTTCTGGGGAGAGGGAGAGAAAATTATGGATCTCCTGTCAACGGAGTAGCCCTGAACTACGAAATAAAATTGTAGTACTTCTGCTATGCAAAACCGCTTTGATTGCACGGGGAGTTTGCATGGCGGTGTAACAATATGCTGATGCCGTGTCAGGTCTGAAAGCGCTGCAGACCCTGTATAACGCCAATTGAGGCTTGTCTTGTTTTGTTATTCAGATTTCTACACTTCCATTAAAAATAGCCTTACAATAACCAATGATAAAGGTCTGATTTAAGACACACTCAAGCAGGGCAATTCAGAGCTTAGGACAGTGATCTGTTATTTATAGGCTTTCCCTAGCACTCATCACCAGGCTGTCTGAGCACCTCGCTCGCATTAATTCATTTTACCTTCGCAGCACCCATCTCCCCTCTGTCTCATTTCCCGTGCCCGAAGGACCTGCGTGCTCTGGTTGCCGTTTGGTGATCAGGGGAGCAGGCCGTGGATGGCGGCCAGGGCCCGGCCTCGCCACTCCTGCGGTTTAACCCCCAACTTTCTGAGGTGCGTGGGTCGGGGGCGCGGGGAAGCTTCCAATTAGAGGCGGCGCTGGAGGTAAATGAGAGCCGGCATAAAGCCATCCCACTTGGAAGCCTCCTGCGAGAAGCCTATTCTGCCATTAACAATGGATTTGTCTTTACGAGGAGGTTAAGTACTTAGCATTATCGGAGCAGCCGTTTTTGCGAGCGCATCCTCTCCCGGCTCCTCGGCGGCCGCAACAGCAGCGACAGCGCGGAGCCCTCCCCTCCCCTCCCGGGGAGAGAGCAGTGTGCAGCGGCCTGACCCGGGGGTCAGCTCCCTCCGGGGCGTGTGGGAGGGGGGGAGGCCGCCCGGTAATCCGCAAGGCAAGAGCATGCTTTGAATTTTCCGGGGTTAGCTCGGCGGTGCCCGCCGGACCCGCGCTGGGGAAGGCGGCGGGGCGCGCAGCCGGCCGGGGCAGGCCGCGGGAGGAGCGAACTGAAGCCCCAATGTCTTCGCCGGGAGTCGCCAGCCTCCCGCTGCAAAGCTCGGGGACCCAGGGAACAAAAAAGGCACAGAGGCGAACAAGCGCGAGTCTGTTCCTCCCCGCCACGAAGGAAGCTGCGTTCACAAAGAAAGTTTACGGTTAAAAATAAAAGCGGAGCAAGTTTACCCCGAGATAACTTTTAAGTCATTAGTGAAAAACAAAAAAACAACCACCCCTGCCCCAAGCACTCAGCCCCATGCTCTAGGCACACACTTGTGATCCGGACTTCGCAGCCCAGGGGAAGGGAATCGGGCGACTTTTGTGATGCAAGTGCGGGCCGCTGGCACCGCAGATCCAGACCTGTGGGAAGAGACAAAGCCCAGATCAATGAAGCCGGGAACCCGCGGCTGCGGCCACCTCGCCAGGAAGCTCGCTAGTTCTGCTTTCATATCGAAAGAAGCAATTTTAATGAGGTTTTCCTAGGAAAGGGGGAAAAAAAAAAATCCAACAGAGGCCTCCCCTCCAGCTGTGTGCCTGTAACTCACGTGTGTTCAGTCTAATAACTTTTAATGTCTAGCCCTAAAACATCTTTATAAAAAATAGCTTTACAGCGTAATAGGCCAGGTGTCCTTCTGCTTGTTATTGGAGATTAAAAAAACGTGTGGGAGCCTTTTCAGATGCGTGGCCCGCCGCGCCAGGATCAAACCCGGCCGCTACCCAGGGCCGTGCTCCCCGTCGGCCAGCACAGTGGGACCGCAGCCCGTTCCCCGTGCTCGGCGGCTCCCGGGGCTCCCCTGCGAGGAAGCTGAAGTGGTGCGGCTGCCGTTTCGGGTTTCAGATGGTGGATATTTCACTTCTGCTTTGAGACAGGCGAGTTTTTTAAGAGACGTAGTGAAACTCCAAAGCCTGTGATGGCAGTTTCATGAAATGCCAACCCTCTGGCCGTGACCCGGGTGCATGTGTGTATGTATGGGATGTGTGTGTGCTTTTCTCTGGACTCTGTGTCCTTTTCCCGAGCATTGGGCGACCCCCACTTTTTTTTCCCCCAGACGTAGTGTAGCTTTTCGATTACAGGCTTCTAGATTTGGGGCGGGGGAGGGGGGGAGCTTTAGTAGGGACAACTTTGGGGAACTCTTATTTTCCCATCTTCAGAGATAAGCAGCGGCGGCGCAGAGCAGGCAGGCAGCCCCGGGCGTCGTGCTCTGGCGTTGAATTCCCATCGCCCTGCTTGCTGCTCCGGCGCCCTCAGTGAGGGAAGATTTTGCAGCTCGTAGCGTCTCCACAGCCTTTTCGCGCAGGGTCCTGAACGAGTCGATTAAAAATCCCCCCCGGGGCAAACTGTCCGCGTTAATCGCCTGGCGTTTGGCTGGCAGTCGCTCCCACACGGAGCGGCGGCGAGAAGGGCTCGATGCGGCGCCAGCGGCGCTGAGGTGGCAGAACTCCCGCTTCCCCGGGAAGGCGCCGGGAGGTGCGGGGGAGCAGTGGGCCGTGAGCCCGCCTGCCCCTGAGGCCGGGGCCGCCCCGGGAGCTTCCACGCCGCGGGCTCTGCAGGACCAAACCTGGGAGTATCAGCGGGGATGGGCGTTATGAACGTAAAATTTACGAGTCGAGCTCGCCGAGCTAAAAGTTGCCTTGCCAAAGTAAATAGATGCAGCCGATAACTACCAACCCGGAGATTAAAGGGCTCCACGATCCGGGCAGAAATCTTAAAGCAGCCGTGGAAATGCCAGCGAGGGAAACGGCGCTTCAGTCGTTCACCCCACCCCGGGTTGCCACACTGCTCACACCGGGTAAAAAGCGCGTTAAGGGCTGCCAAAGCCGGATCAGGCGAAAACGCGCTTTAATAAGGTCCCCCTCGGCCCCCCCGCCCCCCGCAATGCAGACGTTGACAAACGAGTGGCTTTTTTTCCCATCCCGATTCAGAGCTCGGAGAAGCGGACCGGGAGGAAGCGCGGAAATCAGCGCGGCCGAGCCGCGGACCACGCGAAGTTGGGGGCGGCGGGTGGGACCAGAGAGGGGCCCCGGGGTCGAGGGGAGACACACCCCCCTCTCCGAGTGTAGGAGGCTGCGGCCGAAAGGGTCCGCGCGTAGTGTGACCCCTGCGGAGGGTTACGACGGCTGCGAGCCCTCGGCAGGTCCTGAGGGAGCGGGGATGCCTTTGCGCGACGGGGGGAACCCGGAGCCGGCGGGTGTGACTGGGGGCGCGGGCTGCATCGCCGGGGGGGTATCCCGGGCGCCGCGGGGAGCACGGGGGGAGCGGGGCGGGGGAGCCGGGGACGCCCGGCGGAGGGGCCGGGGGCGAGCGGGGTGGCGGGGGGTGGCAGCGCGGCGCGACCCGCCGCGGAGGCTCGCAGCGATGTCTGGCAGCGCCGCCGCCGCCGGGGTTTTGACAGCTTGGCGGAGCGGAGTGAACGGAGCTTTATGGTAATTGCGGTTCTCCACTGGCCTTCTGGGTAGCGAGAGAGGGGAGTATCGGCGGGGCGGGGGGGGCGGCTTTCCCCTCCTGCCGGCCGGGGAGCGCGGAGTCCCCCCCCGGGGCGCCGCAGCTTGGCATCGACCTGTGCCAGCCGGGCGAGGGGCTGGCGGCGCGGCGAGGGGGGGCAAATCAATTAGTCAGGGCAAGGGGGGGAGCGGGCGAGCGGCCGGGCGAGCCCTGCCTGAGCAGGGAAACGCAGCCAGGGGAGGGGGAAACTTGCTGAGGGAAAAAGCGGTGGCGGCGCTGCTGCCGCTGCTGCTGCTGGCGGCGGCTCCCTCGGTGCAGCGCCTGCCCGGGGGGAGGGGAAGGGAGGGGAGGCGACGGCTGGAGGAGGAGGAGGAGGAGGAGGGAGAGAGGGAGGGGGGATGCGAGGGGAGCGCAGCGTGCAGCAGACGGAGCCCGGTCTCCCAGCGGCAAGGTGAGGAAGAGCGGCTTTCCCGGCGGACTAAAGAGGGGAGGGGGGGGGGAGAGGAAGAAAAAGAGAGAGAGAGAGAGGAGGAGAAGAGGAGGAGGAGGAGAATTAAATCCCCAGCCACACACACACAAAGCCGCGGCGGCCAGGGCACGGGAGACGGCGGCGCGGGCGAGATGTGGGGAGCGCCGCGCTCGCCAGCGCAGGAACTTCGCCCGGAGCAAGCCAGCAACATGGCGCTGCCAAACCAGAGCCGGCAGCCGGAATGAGCATCGCGGGCTGCCGCTCCCACTCCCGCTGCTGATCCCAGCCGAGCCGAGGAGCAAAGCCCTTCCCGCGGGCACCTGCCCCGTCGGCGCAGAGGGTGGCCACGCTCCTGCCCCCCGCGCCCCGCAGCTCCCTGGTCTTTCCGCGCCCCTTCCCCGACCCGCCCGCGCTGGGGCAAGCCGCGACACACGCACCCACGGAGAGGGGGAGAGGGATCGTGAAACTTTTCTCGCCTCTTCCTCCCAACCCCGACGGGGCTGCCCTTCCAGAGAGAGCAGCAGGGCCAGGCGACGGTGTGGGGACCCGCGTCTCGGACCGCGCACGCCACAGCCCCGCGGCGCGGCAGGAAGGTCAGTGTTCCGCTCCGCGAACAGCTCCCGTGCGGAAGCGCCGCCGCCGCCGCCGAGTCCCGCGGTGACGGGGCGGTCGCGGGGCTCCCCTCGGCCGGCCGCGGGGAAGGCAGAGCGGCGGCGCGGCAGAAAGTTACGGCGCGGGGCAGCGGGGCTCGGGCGGGAGTGGCGGGCGGGCGGCGGCGGGGGCAGGAGGGTCTAGCGGAGCGCCTCCGGGGCTGCGGTGTCGGAGGGGAAGTTTGGAGGCAGTTGCTTGTGAAGATGCCTGTTTGGGGCAGTGGAGGCGGGGGGAAGCACCCGGTCGCGTTGTCGGCTCCGGTGCGCCCGTGTGGGGAGTGGTGGCGGTGTTCTCGTCGTCTCGCACTTTGTGATTGGGAAGGCTCCGGAGCAGCGGCATTACGGGGGTTCCCGTGGGACGGGGCGAGCAAGGAGCGGCGCTGCCGGCTCGCGGAGCGGGGAGAGCTCCCGGGCCGGGCTCCGCGCTCCCCGCCGACAGCAGCGCGCAGTCCGGCGGCGGCAGGCAGGTGAGCGGCGGGGAAATCCCGTTGCCGGCTGCCTTCTTCCCGCCGGGAGAGCCCGCTGCTGGCTGCCTTGTCCCCGCCAGGAGAACCTGAGGCGCTGCTCCCCCCTGTCCCTCCGCCCCGGCGGGGCGGGCGCCGCGGCGCACGTGGGACAGGGCGGCCCGGGGCTTTCCCGTGCGCGGAGCTGTGCTGGCGTGAGGTCCGGCGTGACACGGAAGTTTTGTCAGCCCAAAAATGTAGTTTGGAGTTGGATGAGCGAGCCGGAGGGAGGCTCGGGGCTTGCCATCAAAGGGCCGGCCGGAGGGGGACGGCCAGGCGGGGAGGCAGCGGAGGCTGCTTTGTGAAGCCAGGGCCAAGTGGGGCGGCTCTGCGCAGCATATGAGGCATGCATTTGATGTTCGCGGAGCGAGTCCGGGGGCGAGGGCTGCGGAGCGTTCACGTTCCTCTTTCTTTCTCGATGTGTGTATGTTGGGTTTTTTTTTTTTTTTTCCCCCTCCTTCCTCCCTCCCTCCCTCCCTCTCTCTCGTTTCCGCGATGTCTGTCGGATCCTGGGTTTGGTGATCGCAGAGGGGGCGAGGGGAAGGCGAAGAGCACCTCCCCCATCTACCCCGACAAGAAAAAAAAAAAGCCCCGACCATAGTGAGCAGTGTAAAACTGACAAAGTGTGGGGACTGACTTTAATGGTATCGCCTCGGAGCTCCTCGCAGCATTAATTCACTAATGAATCTTTTCCAGAAACTCCGTTCATTGCTTTCATCTGCTCTTTAGAGCCCGCAGCTTTTGTATTCGTGTTTGCATTAAAAAAGCGGGGGGGGTGGGGGGGGGGGCGGGGGGAGCCCAACCCGCACCACGTAGCCAAGCCCGGATTTTCCAAAGGTTTCTATTAACTTTTTTTTTCCCCGCCCCCTCCCCGTGGCCCTACCGCGGGGGGCGGCCGGGAAGAGCAATGCCCCGCCAGAGCCGCTTGGGAACAAAGCTGGGGGCGAGAGCAGGCGGGCGGTGCGGGGTCTGGGTCCCCCGGGCAGCGCCCGCACCCCCCGCCAGTGGCTCCGCCGCTCCCGGGTCACCGCCGCCCGCGCTCCTCCCGCGGCTCCGTGCGCGCCGCTGCCCGCCGAGCCCGGCGTTCCGCTTCCTCCGGCCGCCGCTCTCGCCGACTTTCGTCCCCGAGATGCTGGGGCTTGTCTGTCTGTCTGGAGCGCGGTGCTGTCGCCCTTGCGACACACCGATTCATTTCCTTTCGGTTCTGCTGTTGGAGCCGCTGGGTGTTTTTTTTTCCCCCCTTTCTTTTTTTTTTTTTTTTCTTCCCGAGAGGTAGCCAGCGCAGCGCTCACCCTAATTGCTTTTAGAAGGATTAGGAGCAAATTCCTCCCCCAGCTCCCCCCCACCCGCCCGCCGCCTCTTCTCTCCCCGCCCCCCCCGCCGGGTTGCCTTCGCGCGCCGGGGTTGCAGTTTATCCCTGGTGCAGTTCTTTGAATTGCTGTCACAAATAGGTGACTCAGAGTTAATTAGGAAGTATGCACCGGATCAATGGGCTGCACAGCTCATTAGTTATTCCCCAGCCTTTTGCAGCGTTGGACCTCCGGCTCCTCGCCCCGTATACCTCTTTAATACGCAACCTGGAGGGCTGGCACGGACCAGGGAGCACTTCAGGTGAGGGGGGCTGGGTGCGAAGGGGCGTGATGAATACGGACATTGAAGCTTCCAGCTTGGGAGGTTGTATATGGACGAGTGACCGGGACTCCTATTGCTCCCCCAGTCCCTCCCGCCCCCGCTATCAAACCTGCCGTCACGCACGGGCGTGGTGGGCCCTTGCCCGCCCCGAGATCGGAGGGACGAGCCGGGAATGTTACAAAAAACAAACAAGACACCAAAAAAAAAAAAAAAAAAAAAAAAAAAAAAAGTGTGTGTGTTTATTGGAGCGTACGTTGAGAGAGCAGACAAAATCTCATTTGTCAGGCATGAAGGTGGGCTGTGTGGAAGGCTATAAATATACCGGGGAGGATTGTATCGCGGTCACTTTTCTGTTCTTCGCCATTTCTAAGGTGAGTGGCGGAGGCTGAGGGACCGGGCAGGGGCTTCTCCTGGTATTGTTTGTCCGTCTGTGATAGATCGGTCTAGACAGCCGCTCAGGCTCCCTGCGAGCTCAGGAACCAGAGTCTGAAAGGGAGAGTGGGGGAGACGGAGAGGAAAAGGTCACCGCGATATTTTTTCTTCCCCCCCCCCCCCCTCTTTTCTTCCTTCCTTTCTTTCTTGCCTTTTTTTTTTTTTTTTTTTTTTTTGTGGTGATGGTTGTTAACCCTTCACGCCAGAGGGGATCGGGGCTGGCTATCCCGGCCTGGAACGATGTGGTAGCACAGCGGCGATCGCAGGGATGATGTCGGAGCGGGGGGGACGGTACCGCGCCTCCGGGCCCGGGCGCTGCCCCGTCCATCTAATGGCTTTATAAGAGATGTTTCCCACAACAGGAAGAGAGTTCACGAGACGAGTGCCAGATGATTTCGTTCCCAGGAGTTTCCTCTCTGGAAACTCCGAGGAGCGCTTGGAGCCGGGGTCGGGCAGCCACAGGGCGCCCTCGGGCTCGGGGGCGTCCCCGGGGCTCCCCGCCCCTCGCGGCCCTGCCGTGTCCCCCTTCTTCCCGCGGGCCGCAGTGGAAATCCCGAGATGAAGGTTCCCGGGCCCGCGGGGGGAGCGAGTTTCCATGGCCGCCTTCAGGTTCCGTCAACTTCTCCCCCGGCAACTCGGCGCCCTTCTCTCCACGGGGCCGCATGTGTGCTCACAGCGTGGGGCAGCCCTCGGCTCGTGTCCGTGCAGGCAGGAGCCGGGCGTACCTGCCTCGGGATGTTTGGAAGCCCACGGTAGCAAACACACCTCGTGGAAGGCAAGGGCAGCAGGAGAGAGGGGTCTGTGTTGCAGCTCGGGTGGGCCGGGGTTTGTTGGCAGCTCCTCCGTGCGTGTGCACTTCCTTTTGTGCTTGAGACGTCCTCGGTGGATGAGATGCGATCCTGGCGTGCAAGCCTGGGCGGTACAGATTAAAAGCAGTTAAGGCTTTAGAGCGATAGATAAAAGCTGGTTTTGTTGGATTCGCCTGCAGCGCAGACCATTCCCATCCCTCTTTGTCTGAGCCCTGGTTCCGGGCGCTATAGCCTTATTGGAAATGCTCCCGAGCAGTCCACGCAGCCAGGGCAGCAGGCAGCTCAGCGCTTATTTACACGTCACATCTAAATACATCTCTAATTAGATAGAAGCAACGCCGGAAATGGCAGATTTGTTGCATATCTAATAGAGACCAGTGCAAACAGACTCAGCAGGGTTTCCCTCTCTTCTCCCCCCCCCCAAAAAAAAACCCCCACCATCAAGACCAAGCCACTAATCTGAGAGCGAACAGAAATGACTTCTCCCATTTGAGTGCATTATGAACCACATTGGCAAATGTCTCTAATATTTAAAGCAATACTTGTGATGTGTGAGCTGAATGCCCAAATATGGACTGGGTCTTGAAACAATACTGGTGCCTTGGCTTTATTCCTGTGTTGGTGGACAATCCAGGCTCCGTGTCACACACTCTATCTGCCTTTACCAATGTGCCAAGAGCTGCAGCTTCTCAGGCAGTTCAAAATTGTCATCCCTCTTCCCTCCTCTTCCTCCGCCCCATGATAATTCACTTTTTTGAAGACTGATGAGGAAGCCAAGGTCCCCTAACAGTGACTGAACTGCAGGGGCTCCTGTACCGTCCATGCAAGCAAACTTTCTGGATCTGTGCAGCTGTGAGACTGCACAAAGTTGTTACGTTTTCATGTCTCCGTTTGCAGAGAAAATGGACCCAGGTCACCACAGCTCAAAATACTGAGTGCTGCACATACCAAAGTAGTTTTGGCAATCTGTGGCTGTCGTTTACAAGGTCTCTCAACTTTGACCGATGAGCGGCCCCTGCAAAGACAGGCAGAAGGCCGGCTGCAGTTCAGGTCATAGCTAAGCAGCCACGTTGCTCTCAGACTAAATATGGCTTGGAGTAAATCGGTGCTTAATGTGGAGGACAAGTGATCTCCAGTTTCTGCATGTCTCGACAGAGGTCTGTGCTCTTGCTGGGACCCTGCAGCATAGTTGGGTTGCACAGGTGATGTGCGATGTGCTGTCTTTCCCCCGAACACTGCAATACATCACATTTTAGTGTGGGCTTAGAGCAGCATGAAGCCGAGTTTAGTACTTCCTCCTTAGGCTGGTGTTGCTTTAGAAATAATTGATGGCCAGAGCAGGCCTCCTCCCCTCTTTCTTGGTTTTGCAAGAACCTGAGTAGAGGCACGGAGAGCCGGGCTTACCCTTTTTAACTACGCCTAGCAGCGCTCGCTGGCTGCATCGCGTGTGCGTGCCGGAGGGAACGCGGAGGCCCGGGCTGCAGGCAGGGGGAGTTCCCCTGGCCGTGAGCAGATCCCGTTAATCCTCTGGCCTTTCAGGGAACCGGCTTACAGCAGCCGCTGCTCCGGAGCGACCTTTCCCTCCGACCTGACCTGCTCAGGTCCCCGGGCTGCGGCGGGCAGGGAGGTCTCTGCCAGGAGAGTGCATCCTTCCTCGGGTTTCTCCGGAGCAGGCAGCCAGCGCTCCTTTGAATGGCCGAGCAGATGAGGTGGGGACGGAAAGGAGGAGGCCAAGAACTCCTTGCAAATGTGGCTTTAGGAAAGTTCTGCTGCTTTCCAGCAGGGAATTCATTTTTCCTTGTTTGCTGGACAGCAGTTCTTGGCTGAGTGGAGATGTTTTTCCCCTCCTCTCTTCCACTGCTGGAAAAGTTAGCGAGTAAGAGCACGCCTCCGTACCTGCCCGCTTGTGTTCCAAAACTGTTGTCTGAATTATTTGGGACTCCTCCTTCACTCTTTGCACCCCAAACCTACCTCATGAGCTGACAGATTTGGTGCTGTGTGATTAGACATGCAAGGAAGTCCGCTTGGAAAAGATCCTGACAGCATGAAATATAATTTGTGATCTGAAAGACAGTTTCCAGTATAATCTCATTATGCACCACAGACTCCCGGTGTTATTTTGTAGAAGGCGGACAATGATCAATTTACATTGACCTAGGGCTGGGCGAGCTTTTAGATGGTAATTGCCATATTGATTTGCATGCAAAAAGAAGACCTGCTAAAATTAAAGACCGGAAGCTAAATTAAACTAAATTTATTGTCTAGGTGCAAACTAAAAGACTTGTTAAAGTCTAGGGTAGACTTGGAAAGCTATGAAATTGAGAGAAACATGATTCTCATCCCTATCACTCCGTAAAATGAATCTACACGATGGGACAAGGGGCTGCAAAGCACCCATTGTGAGTGGAGGCACACAAGCCGGGGCTGTTCCGTGTAAGCCCTGACTCCCTAAACAATCAGAGAATAAAATATCTCCTCTGTCCAATGAAAATCTCCGTCTGAATGTTGGGATTGTCGTGCTAAGGAAAACAAAGCTTTATTTGGATAAGACAATTAAAGTGGAAAGCACAGAATCCACCAGCCACACTGGGAACAGCTCGTATAAAGAGCTGAGTGTGTTCAGTAGAGCACAGGGGAAAGAGGAGGTTCGGGGCTGTGTTCCACGGCCGAGCCTGCATTGGGAAAGCCTCATTGTGCTTCCTGTGCCTTCTCCTCGGCCAGGAGGGCGAGAGTGCTCCCAGCCTTGGTGCTCTCTTTCCTGTGGCTTCTGCTGCCCTTGGAGCAATCTCCCATATCCAGGAGCTGCACCAGCTCAGTGCTGTGGTGGGGTCTTTCCCCATGCACCTCTAGACAGCCCACGGTGGGTTGCAGTCTGCCAGCCAGCTCATTCTTTCTCAGAGCGTGGTTTGCTTTTCGTTTTCAGCTGGAGTAGCTCATGGTCGTACCCCAGTACCTCACCTGGGGACCTTGTATGCCTTTCAAGTATTCGTATATTACAAAACGTTTGGGCCTGTATCCTCAGTTACCCTCAAAGTCAGAATTCCACCTTCACTGGGAGTATTGGAGTAGATGGCACTTGGCATAGTTGATAGCAGAGAAGTATGCCTGTACTTGCACAGAGAGCAGACTCCATGCTTGGGGCAGCCCTATGGGTGTCCTTCTGCCTGTGTGGACAGGTGCCACGGGGCTGCCTGTCCCTCACCCACCGCTGTGTTTCCTCTGTGTTCCCCAGGGGTGGGGTGGCATTGCATCTGGGAGTCTTCTGGAGGGCTGAGAGAGCTTTGCGGGGCTTGTTTAGTCGTGGTTTGAGTAAGGCATTTGTGTATGGTGACAGGTAGGGACAGAGAAGTGAAATCAAAGCTGGGGGGGTGTATTCTCAGCTCTCCTTGAAATTCACAAAGAACTTGTTAAGGGCACAAGAAGGGGTGGGCTGAGCTCCTCTTTCTAAGCGTAAATTCCCTCCCTGAGCCAAACTTTCTCCATGTGAAAGCTCCCGGCTATGGAGAGATCCTACAGGGATCTCTGATCCTCGGGCAATCCCCTTTGCTCCCACGCCCCGGTGTGCTGGGTTGTGCTTTAAGCTTCTCCAGCTTGCCCACAGCAGTGGGAGGCTGAGCTGGGTGTTGGGGAAAGCCCTTCCCACAGGCTGCAGTCCCCCAGGTTCACCTTGCTCTGGCCTGGTTGTGCTCCCCGTGCAGTGTTTTCCTTTCCTCCCGTTTCAGTAGTCAAGCACAAAGTGGATTAGCAAAGCCCGGTGCAGAATTAAGCAGCCCGGTGTGAAGTTATGCGGAGCCTGCCTTCCGCTGCAGACCTCCTGTGCTGTGCTGTGCTATGCTTTGCCGTGCCAGGGCAGCCCAGGACCAGCGGGCAGGGGTGGATGCTTCCCGGGGTCTCCACGCCTCGCTGGGTGAGGAGAGAAATACCTCTGGCTAAAGTTGGGAGCAGCAGGGGAAGCCGGAACACTACTTGCAAGCAGGAAGTGATCTCCCAGGGTAAACGTTTTAATGGAAGTGTAACCTGGCATTGCACAAAACCCCAACCCAGGGTGGCTGCTGCCAGCTGGGGAGGATGCAGAGCTCGGGGAGATGCGTGGGAGGCTGTGCCGTGCAGTGCCAGGGGCACCCACAGCGGAGCCCTGTGTGCAGAGCTGGAGGCGGCTGTGGCGCGGCCTGCCCTGAGCAGGTGGCTGAAGGTTGTCTTATTTTAGCTACAGAAATATCTCTCTAGATCCATTACTGCGAGATCTCGTTTGCAATAAACTATATTGGCTCCCCTCTTTATACAAATTGCTGGTATGAAAGAAAACCCAGCCTATATGCATGGAGGCAGGCATGAGCTAGTGAGATCAGGTTTCCTACTGAGCTCCCAGAGGAGAAGTCAGCATTTGATTGAAGCTACACTTGGTTCTTGGTTCCCAGGGGACAGCAGCCCTGAAACACGAGAGCCCTCCCTCCTTTTTTCCCCCCTTCTCTCTTCTTCCTCTAAAAGCCTTTGTGCTGAAAGAGCCTCAGTAGGCACGAATCGCCTGTCTCTCACAAGACTGTGTTGCAGCCTTTGCTGACATTGTTCTGTTAGCAGTGGTTTTTACCAGGCCAGCAGATTTCAAGCTACGTATAGGCAATGAATAGTCGATGATACTGACCTGCGAATATGTACTGGCATCTTTGGGCGGGGAATCTGATTCGGAAGTCGATTGGAGACTTATCACATGAACGTGAAGCACCTTACCTGCCTGGGTAGTGCTGCCCTTTGGCAGGAGTTAGGCCAAGATGGAGACATGCTTCCAGTAAAATCAGCTGGTTTTCCTTACTGGTGCCGGCTCCCAAAGTGCATATAGGTACATAGAGAG
Source organism: Corvus hawaiiensis (assembly GCF_020740725.1). Lineage (NCBI taxonomy): Eukaryota > Metazoa > Chordata > Aves > Passeriformes > Corvidae > Corvus > Corvus hawaiiensis. Next base: position 115,574,545 of record NC_063214.1, on the reverse strand, counting down.
TGTTATTCCAGCTCCTGTGGCCTCGTAAAGAGTTTGTGCGGGACACAAATTTCAGAGAAAGTTGCCGTGTCTTGGTTTTCTCTTAAGAGATACACAGTTTGGGTAATGCCAGGAGTCAGACTGGGCAAGGAAAGGTTTCCTCGAACAGATTTATTTTCCCCATGCTTCTGTAAAGTAAATTCCACGTCTCCTCCAACTTTGCTGCTGATGTAAAAATAAGTAAGGGCAGGGAAGGAGGTACGAGGATTTACGCTCAAATTCCAGCTGTGCCCAAAAAAACGCCCTCTGAGAGCGTGCAGCGCACTCCTTTGCTGCCAGGTGGTTGTATCATGAACGAAGCTGGAGTCGTGCTTTAGGTTATTGGCATTTTTCTTTTCTCAGTTTTTCTTTCTCCTTACGATGGAAAGGAGAAGGTTGGGAGCGTGTTTCTGTCGCCCGGCTGAGCGGAGGGGCCGGGGCCGCCGCGGGTTGCGGGATCACCGCCGCGGGCAGGGCTGGCGGAGGGGCCCCTCGGCGGGAGGTTCGCTGCGACAGCAGGTCGGACGCTGCCGGCGGCGGCCCGGTGCGAGGCGGCCGGGCAGGAATCGGGGGAAGCCCGGCTTTCCCGGGGAAGGGCTGCTCGGGGGCGCGCCGCGCCGCGGGGGCGAGCTCGCCGTGTGGCGCGGGGCGCTGCGCAGCTGCAGGCGCGGCTTTCCCCGCTACAGCGGGGTTCCCCCTCGCCTTTCCCAAAAGCCAGACCGAGAGCGGAGCTCAACTTGTGATTGTGCAGGCGTTTCGTCGGGCGTGAGTGCTGACTGGAAACCCCTCTGTGCTGTGGGGGAGAGCCCCGCGGCGCTCGCACCCCGCCCGCATCGGGTTGGCGGAGCAGCACCCCTCAGCCCCGGGCCGGCCCGCAGAACCCCCCGGGGCAGCGCGGCTCCGCCTGGCCAACCTCCGGGAACAAGCACGTTTCTGGCCCCGGGGCGGGGGAGGTGGGTAGAGGGTGTTCCTTGTTTTGAGTAAACCAGCTGCAGTAGTTGATGGTAAAGCAATGAAGGCAGACACAATGCTGCTGTTGTTGGTTTGATCTCTAACTGGGGATTGTTAGTCTGGATTTAACTCTGTGGCAAGGGAGGCGGGGGTTGGGGGGGGGGGGGGGAGAAAGGCGAAGGCTGTTTACAGCCAGTGCAAATAATGTGACAGCTGTTGGAGCGCGAAAAGCCCGCGCCTCGCCGGCACTCGCACACAAAAGCTCTCGCTGCGGCCGGAGTGGCCCCGGGGCCGCTCCGCCGCTCCCGGAGGCACCGCCCGGCGCTGCGGGGCCCGGCGGGGCGCCCCGAGGCCCGGCGGCATCCCGAGCGGCGGCGGCGGGGCGCCCAGCCGCGCTTCCCTGCCGCCCGCCGCGACGCTTAAGCAAACGCCGCTGGCCCGGGAGAAGCGTTCCTCCCCCTCCCCCCCGGCCCCTCTTTCCGCCTCCGCTTGATTTACAAGCGCAGCGAGGCAGCTGGAGGAGCGGCCGGCTCCGTGCCCGGCCCCGGCGCTGGGAAATCCCTCCCGGCGGCAGGTTTGCGCCGGCCCCGGTGACTTTGCGGGAGCGGCGGGCGAGGCGTCCCGGCAGCCCCGCGGCTGGAGAGGGCAGCCCGGCTCCGAGCCTCGGCTGGCCTGGGGCACGGCACGGTGCGGTGGCTGGCAGCGCGTTTCCCTCACAAACACGTGTTGGCAGAGAAGTTGTTATCGCTTGAGATGGCAGCGTACGACCCCCGATAACCTGGACGTGCAGAGACCTCTGGAGTAGGTCTTCAGTGAAAAACTCCTTGTGCGTAGATTTCCCGAGTGGCTATTTTCTGCTCAAAGCCTTTGCATCCAAGTCCCTCAGTTTGCCTTCTGAGTGTAGGATATAAAATGCTGTCTGTTCTTGAAGTTTGCTCCAATACCAAGAGTGATCTCCTGGCCCTTTCAGAAGAGCCTCTGGAAAGTCGAGGGAACTTGGAGAACTGGGTTCTGGCCTATATTTGTACCTGACATAATTTCACTACCTACAAGAACCTCTGTGTGTCATATAGTAAGTGACCTCCACATACTACTGTCTTTTTGACGAGGCGGCTCTGGGGTGGAAAGCAGGTAAGGGGAGATGTTTATTCCTCCCTCACCCCCCTTTTAGTCGTTTTGGTCGATGGGTTGTCTTTATCTATTTCTCTCCAGTCAATCTATTACGTTTTTTTCTCTTTTGGCCTTGACTGTCCCCTTAGTCCTTTATGGATTACACTGTGCTATTAGTGGCAGAACTACAACAGTAGTCATTCAACAATTTTAGCATCAATTCCTATAAACTGGTATTTTATATGACATGTGCCATTTTTCTGCAAGAATACTGCTTGCGAAACTAGTTTCGCCTTGGAGCAAAGGCGGAAAGATAAACAAGCCTGCATAGCCAAAACACTTGCATAGCCAAAACACTGGCAATTGCTGCCTCCTTCCAAATCTTTTAAAGTCACGGAGCAGTATTTTCAGGATTATGCTGCTGCCTCTGAGGAGGGAATGTCGGCGGCGTTAAAAAAAAAAAAAAGAAGCTAATGCAAATTAGAGAAAAATAATTTTCTTTCAGCGATATGCAATGTATTAGTCACTTGTTATCATGCTTAGAGGCAGACCTCATTTGCGCGTCTGCCAACTCGTTCACATCTGCTCAGAGCTGTTCAGGGCATTTTAACCTTGGCGGTGTCGTGTCGTAGTCCCACGGATCAAGAACGAGTAATTAAAGCTCTAAGCAGCAGCAAAAAATTCATAGCCGCCCATCTGCATCGCAGTTGATTCGCTGCTTTGTTTCGGTGCGCAGGGCCGGGATGGGAAGGCAGGGCCGGTGGCGGCCTCCACGCTGCCTCCTCTCCGCCGGGGCACCGCTGCTACCGGCAACTTTATGTCCTTTTAATGTCCTTAATGTCCTTTTTCTTCCGATTTTTTTTTTTTTTCCTTTTTTATCTTCATATTTTTTCGTGTGTTGTTGGGTTTCCTTTTTTTTTTTGCCCCCGGTGTTCTCCGCACACTGAGTCGGGCGGTATTTGGCGCTGGCTCTGCCCACCCTGGACAGGCGTTTCCTCTAAAGGTCTGGAGAAGGTGGTGGATGCGAGGTCGGGACACGTTGCGGAGACGTTTAGTCGAGGTGCTCGTAATGCAGCTTTCGTAACTGAGGGCTCGCCAGCGCTTTCCAGAAGTGCTCGGGAAAGCGTTTCCCATTAAGGCGAAACGTTAGCGCCATAAACCCGACATAAACTTTGGGGCGAGGCTAATTTTTATGCATTGTTCAGTAGAAACCGAGCTGTTTATTTGTTTGTTGTTGGGAGGAGGAGGAGGGAATTTAAAAACAAAAACAAACAAAAAAAAAGGAACAACCCCCCCAACTTGCCAAGCACTTTTTCTTGCATGCGGTCGCCGAAGGTCCCCGTGCCCCGGCCCTGGCCCTCGCGTGGCTGTGCAGACAAAGCCCTGCGGGGAGCGAGAGGCTTCCAGGCCGGCTGCGCTAGGTAAAACGAGAGACGAAGGCACCTAAGTTTAATATTTGCCTGTTGTGCGCGGCCATTTGCTGCATGAGGCGCGGAGCCGCCGTCCCCCGGCGGGGCTGCGAGGCTGGCGCTGGGGGAGGGAGGGAGGGGGTGTTGGGGGAGCGGATGGAGCCGCTCCCTACCCTTCAGCCCCGCGAAGCTGTTGCTCCGTAAATGAGGGAACCACAGGCCCTGTCAGCCGTAGTTATGCAAAATGAAGTCGTCCGTGATCAATATCTCCCAACGTCCCCGACGGATGCGTGGGGGGGCCGCCCCCGCCCAGCGTGCCGCGGCGGCTCCGCGCCGGGGAGCGGTGTGCGGGGTGGCCGGAGGGAAACCAAGGGCGTACGTCCTATTAATCACTCCACCCCCCTGGGGTGCGGCGGGGGCTGGGGGAAGGAAACGGGGGCCGTGCTCCGGTATTTCTGCAAGGATAACGTTGCGGAAGTGAGCGCAGGCCTTCGCCCAACTCTCGCATGAGCGCTGGGACTTCTGTATTCAGTGGGGGGGGGGGTTCTCCCCCACCCTGCCTCATAAGTTTCCCGAGCTATTGGGGGCAGGGGAGGACTCGCTGGAGCCCGGCTAATGGCGAGCCCGTGGCGCTGCGCTCTCCCAGCTTCCCGCGGACGAACAATGGGGGACGAGCGGGGGGAAGGGGCTGGCTTGGTGGTATTTTTCTGTTTTTTTCCCTTTCTTCCCCCCCCCCCCCCTTTTTTTTTTTCTTTCTATCCCCCTCTAGGGAAGCAAAAGCCATATGGAATAAAGGCAACAATGAAGGGCTCCCGGGATGCCGAGTGCGCGGCGGGTTTTAATGGGCTGGGGGGGGGGGGGCACAGGCCTGCGCTCTTCCTTCCCCGCGCCGGGAATGCGGCCTTAAATTACCTGAAATGCACATTTCTGCCTGGCCCGCGGTGCGTGGGTGTGTGTGCTTGCGTGTGTGTGTCCCTCTCCCACTGCTGCCGCTGCTCCGCCTGCGCAGCGCGGGCTCGGTCGCTGCCTGTTGTCTCTGGCAGCGGAAACCTCGCTCCCGTGCGCGCGCGCGCGTGTCTGTGTGTGTGTTTAAAATGGCGCGGACGGCCTGGGTAGGGAGATGCCACGGCGGATGGGCGACGGGACGGAGCCCGGGCTCTTTCCGGGGGGCCCCGTCTGCGCGGGAGCCCGCGGGTTCCTGCGGCTGAGCCCGTTTGCGGCTCCCTCCTCCGCCACCGCCTCCTCCAGTAGCCTTGTTTCCCGGCACGGCCGGAGCGGCGGCAGGAATCCCCCGGCCCCCCCCGGAGCGCGTATCCCGCCCGCCCGCCACCGCGGCGTGCGCCTGGGGGACAGAGGCATCGCCCGCGCCGAGGGGGGGAGAGGGGGCCCCGGAGGCGGGCGCCGTAGCGGTGGTGCGGGGCTGCCAGTGCGGCGGACGAGGTCGGTGTTTCCCGCGAATCTCTGGGAAATCCTTCATGCGGTGATGCCTCAAAGTTAGGTACCAGCCACCTCAGCTCCCCCCCCCGCTGTGTGTGTGGGAGCCTTTGCAGCCTCTCTGTCGCACCCCCACGACGTGGTTTAACCGGAGGGAGGGAGAGGGAGGGAGGGAATGTGAGTCCCCCCGCCATGCGAATGTCCCGTAGCCTTCAGGTATGGGCATCGCGGTGTGCGGAGGCATCCTTGGCCCCCTGAGGCAGCCTTGACCCCGAGGAGCGTGTGCCTGGGGGTCCGGGTCTTCCCCCGAGGCTGCGCGGCAGGCAGTGCCGTGCGGGCTCTAGGGAGAGGCAGCCAGGGTTATTTGAAGGATCGCCAGCCATTTTAACTTTCCCTCATTGGCCTCCTCCCCCGCCCCCTTCCCCAGTTCCTAGGCTTATCATTAATTGAAAACTTTTTTTTTTCCTCCCCCTTTTTGGCTGCCGCCGGCAGCTGAGAGCGATGCAATGATTCGCCTCGCAGCATATGGGAAGGGGAACGCGCCGCTGCCGCTACGGCGCAGCGCCTGTCTGTGCAGGGTCCAAGGCGTGACAGGCGGCGCGGGGGGGGCGCGGGGGCCGCCGCTCCCTCGGGCCCCCTGTGCCGGAGGGGCCGCCCCCGCCAGAGCCCCGCTGCACCGGGGGTGTCTCCGTGGGGCCGGAGCCGGGCGCAGAGCGGCGGGCAGCCCGGCGTGGCGGTGCCCGGGCAGGGGAGGATGCCCCGCTGGCGCTGCTGCGGGCGTTGGCGCTGCCTCGGCGGCCCCGGGTGCCCCCGGTCGGCTCCTCCGCGCCGTGTTTACACGGCAGAAAGTCCCGGTCGCTGTTCGACACGTGACGGTGTGGGAGCCACGGGAGGGGGGAACACGGGGGGACACGGGAACGATGAGGGGGTGGCTGCGGCAAGAGCCTTAAAATAGTCGCCGACCCCCTTGTGCTGCCTGCACGCTGCCTAAACCGAGATGCACTACTGTCGTGCATGACTCAATATGTATTTTAAATCGGTTTAGCGATCTCGCTGGCGCATTGTGCTTAGCTTTATGGTTAAATGAAATGCCACACGTCCCGGGTAAAGGTCAAACTTCTTCTCTAATCCGCGGATCCGTGCGGCGGCTACTTAGTCTGCACCTTCCTCCTCTGGTTTACAAAACGTGTCACTAGCGGTGATGTCGTGTGGAGATTGCAAAAAATAACCCACAGTATATCTTATTTTTTATATATATATATATATATACGCACACACATATATATATATAAAAAGCGCAGCCAACCCTGTTCTTTAAACACTTGTCTAATATTAGATCGCTGGCTGCTGCCAGAGCTTTATACGGCGCATTGTAAACGGTGCAGCAATACGGTGTCTCTGAAGTCTCCTTTCTAGCCGGGGCACAGATCGTTGTTTCTGTAAGTCGTAAATATGTAAGTCGGAGGTACAAGATAAACGAGGTACCTAAACACATTCATAAGCATCAGCCCGTATTTAAGCTTATAAATACCGTGCGAGCGCTGCCCTTTAAATCAAGCTCCAGATGAACGGGGCTGAGGGCTAATCGAAGTAGATCGCTACGAGTCCCCGACTGCTTTTCACTTCTTTCTCAGGGATTTTCACAAATCTAGAAATGATCCTTCCAGTGGCCTGGAACCGGGTGGCGACGGGGCGGTGGGGGGGGGGGGGGGGGGGGAGGGAGTGAGGGTGTGGGTGTGTGAGATGTGGGGGAGGGATCAGAGGCCGGTAATTTATCGCATCGCTTTTAATATCCGAAAGGCCGGGTTGTTTGCCGAAGCTCCCGGCGCTCCGTTGGTGCCATCGGCTCTCGCAGAGGTTTTTTTTATACCCCGCGTAGCCCTCCCCGCCGGCTGCCGCTGCGCTGCCGCTGCTGCTGCCGGCTCCGTGGCTTGTGCAGTGGAAACTGGCGGGCTGCCAGGCGGAGCTCGGAGGTGGAAAAGAGTAAAGGCGCCAAAAGGGAACTCGTGCGCCGCTGCAATTCTCCTCCCGACCCGCTTCCTGGCTCGCTGCAGCCACCGGCCCCGCCGGGCTTCCTCCAACCCACCTCCCCCCCCCCGCCCCTCGCTGCGACTTTCACCTCGCAAACTCGCCGCCGGGCACCCCGGGGTCATGGGGGTGGAGGGGGAGGGGGGAAGAGGAGGCTGCCCTGTCCCGGTTGGCGATGCCATCCCCACCTCTTTCCCCCGGAGGCACGGAGAAGTGGAGTCTTCCTCCTCCTCCTTTCTCCCCCTCCCCGCGGGCATCGGGTTTTTCTCGTTTCCACGCCAGGAGCGTGTTAACAAAACTTTGCTGCTGCTGGCGTCAATGGCTGCCAAAAGTCTGTTGACGTTGCGAGGGAGACCCAAACGTTTCCCTTTTTAATCAGCTGCCCGAGCAGTGCGGTGTGTGCCTGTGCCTGCCTCTGCGGCGCGGGGCCGGCGGGGCGCGGGCAGCGCGGGAGGTGAGTGGGTGTTCCCGGCGCGGCTCGGCTCGGCACGCCGAGGCCCCGCTCGGCACCACGCCGGGAGGCAGGTTAGTGCTTGCAGGCGCTTTTCACAACTGGTTTCACACGGCGGCATCGCTGCGGAACCGCGTGTGCGTTGCGCGTCTCACTCTCTCCCCCCCTCCTCCCCGCGCCTCCCTCCCTCTCTTCCTCCCTCCCTCCCTCCTCCGTGCATCACCGTCTATGTTTAGCCGCAAATGGCTTTATCGGCCAGACACCTCCCGGAGGAAATGCCGTGCGCGCTCCGGCTGCCGAGCCCCGCTCCGCGCCCCGCCGCGCAGCGCAGCGGGGGCGGCCGGGGGGGGCTGCGGCGCCCTGGGGCGCGCTGGCGGTGGCCCGGTGGGTGACAGGAGGAGGGAGGGAGAGACGTGTCCTCGGTTTCCTCCGTGCGCTGGGGCGCTCAGCCCGCCGTCGGGGTTGCATAACGGGACCGGCTGCGCCCACCCCCGCGGAAGCTGGGTATAAATAGGTGCAGTGCCCCCCACGCCCCCGCCACTGTCCCTCCCGTCCCCGCAGCGCACAGCGCTTGTGGCACTGCCGGCGTTTGGCCGAGCCTCTGGAGTCCCCTGCGAGCCGGCATCCCCGACAGGCAGCTGCTTGTGGGGAGAGAGAGAGGTGGGGGAGGGACAGGGTGTGCGAAGAGTTAAAAGTCTGCTGCTTGTTGCAATGAAATTATGGCTGGCAGTGGCGCCGCTGCTCGTTCAGCAGACCTCCACTTCTAAACAGTTCACAAGAAGTTCATCAGGGCGGCGATGATTATAACCGCACACACGCGCGGACCCGGGGCGCGCAGCGACAAGGGGTGGCTTTGGGGCGGGGGCTGGCAGCCGTCGGGGGCGCGGGCTCTGACCTGCCCAGTGGCCCCGGGACATCCCACCACCTCCCTGCATTCGGGCGGGCTTTGCCCTTGCTCGGGTGGTGGTGGCTGTGGGACATGGGGCCTCCTGATTACTGCTTTGACTGGGGAAGCTCTCGCTCCCCCCACGCAACTTCAGCATTTCGCTATCTACACGTGTCAGGGGATTGATGGGCTCTAGTTCAGGCACCTCGCCTTATCTTAATGATACATTTCCACCGAGGAAACCGGGCGGGCACAGGCAGCCCCTCTTGAGGAGCCATGGCCCCAAAGGAAAGCGGGGCACAGGGAGCGGGGCCGTGCGCTGTCGAGGCCCTTCTCCGAGCCGATGTCTGTCCCCTACAGATGAGGCAGCGCACGGGGTGGCTACTAACCTTACGTAAAACCCTAAATCACTCTCTCCATGCTGCTGCTGCCTCTATTGAAAACATTACGAGCGGCGCATCTGGAAACCAGTAAATCTGTCCAGAAAACGTCTTTCCAGTGAAATAACTCCTTTTGAATGATAGCGCGGTAACTAACCTCCGCGGATTTTTGTTTCCTCGCGGCGATTTGTGCGGACTTCATTAGGAAAAGCTAACCGTTGTGGAGAAAGGAGGGTCAACATGCCGTTTCATTAATATACATTTGTTCCAGACGTGGAGTTTTGCACAAAAGGCCTCTCTGAGGGGAGAAAAAAGTGTTGGGGAACAAGGCTTTCCTGCCGTTTCAGTTCTTAAACCTCTCTGAACGTGTGTGAAGTATTGTGTTAAAGGCCCAATCTGGGCTTCTTCCCCATTAAATGCCAAAGTGATCATTTGCATATTTTGTAGCCTGACAAAGGAAATGAGTTTGCTGGGGAAGCATGGATGCTTTGGGAGACGTTAGGCATTAAACTCCCAGTGGTCAATCGCCCGTTACTGGCTTGTGTGTGTGTGTAAAAGGAGTATCATGCCTCCTGCTTAAAGGCTTCTATTTTTGTGAGAGAGGAAGAGCTGAGGGATATCCTGTGCATTAAAGGCTCCCCCTACTTATTAACCCAGCATTTAGCAGCAGGATGCAGGCTGAAGCTCAGTCAAAAGAAACGACTCAACCTCCGAAGAGCAATTAAAATCTTGCACTGGAATAAATCATGCGCCGCGATAATCCTGTTAATAAAACGCAGCTTGTCCTGACACTTCGCTCATGCAGCAAACTAGAATTTAATGCGAGCGGAGGTGGCGTTAGGCAAGGTAGAGGGGAGGAAAAGCCTTTTCCCTCTCTGCCGCTGGACGCGAAAATGTGGTTACCTTTCACCTGCCTCTCCGGCTGCACACGGCGCCGATCCTCTTGGACTGCTAATACTTCTCCAGTGAGCCCGCTAATGATTTCTTTCCCTGGAGTGAGCAGGCATCATTGAATTACTGAAAGCACTCGCAGCAGCAGCAGCAGCAGCAGCAGCAGCAGCAGCAGCAGCTCCGATGCAGAAGCCACCAGGGCTCCGTGCTTAATCAAATCAAGGGGTGGGGAGCTCGCCAACCCACTTACTATTTTTAACCCCTTTCTCCAAGTTAGTCATGTGCAGACGCTAAAAGGGAGGTTTTTATTTAGATGCCTTCTGTAGCAGTGTCTCTTCAGTTTTAAGTCCTCGTGTAAAAGCCTTATCAGCAATCAGTGTAGCTAATACACGCGGTATGTGGTTGTTCTTGCCATGCCCTCCTGCTCCTGTGTGTTCCTAGTGCAGGACTTCTGTGAGCACCTGTGGGTTGTTTGAATGTTCCCCCAGGCTCATGGGGTCTCCCTCCTTGGTTCAGTCTATGTGAGATGAAGATTTGGGGGCTGGTGTGTACTTGGCCGGCTGAGTTATTTCTTGTGGAAATGAAATGCTGTGGAGAAACTTTTATTTGTCGATAGTCTGGAATGATTCTTAATTTTCTGGATGTGCGCTGGGGAAAAGATCTATCTCCTCTGACCTATAAATGCCCTCAATTTGCTCCTTTATTGCCGGGTATCTCCCTTAGCGGTTAACGTAGGCAGCTCACTCCCCGCACCAATCCTGCATTCATTATTAATCACCCGGAGGGAGGCTGGCTGCTCCGCTGTGATGTTTGCACTTCCTCCTAGACAAATCTGCTCAACTTTTTTTTTTTCTTCCTTTTTTCTTTTTCCTTCTTTTTTTTTAATAGAATATAAAACCGTGAAGAAAAGCGTTGATTTTTAAGAAGACGTCATGCTTTCTGCAACTCCCCTGTATGGCAACGTTCATAGCTGGATGAGCAATGAAAGGGTCCGCATGTGTGGAATTAATGAAGACAGGTAAATATTTAAGCTTCTGGCAAGTTAAACCACACTGTAATTCTGCAGAGCGAGGTCTTGGAGTTTGCTCGCTTCCCTAACACTGGAGCAGAAAGCTGCCACCTTGCATCGAGATCAGCCCAGCTTGGAGGGAGGGCAAAGGGAGAGAGTCAAGATGTGCCTGAGAGCAGTAGAGCAGATGCTGATTTACTACTGAACAGGCAACCTGGGTCAGTGAAGTAGGGATGCCCCCAAAGCAGCCTTCGAATGTGCTTTTACACTTAACTTATTATTTTGCATTTGTGAAGGGGAATTAAACCAAATAGTGCACGTGTTCTTGTCGTGACTCTGCAGCAGAGGGGCTTGTGCCTGCAACTTGGTGTTCCCTTCCTTTGGACCAACAGCTTGTCATGTGAGATAGGATCAGTAGTGCCTGTCTTCCACAAGTGAATTTCTCCTCCTCCCCACCTTTTTTCCTGCTGAATGTAATTCAATTGATGATCAAAATTACAGTCTTCAATGGGGTGACACAGGCACTGGCAGGTGTCCCCTTACCTTAAATCCCAGCATTTTAAAAAGCAAAATGATGCTGGACAGAAGCTGCAGATATGCCTCCAGTTCTCTGTGCCAGTTTTGTGTGGTTTTAGTGCTTTTCTGTCTTCTCATTCCCTGTTCTCACTGTTGTGTGAAAAGCCTCCAAAAAGCTGGTGGAAGTTTTTGGTCTTTGCAGGGAATACTATTTGCAAACATAAGCTGAAAGAAAACAACCAAGCATCTCACTTTCTCATCGAGCTTTCTCACCCTCTCTCCCCACTTTCCTCCCAGTTGTTTAGGGATAATAACTGTATGTGCTACTTGCAGGGAAGGTGCATCTTTTAAAAACAAATGGATTAAAATCGCATTTCTGCTTTATGGTGCTGATGTGCCTTTAAGCACTTTGATTGAAAGGAGTTCTTTTGGGTAATGCTGAAACTTTCCTTCTGCTGCATGTCAGCGATTTTTATCCCTGGGATTTGGAATTCGGCACTAAGGTATATTCTTTATTGGTGATTTCTGTGATAACAAGTCCCAGTGCTGCAACACTGGTATGGCACAGATGTGCAGCTCTCTCTTTAGCATGGAAGAGCTGATGTTCGTATGATATTAGCGTGTGTGTTTTGATTTTATCCTCAGCAGTGTTTATGGATGGTATATGAACAGAGTGTGTTTAAAATGGGATATTCTCACCCTGGAAAAAGGAAAGGGCAAGGAGCAAAAGAGAAGACCTTGACAAAAACTGCTTGCTTTGGAGGAGGCTGCTCTGAGATGTGCTTGGTGTGTTCTCGTCAAACCCCTTTATGCTTATTTTCAAATGGTTCTTGCTTTTCAAAGTAGTCGCCATGTATGGGTACGGAGAAGGATAAATATGTTATCTCATGGGACTTCTCTAGGGGAATCAAAATACGGAGGTGATATGATACCATACTGATCCAAGATGCACAGGATGTTTTCAAATAGTAAGCTTCTGTTTTTCAATAGGAAAATTCCCGTTAATGATGGTGATGCACCGAAAAGCAGACTGGAGTTGAGGGAGGAAAATCACCTGAATCACAGTGTGGTAAGAAGTTAAAAGCTTCGTGCTGCAGATGAATCCGTGCCTGTCCTCCCCACCGCGACTCCTGCCCTTGGCTGTTATTACGCGATCCATTTGGAGAAATGATTAAAACACCTTCCTGTTGCAGCCCTAGTGGGTTTGGGCACATGCACGTTGTTTCTGTGAAACAGTGAAGTTGGGGCTTTGTTTATTTATCTCGTTAATCTCTTGATGCTTTGTGATGTGTGTTGTTGTATGATGTCAGATTCTTAATTTTGCTGTTACGAATAATGCCATGCGGAATACCAGCATGTGTAACAAAAATAGTTCACGTAAGCATTAAGAACATCAATGTTCCAGCAAAGTTGGTGAGGCTTTTCCTTTCTTTGAATCTACATGGGGAGCAGCAGGTGGGAAAGAAATTCGATGGCAGACCTTTCTTCGTGCTGCATCCTCAGATGTCTTGTGCCATGAATCGTGTGGCGGTGGCAAGCCCCAGAGCAGAGCTGCAGTTGAGGGAGAGGTCCTGGAGGAGGAGGATGAGGATGAGGAGGAGAGGCCCTTCATCCTTCTCTTTCTGGTCTCTATGCCACAACCCACATCCTCATGCTCTGGCAAGGCTGGGGCTGAAGAGCCAGTGGTTGCACAGGAGCGGTGCCACTGAGCATCGTCTCTGGGCCACTCCGGCTGCTTGGGTCCTCACGCCTTTGTTCCTGGCTGTTTGAATTTTGGATTTGGGGAGATTGGTGTTGATGTTTGTGGTGTTATACATATTGCTCCGTAGGTTCCTGTTCTCCTATTTTCCAGTGTAATCAGCCTCTGTACGTTTTCACAAAAACAGCATGTTTGCATTGTTACTGTTTCTCTTCCAAAATGCTGATCTATCTGTAGCCTGAATGGTAGTCATGTTAGTGAGATGTGAAAGTAACATGCTTCTTGTTCTGTAAAGGTGGATGCGACTACAGCACATCGCATTGACAGTCTTGCAGCTCTGAGTATGGACAGGTCTGGACTCATGCGAGAAGGACTCAGAGTCCCCAGCAGCATTGTCTATTCCAGCTTGTGCGGACTTGGCTCGGAAAAATCACGGGATGCTACGGGTTCGATAGCCAGCCTGGGATTTACTCCTGAAAGAAATCCAGAGATACAGTTTAAGTCTAATCCCCCCGAAGCGGTGGAAAGCGCAGCTGTCTCTGGAAAAGCCCCGAACGGCTTCAGCGCTATATACAAAGCGCCACCTGGAATACAAAAAAACTCTGTCCCAACAGGAGAGACACTGGGTTTGGACCGAGCTGCAGGTGACAGGCAGAGTCCCCTTGGTGTCAATGGTGCTAGTTACCTAAGGCTCCCCTGGGTAAACCCCTACATGGAGGGCGCAACGCCCACCATATACCCTTTCCTTGACTCACCAAATAAGTATTCGTTGAACATGTACAAGGCATTGCTACCTCAGCAGTCCACCTACAGCTTACCGCAGCACCTGGCTTACTCGCCCGTATGTACAAACGGTGAACGTTTTTTATACCTGCCTCCCTCCCACTACGTTGCCCCTCACATCCCTTCGTCGCTGGCATCACCCATGAGGCTCTCGACTGCTTCAGCTTCACCAGCAATCCCACCTTTGGTGCACTGTCCGGATAAGAGCTTATCGTGGAAGATGGGGGTGAGCCCAGGCAACCCTGTCGACACGCATGCCTACCCCCACATCCAGAGCAGCAAGCAGCCCCGGGTCCCCACCGCCAAGCCAGCCCCTGCCAACTTGCCTGCAGATCCCGCACTCCTGCTGCCGCACTCGCCCCGGCCGTCCCCTCGCCTCCCCCTGCCCACCCAGGTTGGGGATGCCTATGCCGATTTCCACAAACATTTCCCCAGGATCACCACCTCTCCCTCCTCTGCTGTTACGCTCCCAAAGCCCTATGTGAACATCGGCAGTGAATTTCCACCTGCTCGTCTCTCCAACGGGAAGCTTCCCAAAGGCAGTGATGCTGGGGAGGCACCCCTGCCATCTGCCCCCCATACACGGAAGGCTGGCCATGACCGGAAAGACAGCAGGTCTCCCCCACTCCTGGAAAAGCAGACTCCGACCAAAGACGTCACCGACAAACCGCTGGACTTGTCGGCAAAAGTGGTTGATGCAGAAACTGCTGGCAAGTCAGACCATGGTAAGAAAATTATGCCAACAGTGCTGGTGCATGGAAGGGCAGGAGGGGGGACGCACTTGCCAGGCAGTGACATCGTTCAGAAAGAAACCATTTCTCCTGGGAACAGCTGCCCCATCTACAGGCCTGAAATTATCAGCACGGCACCATCCTCCTGGATCGTTCCTGGTCCCAGCCCCAGTGAGGAGGCTGGGAAAAATGTCCAACTGAAAAACAAGGCACTGGACTGGGTTATGCCACAGCCGCGGAGTTCCTCCTGCCCCAGGATGGGTGGCACGGAGGCAGTGGTCGGCAGCGTTTCGGGGGCGGTGTCAGCGGGGGGGCGGCCAGCATCAGCGTCACCAGCTCCCAATGCCAACGCGGATTGCGCCAAGACGGCCCGGAGCTCTGCGGAGAGCACCGCCTCGGTTATACAGCATGTCGGGCAGCCCGTCGCCACTCCTGCGAAACACAGCACTAAGGTGGCCAAATCCTGTGGTCAGGAAGCCAACTTCAAGGCGACTGAGACTGCCCTGGCCTCCAGCCCCATCTTCCTGCCACCCAACGAGGCGTTTCGCTCCCCACCTCTGCCCTACCCCAGGAGTTACCTCCCATATCCAGTGCCGGAGGGGATTGCCATCAGCCCTCTCACCCTCCATGGGAAAGGACACGTCTACCCACACCCTGTCTTGCTGCCCAATGGCAGCCTCTACCCCACCCACCTGGCTCCCAAACCTGGCCTCCCTTACAGCCTGCCAGCTGGAAGGGGGGAGTTCATGACCTACCAGGATGCACTGGGAGTGGGGATGGTGCACCCCATGCTGTTGCAGCATTCTGCTTTGGAGATCAACAAAGAGGAGAAGACAGAACGGAGGTCACGGTCTCACGAGAGAGTCCGCTATGAGGACCCTGCTCTGCGGGGCCGGTTGCCAGAGCTCCTGGAGAGTGGTGGGAAGATGCATTTCGAAATGCCCAGTGACAAGAGCGTGAAATTGCACCAGAGCTCTGGCCATAGCAAAAACTCTGCAAAAAGCGACAAACACCTCTTCCCGGATCTTCTGCGAGACGAGCAAGAGGCTAAGAGTGAAGCAAACACAGCGAAAGCCAGCTTTGCTACAGAAGGCAGTAATCAGACTAATGACCCTACAAAGCACAAGGTAGAGCAGGCGTCGCAGCACAGAGATTTTATTGTAATGAGAGAGGAGTTTGGAAGAAATAATGATGTTCATGAAACCTATAATTTCAAGCAAGCCCAGAGTTCATCAGTGTTCGGCTTAAGGAAAGAAGATTTATCTGTGAGCCAGCCTAAAGAGAGAGTGGCGGTCCAGCCTTCGCCTGTTTTCTTGGAAAGCGTGCACGAGAGCGATACTCCAGCTCTGGCTTTTGGCAAGGTGCAGGAGGACGCAAAGCCGTTCTGCATGGGAACTGCGCCGCCGAGCATTGATGCCAACCAGACCTATACCAAAGATGGAGCTGACGACGCGGAGTCTGCCGATGGCAAAATACTGAAACCCAAGCCGTCGAAGTTGGCCAAGAGGATCGCAAACTCTGCCGGTTATGTAGGTGACCGATTCAAGTGTGTGACGACTGAACTCTACGCTGACTCCAGCCAGCTCAGCCGGGAGCAGCGGGCGTTGCAGGTGAGTCCGCGCGGTCCAACGACCGCCGCGCTTTTTGTTGTTATTTCTCTGTTGCAAGTCACAGTTGAGTTTTTAAAGTTGAGAGAAGCAACACAAGTGGGGAGACCAGAAATTCTTTTTGTTGGGTTGTACTCGCCGGAAATGGTTTTAAATAGCAAAGTAAGTTTGTTAGTGAGAGTGAGGCGATGTAAAGAATAGTATGTGTGGCTTATAGGTATGTATGGGCTAGTGAGCTTTAAAGGGCTTTTACTAAGATCTGATACAAATGTTAATGCACGTCAATGCAATGTTTGTGCAGTTTCGAGGGGAGTCGGACAGGCATGCATGTTACCTTGGTGCTGGCTGTAATTTCTCGGCTGGCCTGTAGTGCCAGCTAGCACAGCGTACCCAGAAGTTGTGATTAGCATGCCAAATGTGCTGTTGGATGGCAAGGAGTCGCAGCCATGCATTAGCGGGTCTCAGGCAACGTTGGTGCCAAGCGAGCGCGTAGGGAAGAGTAGGAGAGGTATTGAGGTTGATGCTAAGGGATGATAGACAGATGCTGTGTAGGAATATTCTTAGGGTGTTTTACTTATAATGAAGGGATGAGTTAAGCCAAATTGTTTTGCATTGTTAAGAAAAGAATTGGTTTATGCTTATAAAAATGGATGAAATTATCTAAATGATCCATTGAGTGCCCATTTTAATTACATAGATGGAAGGATTACAAGAGGACAGTATTTTATGTCTACCTGCTGCTTACTGTGAGGTCAGTTCTTCAAATTTTTATTACTAGACTCTTACATAAACCTTTGAGTTAAATTTCATTTCCAAATACACAAAGGGAAGTTTGTGGGCCATGGTCGTTTTTTATTCATTGTATGGTTTTGTGTTGTTGTTTTTATTTTATTTTACTTTATTTCTTTTTGTTTTTGTCTCTTTTTACCTCCAAAATGGAATGTTTTTGTTTTATATATAATATACATTTATATATAATCTTTTATATATATATACTTATATATGAAAGAATTGTGTGGCTATTTGCTTATAAGATGCTAGAACGCTGTTTTACAAGTCAGGTGTGTTATACTCCTACCCTTAACTATCTATCTGAAACCTTGGTTTTGAGTCAATTTTTTCTTTGGAAATGCTTTCATATAAGGTAAGGTAAATGAAGTAGTTTTTATTGCAAGACTTTTTTTCATATCAATTCTCTTTCTAGCGTGCAATGATGCGCTTCTCAGAGTTGGAGATGAAAGAGAGAGAAGGCCAAACAGCTACCAAAGACTCAGAGGTCTGCAGATTCAGCCAGGCAGACTGGGAAAACTTGAAAGGAAACAGTGAAAAGAAGCCAAAGTCTGTTGCTCTGGAAGATGCCATTGCTGACCAAAATGACAATGACAGATGTAAGCGAATTTAGATGGCTTTCTGAAGCGTGTATGTGTCTCTGTGCCATGGCGGCTTGCAGCAAAGCAAGCAAATCTTCGTGTTCTCACCGTGTTGCTGGTGAAAGTCACTGACCTCATCCTCTGCAGGTGCTGAGTTGCCATGGCTGGTGCCCTCTGTGCTTGTTTTGGGGTTTGCAAGTTTCTGGTTGCCATTGTACCTGCTTTTCAGGAGATAAGTTAACTGCCTGTCACTGAGTTCCTGCCTTAGAGAGATCCTCCTTTTGACTGATGGGGTGCTGCATCAGCCAGTGAACGCAAAAGTCCAAGGTTATATTTTAAATACGGAAGGGAGATGGGGGAAGAGAGGAAAGCAAGGAGGAGTTCAGCTTCCTGAAGTTGCAGTAGCACTGAGATATGCCAGTATTGCAGTCTTCAGGCAAAGCAGGGATGGAGGACAGAAGAGTGATGGGAAGTGGGGAAGGATGTGATCTGCCAGGCTGGCTTATCCATAAAAGCTGCCAGTAACGACTCCAAATGATAAGAAGCTACTTTGCCAGGGTGACTTCTGCTGCAGTGGCTGGGGAGGTATGTGAGGCACAGGTTCTTGCAGGCAGAGTCTGTGAAATTCCCTGTGGGGCTGTCAGTTCCCTCTAGGCTGTGGCAGGGTGTCAGAGGACTATGGAAAATGCAACATCTTAAAACTAAGATGAACTTTAAAATAAACAAATGGTATTAGGGGATTTTTTTACTGTATGCAAGAAAAGATCACTTCTTTTTTGTTTGTGCTCTTGGTAAGCATATGGCTTCTGTCAGTTTCCACAGGTTTTTTTTGTTTTACCTATGTATTTGAGGAATGGATCAGTTCCTTCTGTTGCTACTTTGTTTTGAACAACTCAGAAAAAAAAACTGTGCTGAAAGCATTGCAAAACAAGAGGAAACGCACTGCAGGCTGCTCCTTGTGTGTGTGTGTTTGTGCACTGTGTAACTCAGTGGTTAAGTGTGCTCTTCTGTAGGTGGAGATTCATGGGTAGGGCTAGTAGAAAATTTCGTTCAGGCAATTTAATAACTTTGAATTATTGTTCTGGTCTTTGGTTAATGCTTTTGGCAGAGAGCACGCTGGTCAATCGTACTTGCTCAGTTACTCACCTAAATCAAGTTACTGTGGTATTGCTATTGCTGAAATAACAGCCTCAACAAAAATCGGCCTGGCAAAACAGCAAGGAAAAGTTTTAATTGTGGAAGTGGAGAGGGTACCAGGGTGGGGAGAGGCAGGCTGAGGCTCTGGAAGCTGGGCAGCCTTTTCCTTTTCCAAGCTCTGTTGAGGTAGCTGCAGGGAGGAAGGCACAGCTTCCTTTGCAGTCCCCGTGTAAAAGCTGAGAGCTGGGCAGGCTGCCGCCCTTGCTGTCCCCATTGCAGCCTTCTTTGCTCCTCAGAGGACTTGGGATGCCCTGGTGATTTCCAAAATCTGTTAAATTCCACCTTGGCTGTGCTGGAAAGCTAGAAGAGCAGCGGCGGCAGCAGTCCCGCAGCTTATTCTGGCTGCAGAGAGGGCTCAGCAAAGAGGAGGATGATGGGCTGTGGAGCTGAGGGAGGGGCCCAGGGGATTAAGAGAGGGAGGGAAGGCAGGCTTGCTCAGGGACATGGGGCTGCTTGTGGAAGGATGGCAGGGGGCTGTGGAGAGGATGAGTGTTAGAGCATAATTGTATGCTGAAACCCCTCCCCCCATCCTTGCAAAAGGCTGATGATACGGTTTGTCTGTAAACTCACCATTTAGTGAGATCTCTGACACTTGAATCTGCTGGCTAAAATGTGTTTGAGACTATTAAATAACTGTTGGAAGCAAGGAAAGTATGTTCAGTTCATTCCTTTCCTCTGCTAATTAGCTCTGACTTAACAGGCTATTTCAGACTTTGGCCAAATGTCTAAACTCCTAAAAGCACGGGTGTGTTCTGCTGAGGGAGCTCCTTTTTTTGCCCTTCTGGGCAGCAGCAAGTACTTACCAGTACAGATTCAGGTCTCAGTAAAAGTTTTTTATCGAGGTGGTCCACCTCCTGCCCCTTGGGATAGCAGCTGATAAATCAGGAAGCCGAGTTTCACACCTCTTGAATGCCTCTACTGTGGTGGCTTGGGCTCTCTGTTGGGGCTTAAGCCACCGGCAGCCTTAATGCATCTCTCACTGAGCGACTGGAGCTCTGCCTTCTCTTCCCCTTCGGTGAGAGCCAGGGCTGCTTATCTTTTGCCTTCCCTTTGCCTTCAATTTCTGACCACGCTGTTGGTGCTTTTGGCTTTAAAGCTCCTGAACGGGAACGAGCTGATGGTTTGCAGCCTCGTCTGTTTCCCTTCTGCCTCCTGCAAGCGATCTTGCTGCTTGAAAAGTTGTTTCCCCCTGTTTCATGTTTGTGTGGCACTAGCTGAAACAGCCATGCCTTTACCTGTGTGAGGAGGGAATTTAGGAGTGAAACCGGTGAGCTGTTCTGCCTTCACCTGCCTGATGTCGGCGGGGAGGAAGGAAACTGCATCCAAAACTGTGATTGTGGCATGGAGCCAACTCCCAGGGCTCCCCCGCTGCCGCCTCGGCACGGTGGCAGCCGTGCTTGGCATGGAGCACCAGAGCTGATCGGGGCCCTGGCAGCTGCCTGCCCCCTTGGCTCCTCTAAACCTACCAGTGCAACAAAGGGCTAAATAGCACAGGCAGGTGATGCTTACAGAGGCATCTGATGGGATGGAAACTGCTCTTTTTTTTAGCTTGTCCTAGGACTTGCTGATTTTCCTAGCTGTACTGCACGTGTATAGACTTTTTTGGAAGCAGATGAAGGCATAATATCTGGTTCCTTAAGTTTTCTTCTGACTTGGCAGTGCATGGCTTTGTTGTACTGGGAGTCTCCTTAAGCTTCATCGAGCCTTCTGGAGAAGGGTAAAAGAGGTGGGCTTTTGTTTTGTTTAGGTTTTTGTTTTGCCTTTTTTTTTTTAAAGGCCCAATTTAAGGCAGGTAGCCATGTTAGTTAATTAATGAGCAATTAAAGCCGAGCAGTAAAGTAGAAGTGCTTCAGTTCTCTCCCATCTCGTTTAGGTTTTGCTGGGCATCTGAGAGCGGGCATCTGAGAGCAGCCGCAAAGCTGCTTTGTTGCCAAGGTGACTTGTAAATGTTGCTGAGGCAATGCTGCTCCAGTGCATTTTCATAGCACAAACATGATAAATTATGGGATGCATATGTCATGAGTCATAGGATTGTTCAGAGATCAAGTGATTTAAGCTATTGGCATGGACACACGCATCAATACGGGCATGTGATGATCGCATGTTGGTTCGTAACAAAGCTCTTCCAGAGGTTTTGAAAATCATGCTTGAGTGTGAAAGATTGAATAAATTCTACAAGCTGTGAATTTCTTGGTTGGGGAGCATGACTTTACCTGTTTATTTAGTTGTTTAGGATGGAAGACACTGCCTGTTTAAACCTTAGCTGGGCACAATTACCCCGATATATTAAAAGCCTGCTCTTAAGGCATGAGGTTATGAGGAAGAAGTTAAAGCAGTTTGTAGGTGTGAAGGTAAATGGTGTGATGTGCCAAAACACATTGCACAATTGATCTTAGCGTTGTAGCGAGGTGCTGGTGTCTCTTTGCATGGTGATCCCCTGCTTTTCTTTTTTCTTGCTGAGCTGTGTGTGCACTGGAACAAATGAAAGATGGAGGCAGTAAACATGTCCTTTGCCCTGGTCAGTTATTACCTTCCTGCCACAGGACATAGTGCAAAAAGAAAAAGGGAAAAAGAGTGGTGGTTGCTTGTTTGTGCAGTGTGGTAGGCTTGGGCAGAATGAAACAAAATGCAGAAAGCTCCCAAGCAGAGGTACATGGAGGGAAAAGTGAAATCAGCTGGGTTCCCTCTGCCCCATGGGATACTCAGAATTGAATTCTGAGGATGTCTTATGGAATTTCTTACTGTTGTTGTGATCTCCGTGCTGAAAACTGGGTTTTAGCATTTCGATAGTCATTACTGTTCTTGGATGAATAAAAGGTGCCTTGCATAAGTGAGCGCAATGAGAGGTTGCTCCAGGGAAGAGGAAAGGCAGTTTTTAGCTGCCATGTTATTTGAACAAAAGAATCTGCAGCTTAAACACTAAGATGTGTTTCCTTGTTTGCATCGCATGGGAGGGCCTGGTCTCAAGCAGTTGACAGCAACAGGAAGATGGAAAAATGAAAGAAAGGTTTTTTTGGGTAGTGTGTTTGTGTGTGCGTGTAACTTTCTTGTGAGATTGTAGCCCGTGCACGAAGACAGAAAGCCCTGAGATTGTAGCCCGTGTCTAAGCCCGTCCTTCAGACAGAAACCAGATGTGAAGAAGCATTTTCTTAATTCGTCCTCGTTTCTAGATTGGTAGGACAGTGAGAAATGGTTTGAATTGTTGGTGTTGGTTGTCACAGCTGGTGTGAGACTGGCAAATACTGGAGGCTTGAGGAAGGAACACATTTAGGAGTTTAATCTCCTTACTCATAGAGGTGTGTTGCTATGAGAACTCAGCATTTATCCTGTGTTTCTGGCTACCTCGCCACTGTTTGAATAATGATGATATAAAAACTCCCAAGTATTTTGTTGTTGTTTTCTTCTTCAGGCAGAGAAAAGGATGTTGTAGATACATGGCACGGGAGGGGGGTGGTGGGAACAAAAGCAGATAAATTCTCCTCATCCTTGTTGGGCACGCATGTTATGCTTATGTTGCTGTGCTTCTTGTTGACATTTATATCTTAATTTGGGGAGACATGGCGTCTGATCCCGGTTGCTTGCAAAACAGTTTGAGGACAGAGCGGAATCCGGTGGTAAAATATTAATAGAGCCTGCGTTCCGTGAGGCAGCTGCAGCTGTGCCAGGGGGAAAAGCCTCTGGGCTTGCGACGTGTCCGTGCAGGCTGCGAGGAGAGCCTGACAGCCTGTGGGCTGTGCCGTGTCCCCAGCAGCAACTGACCTTTGTTCTTTCGCACTGGAAGCCCAGCTGTGGGAGAGGCGGGAGCGCCGGAGCAGAGAGGCGAGGACGCGTCCCGCGCGGCGCCCTGGCTGCACCGGGGCTGCGCTCCCGCGTCGATGCAGGGTGGTTACACAACCGGGATTAGTGCGCGGAGATGCCGCTTCCCTAATGGTCTTAGCTGCAGCGAGCGGGACGGATTTCAGAGCCGCGTGTGCAGCGGGCGGTCCTTGAGAGGGATTTCTGGCTCGGCAGCTGCGGAGATGCAGCTCTGGTCCCCTGAGGGTCCCTCTCGAGCGGAGGCCAAGGTGTCACGGAGCTGCTGGCAGCGAGGGCTTTTTGGATGAACCGCAGTTAGGTGTGTGCTGTTCTTCCCAGCATGTGGAGCCCCGGAGGAACGCTGACAGTGACAAGCTGTTAGCAAGGTCTCTTCCCTCTTTATTTTTCAGCACAGTCTGAGCGAGCGGCGCTCGGCGTCCCCGTGCCAAGTCCTCTTGCAGATAGAGAAGGAATTAATCTCTGCAGCAGGTCGCTTTCGGTGGTGGCAGGCTGGAATTAGCTTGCTGTTTCCTGCAAGCCATAAAGATTAAGACCATCACCCCCCCCGCCCCCCCGCCACCTCCCTACACCCTGCTACTTCCTCTGACCCTGCAAGAGCTTCTCTGGGAATTGGTCAGGATGTGCCTGTCTTTTCTCAGGCCAGACAGTGTTAGGAGCAGGAAAGCTATCCCAGTGTAGCGACTCTCAGCATGAACCATGGCCTGTAGCTGTTGGTGCTGCTGGAGATGAGAAGGCTCTAAGACAGCAGGAGCGTGGCTGAGAGTGCCCTTACCTGATCTCTTCAGGGAAACTGACCAGAGAAGTATAATGTTTCCTTATGAAAGGAGGAAAATAGCAGATTGCATTAAAAATGTAAAATGAAATCTGATAGACGCATTTATTTCTATAGTGATACTTAAAACGTGACTGGTCCAGCTGCTTTTATGCTGTGTGAAACAGGACTGCTGATGCTTTTGGTGTGGTTATAGGGTACAGCTGTGGGGCGGTGTCCTCATGCCAGATGTGCGAGCACAGGGTGCTGCCAGATCCATTCTGATCTGGGGGGACGCTGCGATTTAGAGGCACGTCATAGTAAGCTGAGATACCTGTTCTCTGGAACATTTCAGCGTTGTTGGCTGGAAGAAGTGTGACAAAGTGCATTTTAAAGTCTGGGAGGGAGCATGTGTTGGCCAGACGGCCTTGTGGAGAGGAGCATCGCCAAACAGCGGAGCAGCCCAAGCATCCCGCTCGCCTGCAGAAAATCAGCTTTTGTTTTGATTTTTCTTGGCCCATATCTTGTGCTGTTTTATAAGCAGCCCTGCAGGCAGCTTCCCAAGCAGCGTAAAAATTATGCTGGGGTGTCTTCTGGTGCCCACAAACATCTCCAGAGCCCTTGGTGCTACTTGGAGCCATTTCCAGGTTGTGGTGAAGAGAAATCTCACCAGGGAAGTTTCCCCTTCCCACCGCCCCCAGCCTTCCATTACTGACAACAGCTATTTCAGGGAAGGTCGAGAAACCAGGAGGGGTTGGCAGAGCTGTAGGATGGTGCAGTCAAGATAAGGTGAGATAGAGTTGGGCTGCATCCAGATGCTGCCAGTGGTGGGTCTTGGAGGGGACAGGAGGGGAGATGGGAGAGGGGAACAGTGTCAGCTCTGATGAGGGGGAAGAGCAGAAGCTGAAGGCCAGGCTGGACAGGGCAAGAGACTGAGTGAAAGAGAGAGAGGATCCGTGGGAGGGAAGGGCAGCAGAGCTGTCAGGAGTCCAGATAGGAAACCAGCAGATGTGTTTGCAGGAAGGGAAGTGGGAGAGGGAGGAAGGGCAAGAAGGAGGAAGAGGAAAAGGGGCAGAGAGCCGTGGGAAAGTAGGATGGAACATAGAGTTTGCCAAACAGTGGCAGAGGTGTGGAGTATTGGTTGACCAGGAGGGCTAAAACATGTGGGAAACCCAACTTATTTGTGAGAATTGTAAATGGGAGCTGATTATTTTTGTTGCAGTCTGCACTGCATCTCTGCCTAACCTTGCCTTTGCTAGTTTGGTTGAACCCAAGAAAACAACATTTTTCAAGATGGTGATTAAGTGTAATTTTAAATCAAGCATCCATTTAAAATTGCATAGGCTGTCTCTGAATTTGGGCAAACAGTATTGGAGGGAAGCTGGAGTTAGTGCAGGCGAGGCAGCATGGGTGTTTTCGTGGCTAATTTGTCAGACTAGTTTCTAGTAAGCTTTTCAGAGCTCACCCTCTTGCTATTGCTGGAAATACTCCTTGAAAAAAAGTGAGGTCTGTTTTAAAAGGAGGTGACAGAGATCATGTGAGGTACAGTGACTGGTTGGTTACTTGAAGTGAGGAAGCCTTTTTATAACCTTGGATTCAAGTAGTGCTTTTTTGCAAAATATCACAGCTATTCTTAGTGGCATTTCTGTGTCCGTGTGTGTGTGTTCTGTATCCCATTTATATCTCCCGAAGAAGGGATGAATGCTTTTAAGTCAGACTCTGCAATTCGATGGGAGAAGTTAGTGAAAGATTAGGAATTAAGGGAGGACTCATACTTGGTTGTCATCAGAAGGTGTTTTTGAACTGGATTGTTACTTGCCACAGTTTAGGGAGGTGAGGTTGCTTTTTGAAAAGGGTTTGTGCTTTCAGTATCTAAAGATGTTTCTTTATTTAAAAAAGCATATTGTGATGTTTCTATGGATACAAGCATTGTGAATGTTGTGCTTCTTAAATTAATGTAAAAACAACACAAAGTAGTGTGCTTTTGGGGGTTTTGTGCTTAACTGTTGAGAAAACTGCTGGCCAGAGGAGACTTGTTCCCAAGTACAGTTTTGTGTTTATTTGCATGCCTCATGAGCCGTAAGTCATGATGGAGATGACATTGAAGAGATCTGAGAGCAAAGCCTTCTCACAGTGAATTGTGTTGTATTTATTAGGTCTTGTGGTGTTTGTTTGTTTTTTATTTTTAGGTAACTTTACTAGTACTGAAAACAACCGAGGTCACTTTCTGGAAACTCCAGAGGAAAAAGATCTCTCAAATGAGAAATGTTATTTAGAGAGGCATTCTGTATATGAAAAGGCAGAAGACCAGCCAACAGAAGATATTGGCCAACATTCATGTCCACGTCTGGACAGGAAACGTAAACACTCTGGTGAGAGAGTGCAAAATGATGGCAGCCAAAACGAAAGCTTTGTGGATGAACTGCAGGATGAAGTTATATCAAAAGCAAAAAAGAAGAAGAACTCCAAAGGTAAGACAGCATTTTGCTTTGGTCTCTCTCAAGGAATGTCTTGTGAAGGGAACGTCGCTTTGGCTTAATGTGTTTCCATTTTTGAACTTGCTAGTTACTAATGTGAGCACTGTCATTTCACTTTAAATTATATATATGTATATATATGTATGTATATATATGTGTATATATATATGTATATATAAAAAAACTTGGTATGTAAGGATAAAGCACTAGTCATTGGACACTGTAGCCACAGCAGTGCAAGTTACTGTAGTGCATGTAACCCTTAATGAGCGAACCTTTAAAATGCATAGTGTGGTGCTAAAGCTGAGACTATATGCCCCGAAAGTGAAATGTAGCTTTTGTTTTAAGTTGAGGGGGCTTTTTGATTAATTTTTAGTTATTTTTCCATTAGATGACTGGCCTGAGAGGGAAATGACAAACAATTCCTCTAACCACTTAGAAGAGCCCAATTGTAATGAGGTGACCAACCTGAAGGTGTGCATTGAATTAACAGGGCTCCATCCCAAAAAGCAGCGTCACCTGCAGCATCTTAGGGAACTATGGGAGCAGCAGGTGTCACCAGAGAGATCCCCGTCCGGCAAGTTGGGCCGGCAAAGCAGGAAAGATTTAGCTGAGGCTGTTCAGCCAGAGGCCACTGCAAAGGTCAAAGACTTCACAGAAGAAAGGCACACCAAGAAAAGGTCAGAGGCCAAAAGCAATAGAAGTTGGTCTGAAGAGTCCCTCAAAACAAGTGACAATGAACAAGGTATGCAGAGACTACTAGGGAAACCAGCTGGCTTTAGCATTTACAGTGACGCATGCTGCCACCGATGTTAAGGAATTGTCGAGAGCTTTTTTTCTTTCTTTTTTTTTTTAAATTATATATATTTCTGTAGATGTCCATTTGTATAAGGACTGAAACCTCTTTAAGAATGGCACTGTAGCTGATATTTGTCAGACAAGAAAATGTGTTTGTGTATGTGTGTGTAACTATGTGTTTGTGTGTGTGTGTTTTGGCTTTAAATATTTTCATAGATGATGTGAAGATGAAGTTTATGGCTCTAGAGGAGAGCGGGGTGGGGGTCATAAAACGTGGGCATGCTTTTGGGTGAGACAGGGAGCAAACAGGCTGCTAGTTGGTGTAAGGGTGTTTAACCACGCATAGGACTTGAGGGGCTGTGAGCTTCTGAAACAGAGTCAGCACAGCTATAGCAGCTCTTGATCTCGGGAACCCAACACCTCCAGCACCCTCAGCTCTGCTAGCTTTCCCTGCCTTTGCCAGGACATATGCTCAAGAGCAAAGCTCAGCCTCCTCCTGAGAAGGATGCTTTGCTGGTTCGTCCTGAGCATGTCCTGTAAACCCCTGTCACCCTACTTCCCGGCCCCTTGACAGAGATCTTCCAGCAGCTCTCTCCTAAGGGATTGCTTCCTCGAAGCGTATCACACATTTCCTTGACTTGTTTCTGGTTTCTTCTTTCCCCCTCACTCCACTTCCTCCTTTCCCCATCCTCCCTCCCATTTCTGTCAATTACCTACCCTGGGGGAGAACCTGTGGATCTCTGCCAAAAAAAATCTGCCAGATTTTCATTGGGATGGACAGGTCACTCTCCTGTCCTCACTGTTCTCAGCCCCTGGGCACATTTTCTTCTCTGATGCTTTTCTCCTTCCCTGCAACATTTTGCTGCTGTAGCTTGGCTGAAGAACTGATGGGGAATGGAATCACACAGTCCACAGGGTCCTTTTCTTTTCTTTCTCTTCTGTTCTTACTCTCCAAGCCCTCTGGGTTTTTTTGAGGAAAGACTATTTCT
Source organism: Corvus hawaiiensis (assembly GCF_020740725.1). Classification (NCBI taxonomy): domain Eukaryota; kingdom Metazoa; phylum Chordata; class Aves; order Passeriformes; family Corvidae; genus Corvus; species Corvus hawaiiensis. Next base: position 115,547,244 of record NC_063214.1, on the reverse strand, counting down.
GGGAGTGAGAGCTCCATGTATGGCATTTGGGCTCCTTCCTCCTTCACAAACCTGGAAGCTTCATCGACTGGAAGATGTTCACATTCCAGCTGGCCTAACCTGTAGTTTAGCTGAGATCCCCTTTAAAGAGAGAAGCATGAGGAGAGTGGATCCTCTTGTCCCGTGCCATGGAGAGGACCGAGTCCAGATCATCCTGTGCCAGTGAGGACTTTCCTTGGTAGTGTCTGTGAAACAGTCACAGGCAAAAATATCAGCTTCCCTTCAGTCCTAAAGCTCCTCATCTGTCCTTCTCCTTGGTAGGACTATCTGAGGCAGAAACCCCCAAACTTTGATGCTTATTGATGGGGAAGGTTCTCCAAAAGGATTTGTGGAGCAGGAGATCAAAACTTGGTTTAAAAGGAGCCTTGAGTCTTACTTCCTTGCTTTATGTGCTGCCTTGGCGGGCATGGTGTCGGCTCAAACACCCCTGCCCCTCACCTTTGTACTTTCAGAGAGAGATACCTTGTAGAGATTAAACGAGGGTCACTGACAAGAAGCTGTACTATGTAAGGATGCTCTCACTTTCCCCTGCAATGCCTCCTGTGGCAGTGATGGGCTCATGACCTTGGGAAAGAAAAAGAGGTGGCTCCCAGTTTATGCACCATTCCCAAAGGCATTTAGGTTCAGTTGCTGCCCTGTGGCTATGAAAAAACTCTTAGGTTGGGAAGCTGCTATAAAACCATAAACTTGACTAAATTGCACCTCGCTATTCATTGTTCAAAGACACTGGATATCATCCAGATAATTTTGCTGGTACTTCTCCAGCCCTGTTGAAGTGTAAACTTTTTAATCTCCTTGTTCTTAGTTGACTGGGATGAGGACATTTGTGTGACAGAGCATCCTCTGCATGACAGTCTCATGGGGATGGAGACTTCCAGCTTGTCTGTCTTGCTCAGGACCAGTCCTCAAACTCTTCTTAAGCAAGCAGAGACTGTCAATGTGAGAATATACACCATCACTTGCAGCTTTTTTTTTTTTTTAATTTGGGGCTGGGAACAGCTGTTCTCTGTGCTCAAGCACTGCCTGCAGTTGTGGTAGTCTCTGCTGCTGGGCAGCTGGTTGTATCCCGAGGAACAGGCTGTAACAGGACATGAGGGTTGCCTCTGTGCCTCTGAAGCCTTAGTCTGACATTATCAGGATGATTTGCCACCCCTGCCTGCAAATCTCTGGGAATGTGGATGTTTCTGACTTCTGGGTTTGTCACCCCAGTTATATTTATCCAAAGCAGTGTGGGCAGCAGGTCAAGGCAGGTGATTCTGTCTCTCTGCTCTGCTCCTGTGAGACCCCATCTGCAGTGCTGTGTCCAGTTTTTGGGTCCCCAGCGTGGGAAGGACGTGGACCTGCTCTGGAGCAAGTCCAGAGGAAGACACGAAGATAATCAGGGGACTGGATCACCTCTGCTATGAACACAGGCCGACAGGGTTGGGATTGTTCAGCCTGGAGAAGAGAAGGCTCTGGGGAGACCATAGAGCACCTTCCAGTACCTAAAGAGGGCTGTAAGAGAGCTGGAGAGGGACTTTTGACAAGGGCATATAGTGATAGGACAAGTGCTAACGGATTTAAGCTGACAGAGAGTAGGTTTAGATTAGGTTATTAGGAAGGAATTCGTGACTGTGAGAGTGGTGAAGCACTGGAACAGGCTGCACAGGGAAACTGGCTGCCTCATCTCTCATCTCTGGAAGTGTTCAGGGCCAGGTTGGATGGGGCTCTGAGCAGCCTGGTCTAGTGGAAGGTGTCCCTGCCCATGGCAGGGGGGTTAGACCTGGATGATCTTTAAGGGACAATCTCCCTTCCAACCCAAACCATTTTGTGGTTCTGTGATCCTGTTGCAAAGTGATGTTGCCGTGCTGGTTCTCCGGGGTGCAGCAGGTCCATGAACATGGGGATACTGCAGCCTCAGGGCATCACACTGCTTGCCCAGCCCCATGACCAAGGCAGAAGCCACGGTCTCTGTGGGGGTCCCAGCTGGGCAATAACGCTGTGCTGCTGGCGGTGCAGAGCCAGCTCTGCTGATGCTCCCCTGGGGAGCCGCAGCCGCTCACCCGGTGCGAGGAGAAAGCTCGAACAGCGCGGAAACAAAAGCCCTGAGGAGAGGAGCCAGGAGGATCTCTCCCACCGGGAAGCCTGTGCCAGCCCCTCGGAGCTGCCTGGGGCTGCAGGCAGCGTGGTGGCCCCGGGCTTGGCAGGCAGGAGGAGGCAGCTGCTGGGGTGGGAGCTGAACAAGCGAGCATTCAGGTGACGCGGCAGCAGCTGCTTTTCCGCGCGGACCTCTCAGCAGCCCGCTCCTGCGGGAAGGGAGACAGGTCCTGCTCTGAGTCAGACTTGCCACAACCCACATCAGTCAGAGGCCTGAGTTTTTTGGGGGTTTTGGTTTGGGTTTTCTTTTTTTCCGTGGATATTTAGGTATATTCGTCCTCACTCTTGTTTTTCTTCTGCCTTCACGTGGTTAGAAAGACGGGGTGGGATTTCAGGATTAACCACTTGCTGCTTTTCTGCCCGTGTTGTCTTGCATTTCCCAGGCTGATGCTTGGCTTTTTCTGTGTAGTGCTGGCCTCTTGCAGTGTTACTGATCCTGAAGCTCCTGGGCATAGCATAGCTCTCTCCATCTCCTAGCTCCAGTGCATGTTTAGCCTGGTGCCTGCTGTCACCACTGTGGAGGGTCAAAGTGAAGCAGAATTGATGACGAGTTTGCAGGCAGGGGTACACAGGTTTTGTGGTGATTAAACTTCTGCTTTCAATGCCTCGGCATCTCTGCATGGGAAAGTCTGCAGTTCTTTGAGATAAGCTTCCTGTGTTTTTTTTTTTTCCTCCATCCTTTCAGTATTCCTGTCCTTTGCCAGACCTGTGAGTTTTTCATTCTATTGTAGTTTTTCTGCATGCAGCAGTTGGTTCTTTTTGCACTCACCAGAGCTCCTCACTGCTGCATTGCATCTTTTCCATTTTTTTTTTTTTTTAGTAAGTGATTAAGTAGGTAATGATGGTGCTTCTGCATTGGAATTGTGCTTTTCACATTACTCAATTAGGTTAGTTGGGAACATGAGAATTAAACACTCCTTAATTTGTGCTGTCTACAGAGTTGGAAAGACAGCCTTGCATCCATAGGCTCAGCCTATGACTAGGTGCCTTCCTTCAGTGTTGCAAAGCCTGAAAAACTTACATGATTTTTGCTGAACAATCTGCACATCATGTGTCCCATAAATTCCCTGACATCTGCTTGGCAAGCCGTGGTATGCATCTTTTTCTAGAAAGTGGCTCAAAAGAACTGAGGGATTTCTGTTTTCATCCTTAATCTAGAAAGCCTTCTGTGAGTTGCTTTCACAGATCTATTTAAAGGAAGACTAAAGTGTGAAACTGCCCACCAGGAGGATTCTAGATTTTATTTTCTTTTTTACTGACTAGTTCCAGACCAAATCTCTTTAAGTAAGGGTGTCTCTCCTCTGAGCACCTGCTTATTTGCTCCTGCCATCTCTTGTGTTCTGAAAGTAGCATCACTTAAGAGACTTCTTGGAGCAAGGGAGCCTCTTCCAAGTTCTCAGGGTTTTTTCCACGCTTTCCCTTGGTGGTGTGGTACTGTTTGGCTGAAGTGTCCCTTCCTTTCCAGAAACCTTTAATTTTTCTGCAGAGGAGTTGGTTCTGAGGTCACCTCAATTCTCTTCCCAAGGGAAATTCAGACTATAAAAAGTCAACTTTCCTGTCGTCGTTTTGTTGTAAGCCTGCTTGCACTCTGAAAAAAACCCCAAAACTAACCATGCTTTTTGCATGTGGCCCAGATTGTGGGATCCAGCTTGCTGGAGCTAACCCCCAGAGAAAACCCAGCCCTACCAGTATCCTGCCACAGGCAGCAGAGCACTGGCCTTACTGTCCCAATGTCCCAGAGAGACTCACTTCTGGATGGAGTTCTGGGGGAAAAAAACCATCTGATTGCTTTTCTTGCAAAATCCCTGTGTTTTCTGATAGAGAGCTTGCACAGGGCTTCTCAAGGATGGCTCCTTGAGTAGTCTTTCTTCTCTTGGATTGTTTTTGAAGTCAGAATGCTGCCGAGGAGATGTTCCCTGTCTTACGGCCATCCTGGGGCTAAGCTCAGTGTCCTCACCTGTGCTGTCCCATTAAAATCTGATCCATGCTCCCACCTCTCTTCCTGTTCCCTCTTCCCTTGCCATCCTTGTGTCTGCCCTTAAACCCCACTGAGACAACCCGGGCTGGGCCCAGGCTGCTGGAGGAGTTGGTTCCCTTTCAGATCAGGCAGTCCAGTCCCAGGTAAGGAGGCGAGTTTTTCCCCCAGTGGGGCGGTGCTGCAGCGGTTCCACTCCGCCCGTGGTGGCCGGGCTGTGGCACTGCCAAGCTGGCCTGGCACGCATCCCTGTGGCCCTGGCACTGCCCGGCACCTGCGCGGGGCATTTCATTCAGGGATTTTTATTAGAGCCCGATAACTGTTAGCATAGCATCAACGGGCGAGATGCTATTTACAGTTTGGATGTGGAACGCTTAAAATATTAATGATTTGAAAATGTAATTGTAGATCTCTTAAGCAGTCGAGGAGCTTGTGTTAAGTGCTAGCAATGCATTTTCCTTTTAACGCACCATGCGATGTGTAATGCCTTTCCTTCCCATTTAGGCTTGCCCGTATTCCCGGTGTCTCCGCACATGAAGAGCCTTTCATCCACCAATGCAAACAGCAAAAGGCAGGCTCAGCCAAGCTGTACTCCAGCCTCGAGGTTGGCTGCCAAACAGCAGAAAATTAAAGAAAGCCGGAAGACAGATGGGCTGTACACAGACGAAGAGGAGGATTTCCAACATGCATCTCTGCTGCCGAAATACAGCGAGTGTGAGAAGCCATCAGGGAAACGTCAGTGTAAAACAAAACACTTGGCACTGCAGGAGAGGAGAAGGAGGTCATCTCTGACAGGGGATGACACCACAGATATCGAAAATGCTGAAGATAAGGTATCTTTATTTAGACTTAATTGTCCACCGGCCTCTGAGAAGGCAGAGCCAGCTTGCTTAAAACCAACGCGCTGTCGTGCATGCAGGGTAGCGGGCATTGCGTTCAGATTCGTCTGTGGATGCTTTGCACATTTTGTGTTTGCTTTTCTTAACCTTAGTTGTTGCAGGGGTGAAGCATCTTGTGTTTAAAAGCTGTAGCAGGTCTTTCTTAAAAAATCAAATACGAGTAGAAAGGTGTAATTCCTTGCTGACAAAACACAGTCCCATCACTGTACCGTGCAAACAGAGATTAAGAGCCCCCCACCATAATGGTTTTGACAGGTAACGGTGACGAGGAAAGTCAGGAAGCGACCGGAGCCGACTTCAGACTGCGACTCCTCGCCGGCCAAGCCGTACGAGCAGAAGCCGTACGAGCGCCTGCCGCAGACGCCCTCGCTGCTCCCCGCCCCGCCGCCCGCGCAGCTGCCCATCGCCAGCCCCCCGCAGGAGACCACCCCGAGCCGGCCGATGCCGCCCGAAGCGCGGCGCCTGATCGTCAACAAGAACGCGGGGGAGACGCTGCTGCAGCGGGCGGCTCGCCTGGGCTATGAGGTAAGGCTCCCTCGGCGCCCTGCGGGAGGATGGGTTTTTTTAATATTTCAAAAGTTAAAATCCTTTTCCTGGTTTTGTAGATGGAAATTCTGTGAAGTAGCTGCTTTCAATTGGGTCGTCGAAACTTGTAGCCCCCGTTGCCCTGCTGCTTTCCCTTCCCTGGCGTGTGGGGTTTGGAGGCAGGTTGCTGTGGGAATGACACCCCACCGCTGCTGGGTCAGCTGGCAGGGATGCAGGGTGAGCAGCATCCCGTGGGAATGAGCAAAGGGTGAAGTTTTATTGGTAACCCTCACTTCCCTTTAAATATAAACCATCTGCAAACAGAACAAATGTCTTTTATTTATTTTTTTTTCCCCCCAAGTAATCTTTATGGTGATCTTTAATGAGCTGTATGTTTTCTGCTTTTATTGTTCGTGAAGAGCGTGTAGTTTAGGAGAAGGGTTTTATTTTTTGTTCTCTCCAAGGAGTATCTGGTATGTGACACAGGATGTAGCGCTTGGAGTGTCCTCTTGCATGATCAGACGCATCGTAGGAGCACTCTGCATGCTTTATACTCAGCGTCTGGAGCTGCTTGGTATAGCTGGAACAATGTTGTCTAATGAAAGGGACCCCCTGTTGCTACAAAAATCAGAAACCGATGAATCCCTTAGCTCTGCTGTTTTGAAGCACGCTTTTATTGGGGAAATATGGGCATGTAGGTATGAGCACCATTGTTGCTTGATTTCAGATCTGGTGCAGAGGTGTTTCATTGCAGAGAGTGACTGCTGCCCTTGGCATGGCTGCTGGGTTTGCTGTGCTGGTGGGAGGGCTGCTTGGACCATGGAGCTGGGCTTGAGCCCCACGTGGGAAGGTGGCATCAGCCCAGGTCCAGGTGGGGCCTGCCCAGCCTTGGGGATTTGCTGAAACCTTGAAATGCCCTTTGTATAGCTGGAGAGAGCTTTCTGTGGAGCAAGGCCTTGTCCAGCTCTGGAAGGCAGGGTTTACTGGAAAGGTCTCGTTTACCCTAGACAAAAGCTTATTCTAACTCAGGGCACTTCAGCTCTAGCTGGGAGAAGTGGTTGTTACAACATTGCTATGGGATTCTCCATAGTTTAAATGGTTTTATTTTCTGTGGGTTCAAAATCAAAATGTGTTGTAGGATGTGCTCCAAACTATCGGTGCGTATTTTCTTCCTGCATGGGGTCTGTCAGGGTGAGGCTGTTGGGCACTTGGCTTTCTGTGCCTGCCACCTCTGCTCAATGGGAGCAGCTCCCGAACTTAATGATGGGCTGACATCTTGTTCAAGCAGGGACCCAGGGCTCTCCATTTGCTTTGATAACAGGAGCTCTCTGCTGCATTGCCTGGTTGCAGGAAGGTGGGGATACCCAGGATCACCAAGGTGTAGGTAACATTGTGTGCCACCACGCCTTTCCAGTATCAGCTGGTTGAGGATTTTGATTTTCTGACTTGAATTCACACAAAAGTTCAAGCGAACACCATGCTTTTAATAGGCTTAAATATTCAGCCCATTTGATTTGATTGTTTGGGTGGTGTTGACTGTGCAGCAGTCAGTTCTGTTGCTGGAGGAGCGTGGGGCAGGGAAAGAGCCCAGTCCATGCACCCAAACTGCTGCCAGAATCTGATGTTGTCCATGTCTTTCAAGGTTCAGAGTGGGGGTGGCTGTGCCACCCTGTTGGAGCTGTTTGGCCCATGGTGAGCTGTGATAGTTTAATCATCCATGGAAGCTCCATAGCTGAGGGGTTTTTCTTGCTAGCGACGAGACTACTGCAGTTAGTAGAAAGCTGAATTTCTTCTGTTTGCAGAAAGAGAGAGATGTCCAAGAAGTCAGTAATTCCTCTATTAAAAAAAAAAAAGAAAAACCTGCATGAGTTGAGGTAATATGCTGGTCAGTGACCTGTGGCAAGTACACAGGTCAGTTTTCTTCCACCCCTGTTAGCAGGGCAGCAACCTCTGGGGGCACATGGGGGCTTCCCTTGGCTGCTGTGATGGCAGCCTGAGGGCAGCCTGGCGGCCCTTCACCAGCTGGGTGGCAGGAGAGGCAGACGAGTTTGCATCATCAGGGCCACAGCTCCCAGAGGGAGCCGAGTGCTGATTCAGGACTCGGAGCTGGAAGTGGCTGGCACCGCAGGGCACCACTGAGCCCTGGCAGGAATGCTGTATTGCCCTGAGACCGGATGAGCTCGTGCCTGCCCTTGGCAGCCTGCCTGCCTTTGCAGCAGGGATGCCCTGAGGCTGTGCAGAGATCCCACTCCAAACCCTTCAGCACGCAGAGGTGCTGGCAAGCTGTGTGTATCACTCTGGGGCCCGTGGGGAGCCCAAATGCTGCGAGGCCATGAGCTTCTGTCCTTCTCTCAGTCCCACAGTGCAGATTTGCATCGTAGGAAGCAGGACACAAGCAGGACACAAGTGGATATGATTCGGTGTGTAAAGCTGACGCGAGTGTGAAATGCCGAAGGACAAGCATGGCTTGTGTCTGGTCAGATAAATTGCAGGGCTGCAGCCACCAAGGCTACTTAAAGACAGTGCAGCAAATGGTCTTTGGCCCTGGAAATCCCTGATGAAGCTGGTGGGAAGCTTTGCCTTTTCCTTCCTAGGTTTCTGCACCGGGCCATGCTTCAGCAGGATGTTACCAACCCATCCCAGGGTATGGACACTCTTGAATCCGTTCTGTTTCCCCCATTTAAAACAAATTACTTGAGATAATGGTAGTCTTAAAACTGTAATTTACTTTTTGTGAAGTGGGAATTACAGGGAGCGTAGAGTCTTTTTGGGAAAAAAAATTACAAAAAGCTTGTGTAATGAATTTGACATGAGAGGAAACACTGGCTGTCTTTGTGCCTCGTGTTGCTTTTTCGTGTGTGTCTGGATGTGCTGGTTTTGGCTGGGGTAGGATTAATTTTCTTCCCAGTGGCTGGTATGGGGCAGTGTTTTGGATTTGTGCTGAAGACAGTGATGATAATATAGGGATGTTTTTGTTATTGCTGAGCAGGGCTTACACAGAGCCAAGGCCTTTCCTGCTTGTCCTACTGCCACACTGGTGTGGCATGTACACATGGTGTGCATGGGAGGTTGGGAGGAGACACAGCCAGGATGGGTGACCCAAACTGGCCAAAGGGATATTCCAGACCATGTGACATCCTGGATCAGTGTATAAAGTTGGGGGAGGAAAGAGGGCACGTTTGGAGTGATGGTGTTTGTCTGCCCAAGTCACTGATACACGTGATGGAGCCCTGCTCTCCTGGAGGTGGCCAAACACCTGCCCAGCCATGGGAAGCAGTGAATGAATTGCTTGTTTTGCTTTGCTTGTCTGCAAGGCTTTTGCTTTCCCTATTAAACTGTCTTTATCTCAGCCCATGAGTTTTCCACCTTTTATCCTTCCAATTCTCTCCCTGGTCCTGCTGGTGGGGGAGTGACTGAGTGGATGCCTGGGGCTTGGCTGCTGGCTGGGGTGAAACCAGTGGACAGTGGACTTGGAAAGTTCTCTCATCAGTTTGGTATTAAATCCTTCCTGGGAAGGCAGTGAAATTAGTGGAGTGTGTGGTAGGGTGTTTAAACACACGTGAAGGCAGAGCTTATCCAGGCACGGGGAGTTCCCAGTGTCACTGTCACAGGAGCAGGAGCTCCAGAGCATCATCCTGCCCTTGCACAGCTCCCCTAGCGTTCCTGCATCCTGCCCAGCAATGGGCAACGCTTCTGGGGTTTGTTGTGATGCTGGGGGAACTGTTAAGGCTCAGCATATAATGCCTCACCCAAGGGCATTTCCAGGTTGGGTGTGGGGGGAACTGTGCTTCTTGGAGCATGGGGGATGCAGACCTCTTCCCCTGGTAAAGGAGTACCTAAGAAGGGCAGCTCCTTGCATATGAGGATGGATCATGCATATGTGCACATTTTGGCGTTGCAAGCAGCAAGAGGTGGAAGTGTCCAGTTATGTTCTGGTTTGACTTTTTGGATTAACTGCGAGTGATTTTCAGATTGCTGGTTTAAATAGAGCACCTGAACAGACATTAAAGTGCCCTGTTGCAACTCTCACAGCCTTCCCCGAACCTTAGTGAGAAATGCTTGTGAAACCAAAAGTGTGTTTGTGGCACCACATGTTCCTGTATTCGGCAGTGATGGCTAATTTTTTTGTGAATTGAATAAATCATGTTAAAAAAAGTTAATGAGGCATTTAATTAATTAACAATGTAGAGTTTTATGGTCTTTATGGTTACATTTTGTGGTTAATGACATTCTTCTTATAGCCTCTTAACACAGAACTGCCCGACAAAATTAGCTTTTTTGTCCAGTAGTAGGTATTCCACCCTAGGATGAGCCTTTCCTTTCTACAAAAATAGATGAAACATCTTTTATTTTGAGTTGCAAAATCTATTTTAAATGGTGACTGCATGCTAAAAGTGGAGCTGAATACAGCAGCTGCTTCTGCTACCTATATCCATCTGCTAATTTGCCTGGCAGGGTGGTCTGGTTTTGAAGGAAAATTCATACCTCTGGAGTATAATTTGCACAGCCCTTTCTTGTGGGCTCGAGCATGTGCAGGGTAAAGAGCATCCGTTCTGGACTGATTTCTGGCCTTTGGGCTGATTAGTAGGAGCATTCAGAGCCCCTGTCTGGTGAGAGGTGGGACTGTGGGGGTCCCGGGTTAAACCGGGGGGTGCATCAGGGGTAGGTGGGTGCATCCCTCGTGGCAGGTGGAGGGGGTGCTCTGGAGCCTGGGACAGGCAGCTCATTAGCTCCCAGCTCTAGCCTGGTTAGTGGGGGCCTGCTAAAAGAGCAGCTTCATGCTGTATCCTGGATACCGGCTCTCGAGTCAGGTGTGCCCAGAGCACAGATTATTGCGGGCTTTCCGGTTTATTTTGAAACGAGAAGAACAAATGCATTGCGCCCGACAATTCTGTTTTATTCTCTTGTTTTGGCAAAACAAGCACTCGCCCCCTCCGTGCCGTATCTGGCTTTGCAAGGATGTCACTCAAATGCAAAATGAATGGTTTACCACTAATCTGGGAACGTGGGGGCTGTTTTATGCATTCAACATCTCTTAGAAATGTGTTTTGGTTTTTTTTTTTTTTTGCTTTCTTTTGCATCCGACACAAGTCGAGGAAGACTCGCACCATCCTAAATTTTTGGTTGAGTGATGGAGCAGTCATTGTTCCAAGGCTGCATGGCAGTGCAGAGCTGAGTCTGGCCCAGGCTCTGGAGCGTGGTGTATTTGACTGCAAGATGAATTGTGTTAAATTCACATGGCTTCCTGCGGCGCCGGGCTCGTTATTGGAACCTGGCGCCTGGCTTTAGTTCTGCATGCAGAAAACCGGGGTGGGTGAAAATGGGATTTCCCTGATCTCGATAGAGCCGGGCTGGTTTTTGTTTGCTGATAGCAAACCATCCTTTGTGTGTCTTAAATGTTTCGGGTCATGCACTTTTTAAAATCAAACTGATGTCGGCTGTGCTGCTGTTACACTCGCAGAATTTTCTGCTAAAAATGCAGATGTAAGAGTAACAACCTTCCCTCTAGCTTTATGTGTGGAAGTCTTCAGAAGTGGAACATCATGAGTGTTGTCTGAAATTTTCACATTCTCCCTCTGTGACAGTTCCTGATGTTGAGGGTTACAGGGTTCTGTGGGTCATGGAGCTCTCGATGTCACTTTGCCCAAATCAGTCTGCCCAGGGAAGTCGTGGTCTCTGCTGTCTCCTGAACAGACAGGACTGTCAACAGCTCCCTTTTATTTTCCTTTTGACTGGCCCATCTCGTAGAGGGTAACTTAGCATATCATACGGGTTTTGTGTTTATGTCCCCTTCCCCCCCCCCCCCCCCCCTTTTCCTTCGAGCAGAGAAATCTGCGCCGTTTACACAGCAAGAAATAACTCGATGTTCATCTGTCTTCCCTCCTGTTTCCAGGAAGTGGTTCTGTATTGTTTGGAAAACAAGGCGTGTGATGTGAATCATCGTGACAACGCGGGTTACTGTGCCCTGCACGAGGCCTGTGCCAGAGGCTGGCTGAGCATCGTGCGGCACCTCCTCGAGTACGGCGCGGACGTGAACTGCAGTGCTCAGGATGGAACCAGGTTAGCAGCACCCCTGGCCCACCCGCGGCTCATCACTACCTCCCTTCCCTCTGTGCCTCTCCTTTATCCTCCCCTTGTCCCCCCATCCCACCCTCTGACGCTCAAAGCAGGTAGCGCTGCCTTACTGCTGCTCCTTGGGCAGGGGCGTGCAGGACTCGGTGACCTCCTCTGCTCTCCGGTTAATAAAGCAGTGGGGACACGCTTCTGTTGTGACTCGGGTTCAGGGTAATTTCTTTTTTTCTTCTGGGAATTTTAATAAGTTGTGCTTTGGTTGTTTTTTGTTAGTTAGTGGAATTGCCAGCTGCAGGGCAGGAAGGAGTGATACTTGAGCTGCAGTCCTGCTCATGTGCCCTCCAGGTCCTTTGAGTTGTGCCAAAAGAGTGGAGTTTGCCTTGTTAGCAGGGTTACTTTTGAGAGCACTTCAGGCTTTTGTGGCGATCGGGTGTGCGAGCCCTGTATATGCTGTATAAAAATGTTGTTTGCTGAACTGTTAAACTATCTGCTCCTTTGATATTTTGGATTTACTTTTTCTCTTTTCTTTTTTTAATCCCGAATTAGCCTTTTTTTTTTTTTTCCCAGTTTCCTTCACAGATTAGTAGGGGTGCTTAGTTCCTGTGCTGCCAGAATAGATAGCGAGCTTTTCTTTTTTTTGCTTTGTGGAGAAAAAAAATGCTGCTCCGGATCTGTTTTTAAGCTTCTTGTGTATCTCCTAAAGCACCTCTTTGACCACCTCTGCGAGGCTGACCTTGGGGTAACTTGTCCTGAGCATATGCAGAGCGTTACTCAGTCTATGCATTTTGGGGACAGGTCGCTTTGTATTCTGCCAATCTCCTGCAGCTTGTTATCTTAAATGGTTTATCGCCTTCCCTATCACCATCCAAATAGCCAGGGAGGTAAAATTAGCGTAACTAAGAGCCTGCTTCTTTTGTTTTTAAGCTCTTTATTTATTAACTTGGGAAGGGAGGAGTCATGAAAACAAAAAGAGAGCTGGTTAGGATGGTCCATTAAAAGTTCATGATGGTCCATTGTTACCGGCCCATCACCAGCTCATTACAGCCCAAAGGAAAGCTTTTTGGAGAAACATTAAAACCCTGACTGGATTGTCAGATTCCTCCTCTGTCGCCCACTTCTTTGTAAGAGTTCTGAGCTCTCCAGGCTGCCAAACAGCCTCGCATTTTCTGCTGCCTTCAGCTTTAATACGTGACCTGTGCCAACAGCAGCGAGTTGCCGTAAAAAGAATCCTAAATTATTTTTGTCTCACTTGCTGGAATAACCTATATAGAAAATTATCCCCGGGAAGTGTCTGATCGGTCTTAATCACCCGCCAGTTCAGAGTCCACCTTTGATTTCTAGTCACAGACGGAGCTGATTTTCAAGAAAGAAACTTGGCCAATGTACCCTGAAAAGTTGTTTTGGGGAAAATGGATTTTAGAAATGAACATAATGATGATCTGATCATAGATGATAATGTCAGAACTCAGCGTGCTGTAGCCTCTCTTTTCTGAGGGCAGACTTACTTTTCATTTGGAAAGCTGCCCAACAGACAGCAAGAATCCAAAACACAACTAATATACAGAGGAAAGATGGTCTGAGTTGGGCAGGAGAGAGAGCAGAAGCTTCTGTAAGGAACTTTGGGTCTGTGTAATGCACTGCCTTTTGGCGGAACCAGACTTCTCTGTCTCTGTAGAGTAAAACAGGACATTCATAAGACAAGTCCCATTTCTCTCTTGAAAGTTTTTCTCCTTTAACTTTTAGGAGGAAAGATGTGTCAGTCTTCCTCAGCTGTGTTGGTTTTAAAATTAAATTCCTGAACATGTTCAACGCTTAGAAATACAATAAAGTCTTAAACAGAACAACAAAAAAACCCCAAAATAAAACCCAAAATAACTCACCATAAAGACTTGTCCTCCTCCCCTGCTCTTTAAATGACACTTAATATGCTTTTTGTTTTCCCCTCTGCCACCTCACCTATCCAGAGGTACTTTTGGTCGTGCTGTGGAAGCTCTCAAGCTGCAGACGGTGACAGTGGGTGTGTGTAGTTCTGTTCAGTTAGTGTCAAGCAGCGCACAGGGGTGATGTAACTGTGATGCAACTGCGTGTGCTGTGTTAGTGCAGCTGTGGCAGTGAGGGGTCACCTGAAGCTTTGGGCGCTCTTATTTGCTGCCTCTGCCGTCAGCTTTTTTGGAGGACACTCTGAAAAGTTGTGGCAGGTGAGGATATGGCTCTGGTCTGTACAGGATGTCCACGTGAGTGTGAAGGATGCAGGGAAGTTCTGTGCATCTCTCAGTCCTGTCTGAAGTGCTGCGGGTCCTCTGATCACGGTGCTGGCTTTGCATGTGTGTGTTTTGGGATGAGGCACGCGTTCAGCCTCTGGTTCCTGATAGTATCAGGAATCTCGGTGAAGTCAGAATCAAACAAAGCGCCAGACTGTGGTGTAGGGGCAAGGAGGTGACAGCATTTGGGAATGGTGCAGCCCTTCTCTTCACCGCAGCTCGGCACAGGATGTCCCTCTCTGCCCTATTCACAGCACATCTGGCCAGGCTATATGTGGTAGGTCTTGGATGTTTTTCCCCTTAAACTCTGTGCTGATAGACCGCATGCAGTGCCTGCAGACCCTGAATACACAAGCACTCTGCTGCTCAATTAGTGCCTAATCAAAGATTATTGTAGAACCCGGAGATCTTTAAGACCTGTCTCCGAGGTGCTGCAGTCACTGAGGGCTCTTAATCGTCTTACCTATAAATAATAATAGACCGTGCTTAAGAGGTGAGAGCTTCCCTTCCCTGACAGGACCCCAGAAAGTGCAGTAGCTCGACAAGGGGTGTTCGAACTGACATGAGCAAGGCTGTTTGCCGCGTCTGTTTGGCCTCATCTCGCTGTTCCTCTCCTCTTACCTCTGCAGCATGCCTTAGCTGAACCCGTGCCACTATAGAAACAAAGCCACATGCCAGAAATACAGGCGTCCCCTGCCTATTAGCGAGGGCTTCACGTTGCTTCAGAGTTCGCTCGCTGGATTCTCTCTCCGCAGCCAGTTTTGCTGTATCCTTCCCGCTGGCAGCTGATGAGCTCAGCCTTTTTTATTTTTTTCCCTGCGAGGACCATGCCAAGATGGCTCTCTTCCTGTGTCCTTTCAGCTGGTCTTGGCAGAGCCATACCTTCCAGCAGCTAATTGCGTTAAAGAAGAGTCAGCCTGCGTAGCTGCCCTCCTGCAACTCGTGCTGTGCCTCTTCCGTGGGGCAGCCTTGCGTAACGGAGCGGGTGGAAACAAAAACACAACGCCAAAATATGGCATTGCTCGGCGAGTTACAGGACCTCTTACTGCAGCGAGGAGAATTCTGGTGGTGCCTGGAAGGCTGAGAGCAAACCCTGACTGGTCTAAATAGTTTATAATTTTGGTGGTGGAATGATAAACCCCCAGTGAAATGTTTTCCTAACTCTAGTGGTGGTAAAAATAGTAGGAAGAATTCGACAGTACACAAGAGAGGGTTGAGATGTGTGTCTTTCGTAGGATATTGCAGCTCTTGAATGTCCTCAGATCCTTCTGGGGCCTTTTGAAGGGTTTGTTTTAGAAACGAGCTGTGCTACGTTAACTATACCGTTAGGGATAGAGAGTGTTTATTTCCACGAAGCTCAGGGCAGAAGAGATTGTATGGGCAAAGCAGCCCAGGAGAGGACTCCCAGGGATCTTTTTTCCCCCCACTTCTGAAAAAGTTGCCTATTCCAGTAGTTGCTTTTGCATCCTACAAAGAGGATGGTTAAACTCTGCCAAGACCGAAGAATACTCCCTCCTCTGCTGGCCCTGCTGGGAGAAGCAAACGAGTAGCTGTGCCTTTGCATGGTCCCGCTCTTGAGCTTGCCAAGAAGCTGTTCTAGCCAGTAAAAGAGTCTGTCAGTGCTCTGTTTTGGCCTTTTCTCCCTTAACTTATCTATGGGGAATCTCCTTTCCCCCCCTCTCCCTGCCAGTGTTTTCTTTCCTTCCTTCTATTTATTGTTCTTCCTTCTTCCGCACTGCTTTACACGCCTTTCCTTCCCCATGCCTCTATAAATTCCCCTCTCATGCCCGGGCAGCCTCCCTGTGTACTCTTAGATGACGAATCTGGGTCTGCCTTCCCTGCTGCCTCTGTCTGCAGCACCGCGTTGGGCTTGGTGACCTGTAAAAAGGGAGAAGGAGGTTCCATCACAGGGTTACAGCCCATGTGCTGCAATTTTTCCTTCCTGGGAAATGCCCAGGCACCCTTTAATAAACTCGTCTGAGTGTCGTTAAATCAATTGAAACACTGGGCGGTGATTTAGATGCTGTTTTTAATAAGTTAAGGGATCATCTTGAATTCATTACTGCTTCAAAAGCCACTTAGGTAAGTCAGTTTAAAATAAAACCCAAATGCAAACAAGAAAACCCGCAAACCAGTAATCCCACAACACTCCTCAACCCCCTCCCAGAACCAGAAAATTGTAATTCTGAAATAAAATTTAAAGAGAGTTCAAAATTAAAGACTCCAGTAAAGCGAGGGAGTGGGGGAGAAAGGGCATTCCCAGCACTTGGCAACAGCCGTAACTCTCATCTGCTCCCGGTGCCTGTTGCCAGACTTTCAGCCAGGGATGCTTCGTGCCCAGTGGAGGACAGGAGGTTTTGCAGCAAGGCTGACCTTTGCTGCTGTAGCTGCTCAGAGTGCCGTGACCCAGCAGCTCAGGCCTCAGATGCTTGCTGACAGCAAGGAACACCCGATACTTCTGCATCCTCTGTGTCGGCACCTCTGTTATTTGTTGCCTCCTGCTTGGTGTCACCTGGGATGTGACACTGTGATACAGCACTGACCAGATCCTGGATGTGATGCTTCCCCTGTGGGGAAGCACTGAGTCAGTAGGTGGAGGTGGGAAGGTGAGACTTGCAGGGCATCCTGGGAATGCTGGCTCCTCCAGCCCTGTCTGGGTCAAAGGCATCAGTTTCAGTGTTATGTTAGAGACATTCCCTCAGAAACTGAGAAAGGGATATCCTGACCCTTTGCAAGTGATCCTCATGGACCTCTCTGGTCTTAAAATGTGAAGGTGGCTTTCTGAAGAGTGATATGTTGGGATTTGAAGGCGTCCACGTGTTGTGCTCTCTGCTGCCAAGGGTCTGAGGGTTGGCACAAGCTGGACTGAGGACTGTGCTCAGCAGCTCGAGGATCACCTGCTTCTTCACTCTGTTGCTGGCATGGGGTGTATAGGAGGCAGGCAGCATGGGATAAGCCCTCTTTCCATAGGGAACAAGCCAGCAAGTCCCCAAGTACACCTCCTCATGTCAGTCTCTTGTTTACATGTCAAAACCGGTATGACATGCAGCTTTCCAGCAAGATGGGGGCAAGCAAGAACCCTTCACGTGTAGCCTGTGTTAGTCACCCTAAGTCACACACAGCCTACTGGAAAGTACTTGGAGTAAATATATCTGGAACATCTTTTAGAGACTTACCAGAGTCCCCCTCCTCCCCTTCCTACCAGCAGTGCGGTGTGATAGATGGGAAAACAGTGGTATGCTGTTGTCTTCTGACCGCTTGGATCCTCCCCTCCTCTGTCCTGAGCTCACGTGGATGCCAGGTCACGCCAAAGCAGTGGTGACATAGAGGGGACATTGCCATGTGAGGCAGGAGTGGTGGGATGTGACCTCTTGGCAGGAGAGAGTTGAAGCCCCGGTTGTCAGCAGAGCGTCGCTTGGCAGATGGGGAGATGGAGCGGAGAGGTTTGCTTGGCTGTGCTTCCAGATGACTTCCCCTTTTTAACGTCATTGTGAAAGCTTTCCAGGAAGGCAGTGTGTGATCCCGGTTAAAGTCCTTCCTTGCCTTTAAATACAAGCTTCCTGAGAGCTTGAAAGCCTTGTTGGGGGGTAGCAGTATTGACAGCCCAAAGGAGGAGTGTTGAGCTGAGTTGGACTGCCATGATCCCTGTCCACACACTGGACTCTGCTTTTAGTTCCCTGCTCTTGCTGTCTAAGGAAAAGATGGGATTTTAACACATCTTCATTAGTCTGAAGGGTAATATGTTCTACTTCCAGACAACTCCCCGTTACATATAATCAATTTTAAAGGCAAAAGTTAATGCGATTTATAATTAGTGATAAGGAATTCTAAACCTGGAATTGCAGGGCTGTATATTAATGAATAATCCTTCTGAAGGCTCACAAAATCTATGTCTGAGCTTGTATAGATTGCTCATGCCGCATAAAATGCGTTAATTTCTGGGTGGACTACACTTTAAAATAACATGTTTTTCTATTCTCTGATTAGAAGGGTTGAATTGTGCTGCAAATATATTCACAAGTATTGTTTAAAGAGGATGTTCTGCATGGAAGTTTAATTCCTAGCAAATTTTCATAACTTATTTCTGTGTACGTAATTTAGAAGCTTTGGGTAACTGATTTCCGTGCTTGCCCAGAGGCAGGCTGAATGAGCCTTTCTCCACAACACGCTGTTAAATTGGCAGAGATTTGGAACGGTAGAGTGACTTGCAGCAAAATGATGTTTGTGAGGCTTCACACAAACTCCTGCTTTCTGTTACAGCGGTGTAATTATTTTACTGTCCTTCGAAAATGTGTACAGCAAGGAGTAGACGTAACAGAAATACCTGCCCTGAGCAATCTGACTGAAGACAAGAGGGGAGGGGATGATGTGCAAGTAAAACCGACAATAAGATGATTGGCAGCTGTATTAATAGTGTTACATTCTATAAATAACTTTGATCTACAGTCAGAAGTTTCTTGTCAAAAACATTTGCATAATACTGTTGAGTCAAAATGTAACACGGTGATTTTTCTTTTCCTTCACACCAGACCAATCCACGATGCGGTCGAAAATGACCACTTGGAAATTGTCCGCCTGTTACTGTCCTATGGTGCTGATCCAACACTTGCAACCTACTCTGGGAGGACCATTGTGAAAATGACCCACAGTGAACTCATGGAGACCTTCCTCACAGGTCTGTGCCCACATTGCATAGGGCTTTCTGGTCCTGGCAGATGGGGGCTTGTTCCCTGTCCCAAAAAGTCCCACCCTCCTGGCAGGGGTGACTTCATGCCAAGGAGCCATGGGGTGGGGTGGGCTGCAGTAGCTCCCTCTGTGCCTGCAAAAACCCAGAGGCTGCAGGTGGGAAGCACAGCCATGCTTGGGGGCTCCTTCTAATTGAAACTCTTAATAAGTCATAAGGATTATTCCACTGTCAGATTTGATAGGTGGGTAGGAGGTCAGCGGGCTGTTTCAGTGCCTTCAGTTTTCTGCTTGAAATGTGAAAACAAGAACCTTGCCAATTCAAATAGCTGTTTGTTAAACATACTCATGTTTTCCCATGGTCTTGCTTTTTATCTTGGACTATTTTTGGTTTTGCCAGTTCTGCCGTGTTTTATATCTGAAATACTGTAAAACTACATTAAAGGCTCTTGTCTTTAAACATGTCCATGCTGTAACATGGTTTTAGGGGTTTTTTCCTCTTAGTTTTGGATGAAGACACTTACATTCCCTAATAACTTACCTCTGAGCATTCACAGTCCATGAGTTTTAAGTATTCACCTGTTTTACCTGTTTAAAGGGTGCAGTATAGAAGGCACATAAGTGTATCAGGACTCCAGTCTGATACAAAGTCCAGCATCTTTGACTTCCTAGCATCCTGAATCCCAGTATCTTTTCACCAATTCAGCTTGTAAATCTCCCAAATTATATCTGTAGAAGAGAACTACACCTTCTGAACATATCTGTGTGGAAAAACCTTGTTCATCAGTTTATTTGGGGGCCACAGTTTCACCCTCAAGTTGGTGTCCGGTGTAAAATGTGAAGGCCAAAAAAATGAGATCTTCACAAAAATGAGATGCTGCTCTCAGTTTCTGAAGCTGAAGCTTGGATCTGTCCCTGTTAGACCTTTGATGTGGTGTGTCATTATTTGATGTGGGGGAATGGCGTGTATATGCTGTTGTTTGTAGCATGTGTGCCAGGAATATGGTGAGGGATTTTTTGATGGAAGGTATGGAGGACGCGTATTGAGGCTCTGTGACGCACGGTCTGCTAAACTTGCCAGCTTTTTGTTCTCATCAGTATGTTTTTGTTGTTGTTTTTTCCTCTCCAGAGTATTTAACTGACCTGCAAGGTCGAAGTGTTGATGACCCTGGTTTGTACTGGGATTTCTATGGCAGCTCTGTGTGCGGTGAGCAAATGTTGCCCTTTATTTCTTTGTATGCAGAGACTTTAAAAACATGGGGCACGTGGGGGTGGAGGGGGCTGTTCTGTTGTTGTGGTGGAGGAAGCTAGGAAGGAAGCAAACTGATTTTGTTTACAGATCACGTTACTGAGAAAAAAAGCAAGACCTGCAACAGTCTTTTCATTGCTGACTTAGCACCTTTATTCAATTTTATTTAGATCCAAAAGATGAATCTGGATTTGATGTCTTGGCAAATCCTCCTGGCCCAGGTGATGAAGATGAAGATGGCTTCAGTGATGTGTTTGAATTTGAATTTTTGGATGAGCCTCCCTTACCGTGTTACAACATTCAAGTGTGTCTCTCTCAGGGGTAAGAACAAGTACAGGTTTTGGGGTAAAAACATGTGGGATGTCCTGCTTGGGGTTGGTGGCAGTTTGTGATGGTGGGGAAAAGCACAAGACATACATTTTTAACATAAATGAGAGATCAATATTTTAGCTGCTGGGGTTTTTTGGAAATAAACTAATAGGAGGTGAGAGGGTCTGGTTTGTCAGGGCTGAGTTTTTACTGCCATATTCTGAAGCAGGACAAGTGACATTTGAACACAAATCCCTTTCCTCATCCCAGACAGGCATCTTGTTTATAACTTCCCAAAATAGAAGTGCTTCTAGCACTTAAATTTGGATATCATGTTTGTAAGGTGTTAATTGTATTTTGTGGGCTTTCCTGTTCTGCTGCTGAGTGGACACGCTTTTGTGGATGAAAAAAGGACACCATTACTGCTTTTCTAGACTTTGTTGCAAAACTGGTTTAAAGCTCTGAATTGGAATAAACAAATAAGCTTCTTTGGGAAGATTCTATGATACTTAATAATAAGCAAAGACCTGGAAAGTTGTATTATCTATTATATTTAAGATATAAATTAGATTTGTATACAACTGTTGTTCACCATTTGCACCGATTTTGATGACAGCTGGTTTTAAATACTCATCATGCAGGAGTGTGGGTTTTAGCATGATTTTGTTACTTGTGTGATGGATATAACTTAAGTTCCCTGAAGTAGACAACTACAAAGATTGAATTTAAAAACTGTGTTGTTTATCTGACAAAAAACCAACTCACTGTTGACTTCTATTTAATATTGGCATCACTAGAAGTCAGAGGTGCTGAATTTTGTGGTTATAAGTCATCTACTAATTTGCAGATTGAAAGTTGGGCTCAGCTGGGCTAACCTTCAGCTGTATGAGTTGGGGTGGCTACTGGCCCACGTGGGCACTGAGGAGCCCACGTTTTATAGGTTCCAGTGCCCCTGTGTGCCTGGATCCCTCCTTCCTCAAAGCTGCAGGCAGCAGTACTCTGAATAAATACATACACACCTGCTCATCTGTTACATTTGACCCCTGGGCAGCAGCCTTGATTTCAGAGGGGTCGTTTGTGGGATCAGGGAGGGTTTTACACAGAGCAGTGTGGGGAAGAGTCAACAATCCTGTGACTTAATGTCAGTAATTGGAGCAATCCTGTGACTTAATGTCAGTTATTGGAGCCTCTTTCTCCTTTGCTTCTGCAGACCACGGAACTGGCTTCTGCTCTCGGACGTGGTGAAGAGGCTAAAAATGTCATCTCGCATCTTCCGCTGCAACTTCCCCAACCTGGAAGTCGTCACCATCACGGAGGCAGAGTTTTACAAACAGACTTCCCTCAGCCAATTGTTCTCTTGTGCTACGGACCTTGAAGCCTTTAACCCAGAGAGCAAAGAGCTGTTGGACTTGGTAGAGTTCACAAGCGAGCTCAAGACTCTGCTCGGCTCCGAGCTTCACTGGTTGCATCCGCACGAGGACCCTCCCTTCGACATCCTCTGGTGAACCTTCAGGCCATTTAATGTACAGTGCTCTATACAGTTACTTCTTTATGTATATGTGTTCAAATGAAATTGTTTCTGTAAAGAAAGGACACTATTAAATATGAAAATATCTTTCCTTTATATAAGAGATCTGAATTCCAGTTGGATGGATTTTGGAAGAATTTTTTTTTAAATTCAATCAGTTTTTACAAAATTGTTATATAATGTTTCTTTAAATGCACACAGGCTTTGGGATAAGTTTGTTATTACTCGGAACACATTTTTTTTTTAAAGAACACACCCACACACATTGACTTTGTTTCATACAAAGCACTGATTACACAGAACATACTTTTTCTAGGTGATGTGATCAAAGTCGTGTGGCTTGTTTGGGAGATAGAATTCGGTAAGGCACTTGGTGATATTATTTTCATTTTTTTTGTTTACAGAATTACCTGCTTTGGCCAGGTAAGCACTATTGAATATAATTCAATAGTTTGTAATATAAATTAAACCATATCCATACGCATCAACTAATTGTAAGAACTTTTATATCCTAATTTAAAAGCTGTGAAATTTAGTTTTCACACATCAAACCGGATTGTTTATATATGTTTAAACATTTTATGCTCTTTATTTAAAGAAGACTTTGAACTATTTTTTCTGTACCTTGTAAAATATTGAAAAACTAACATATGTTGAAGTTGCTTGAAACTGTACATAAACTAAATTTTCTGAATTGTGTGTTCATGTTTGAGATCTGTGTTTTAACTTTGTAAGTAAATCTTCTGCCTTTGTATTTATATTTTACAAAAATTTTCTTAAAGGCAATAAAACTGTTGAGAAATGAAGAGGCTAAAGTGACTCCCATTAACTCCATGCCTGGTTGTGACATGAGCTTCATCTCATTAGTGTTTATGAAAGGAGGGAGTAGTTTCTGAAGTGGGGCAGGGCTGGTAGAGGTGCAGGCAAAGCAGCTGATGAAATCGGGGCCAATACAATCTGTATTGGCTTTCTAAATTCAATGTTGCAAGAAAACATCAGGCAGGCTTTTTGGTGGGACAGAGGTTTAAAAATGGTGTTCACAATACCTTCTGCACCTTTTTGCTAAAGAATTGTGAATAGGTTGGGTCATTTTCCCTCCTTTGACATCCTTATAACTTCCATTGGCTAATTCTCTTTTCAATGAAGCCTGCAGAGTGGAGGAAAACAGTAGCAGGGGAAATGCTTTCGTTTTAATGTGGAGCATTGAAGCTATGAGCACATTTTGGGGGGATCTAAAGGGACAGTGACCAGAATGTCACTTTTGCATAGCTTGGGAACTTGCACCTAAGAGGCTGGGCTCTCTGGGCTTGGGCAGACCCTCTCTGCCTTCCCCTTGTGGAAGGAAGTTCTTGCTGTGAACTCAAACTCCTGAGTTTTAATTTGGGGCTGTTATTAAGAGTAGTATGTCCTATGATAGTCAATTGCTTCTGAGGTGTTTAAATCACACTGCTCTTCTGATGAGGGCCAGGACCCCACCCAGAGGGTCTTGAGCAGAGCACCTGGTCAGTCTGGGAGAAGAATCTGGGAAGAAGTTTCTCCATTGTCCTGAAGGCTGAAGGTAAGGGGGAATGATGTCTCATTTCTGAAGGTGCCCTGGAGGGGAAGACTCAGAGCTGCTGCCTCTTGCGGTGCGTTGCTGGTGAGTCTCCTGCCAAACGTTTGTACTGTGTGGCTTTACAGCGGGGCTGTTCCTGTGGGTAAGGTGGTTTTGTAGCTGAGCCAAGAGGTGAGAGAAGGGTCCAAGAGCTGCCTGCTGCTGGAAGCTGAAGTCCCATTTCTGCCCGGGACAGGGAGTTTTTAGTCCTAATACATCTGCCGACATCTTTTTTCCAGATTTTGGGTAAGGAGGATGATGGTCTCTCCTGCACAGCTTTTATGTGCATGCTGTATTTCCTTTTAAAACAGTCTCCAGCTTTGCAAGGAACTGAAACACAGACACCTCTATAGTGCCAGCTGCTTTCATCCCCTGGTTTTCCCAGCAAAAAGAGGTGGGCCAGAAAATTTAAGGCAAGGGAGAACATTAAAAGCAGTTGTTACAGACATCTTTATCTGATCAGCTGTGTAATGCTTGGATGGCTTAAGCTGGGTATAAATCAGCTTTGTGCCACTTCCCGGGGTGCGTGGCAGACACCTCACTTCTCGCCGAGCCCCTCGGGCAAACAAAAGATTGACACGGCTTCCTCTTCTGGCCAGCTCCTCCTCAAAGAATCCTGAGCACGTGCTCCCCGAGCATCTCTGCTTAGTCAGCTTTCCCCCGCCTCCACCGGGTACAGTTGGGCCTTCTCCACGCTGGCTCCTGCCTGGTGCTCAAATACAGTAACAGCCTTATGCTGCTGTAATGCGAGTGTGTGTGCCTGCCCTGGGCGTCTGTGCTCTAAAAATAGGGCCATGGCAGGGAACACCTGATCCCAGCGCTGTCCCTTGGCATAACGTAGCCGTTTTATACTCTGGGATGTACTTCTTTAAAGGGACTTGGCTGTGTGAGGGTGCTTGAGGGAACGCAGAGGGTTCAGTGGAGCAGGAGGAGACACGAGGCTGGCTTGGCTGCCCCTGTGCTTGGTGGTTTGAGAGAGGCTGGATGCAGGTGTAGCTTTGCAGGAGGCAAGCCGAGGGGAGAGTTACCTTGGGAGAGCAGAGATGGCAGTGTGCCAGCAGGGAGTGAACTTTGTGACAGTCTGAGTGTGGGCAGGGCAGTGAAACACTGGCCAGCGCTGGGACTGTCTGGATCCTGCAGGGCTGGAACTGGGTGAGCTCCAGCCAGCGTGGGGGCTGTGTTCAGCGGTTCAGTTTCTGATCTCACACTGCTCTCCTTTAAAGCACTTTCCTGTGCATCCTCCTTGGGCCAAAGATGCTTGCTTCACACTGCTGGCTTTGCTCCAGGTTAATAAAAAACCAAGGAAATGGAAACGCAGCCTTTGGGGATGGTAAAACCCTGCTGAGCCTGTTTCTTGCCTTCTGCAAGGTGAGAGCATGGTGTTGATGCTGTTGGGGACAAAGCCAAGGTGTTTCCTTGAATTTCCCCTGCTTATCACTTGGATTTGCTTGGCTGGGACTCTGTGCTGCCCTGTGGAGGTGTTGGACAACCACTGGTGCAATAGGGAAAAACCCTACTTCCAGCTAAAGCCGGCAGATGAGCCTCGCTTACAAGAGGTTCCTTTGTGAAATTTTTACTTGTTGCTGGCTGGGAAATCCCAGGGAATACCCAGTTCCAGGCTGGCTGCCTGGTGGGGAGGCTAAGGGGAAGTCACAGCACCGGCAGCGCTGAGAGGATTCCCCTGAGATAAGCGATGCTGCTGAGGACCAAAACACTGAACCCCTCTTTGTCCTTCCTGCCTTACCCAGGAGTTCTGCAGTGTGGGGTCAGCCCTGGGAGTTTCCCGTTCGGGTCATTTCTCCCTCCAGCCACTCCTCTCATTTCTTCTGCTTTGCTGTGGTGG
This sequence comes from Corvus hawaiiensis, assembly GCF_020740725.1. Lineage (NCBI taxonomy): Eukaryota > Metazoa > Chordata > Aves > Passeriformes > Corvidae > Corvus > Corvus hawaiiensis. The sequence goes on along the minus strand of NC_063214.1, from coordinate 115,522,131 downwards.
CTGAGCTGGAGTCTTGTGCCAAGGACACTGATGCAGTGAGTGGCAAGCAAGGGTCAGAGGAAGAGTAGATGTGGTGCTTAGGCACATGGCTTAGTTGTGGGCTTGTCAGGGCTGGGTTAACCTTTGGACTTGATGATCTTGGAGGGCTTTTCCAACCTTAATGATTCTATGATTTTAGTTAGCAGGAGCAGGATGGAAATTATTTTAAAAACTGCTCCCAGGGGCCAAGCTCACTCCATGAATCAAAAGAGTTTGAAGCTGACTCCTCCCTTCATTTCTGTGCTAAATAATGAAACTATAGATGAGACCCATCATTTGAGCATTAATGATTGGGGTGGTAAGTGCAGGCAGCTGCCATTCCCAGGCTCTGTGGAGCTGCTGGTAAACACTCAGCATCATCAGTTTGCACAGGGAAAAGGCACACATTATTACTTTAAACTTGCACAGATCCAAGGTAACTGGAAAAATAGCATTTTGTCTGCTTCAAATTGTTTGCAGAACATATTTTCATTTCAGTACGAGACCAGTGGTGGTAGGAGAGGGCTTGGCACCACCACACAAGGTGGGAGAATTGAATGCCATTAATTGTGAAGACACAGATCTTTTCTCAGTGTGCTCATTCACTGTTGCATTTCTGCTAGAAGGAGGAGCAGGAGAAGGTAACAGGCATCCGACAAGTTTCACTTGGAGTGATGTCAAGGACAAAAATCTCCAAAGAGATCTGAAGAAGATGAAGCTCTAAGCACCCCACCATGATGCCCATCTGCATCAGTCTTGCTAGTTCTGCGTTTCACCCATTAAAGTGGTTTGCACGGGTTCCCCTGCTTGCATAGTGAAGAGAGTATTTTCCTGCAAGTTAAGTGATGGATCCTGAGGAGCAGCAGTGCCTTCTGCCCTTGGGGTGAAGAGAGCCATTGCTTGTTTCTGTTTTGCCGGTCTTGAAGAAAACCCCGTCCACGCCATGTGCACATTTTCCTCCAGCAGACTGACGTGACTGTAGACGGTTGCTCTCTTGAGCCAGGTATGAACCACAAATCTGTCACTAAATAGATTTTCCTTTTGTTGTCACATTAATTTGCAACTCATTAATAGTGACAGCAGTGAGGTACTGCACTGATGCAGATTTGCATATTCATGGCTAACTTATTATTAAACAAATAAGATTTCCCTAGCTTAGGAAGCGCCCAGAGTAATGCCACATTGTGCATTATAACAGCCTGAATGTTTTATTTTCTTTTTAATATGTTAATAGATGCAAGGGGCGCTCTTTTTTTAAGTAAATGTGCATCTATAAAATAACGTGTAATTTAAAATATCACAATTGTTTAAATAGTAATCCATTAACAAACCTGCCAATAATTGAGCACAAATACCTATTTAATGTACAAATCAATTAATCAATTCTAAATGCTGGCTTTGTTGCCTGATGACCGTAACACAGGCAGTACCAGCAAGGCACAGCCAAGCCACTGTGCTGGCGAGGTGAGCCAGAGGTGGAGAGCTGATCCCATGTTTTATGGCTCGTTACAGTCAAATTGGTTGGTTTTCACAGTCGCTTTTGTTTCTTCTCCCCAGAGGAGTGGTGGGAGAGAAAGTGAAGACTGAGCTTGCTGTGGTACCCACTGTCACCCTCTTGTCTTACTGGGCAGGGCTGAGGAAAATATGGTCATCTTGGCTCTGCAGGGACCTCCCTGCTCCCCCTTTTCTCTGCCAGCAGGCAGAGACACCAGCTTTGGCTCAGCCCTGGCCAGGAGGAGGGCAGAGCTCTGCCCCCAGCATGGTGGGTGGGCAGTGGGCAGCAAACTCCCCTGGCACCGTGGGTTTCTTCCCCTGTGCTGAAGGAACCGTGGTGAAAAGCCCTTGGAGTTCAACAGGCACCCAAAATCTGCAGGTGGGAGGAACGGGAGGTGTGGAGAGCAGGGCTGTCCTCAGGCAGGTGTTTTAGTTCACTTGCTGGTAACAGCCAAGGTCCTTTGCCCATGAAGTAGCACAGCTTTTTTCTACTGGGCTATTCAAGATGATCCAGTATGCACAGCAACCCCCTCTTCAGATCCCTACTACCACATCCATATTTTTCATTCCTTTCTGGCTCTTCTAAAAATTTGTAGGGTAGTGGGAATAATTGCATGTGAGGAAACCAGCTGATTATTGCAGTTCCCCTCAGTCTTGAAGTGAGGTTTTTTTCCTGACCTGACTTTCCAGAGTCCACTGACGGTGTTGCCTAACCACAAAATGCGGTTCTTACCCCATCCTGCAGTTGCCTTGTGAGTCACAAGCCCCCCTCTTTAAACCACCAGCCTGTGCTCCCAGCCTCCCCAGGCTCTGGAGCTCCTGTTTCTGGCTAATGGCAAAGTGTGTATGGCCCTGAAGAGACACAGATAAACCAAGGACTCTGAAATGCAACCAGAAGTCACCCCAAAGACTGTATCCCTGCAGGTGCAGAGCAGGGTGAGGCTGTTTTTAAAACCTGTGTACAGCAAGCTCACAGAGCCCTTCTCCAACAGGGGATAATTTAATTTTCTGATGTGGGATCTGCTTTCATCTTCATCTCCTGGCTTGGGTCTTCCCTTGGCACAATGAGGAGTGCCAGTGGGACTGCAGCCCAATTTCCACTGCTCTGTGGCTGCAGGCTTTTCCACTCACTGAGGATGTAGAGGGTTAGGCAACACGTGTCAGACGCTCATGATGTCAGAGACAGTGTTTAGTATTTGTAACTGTCGAAATTTCAAGGAAAAGGCTACCTAATGAAAACCCCTTTCCAATGTGCCATAAAACTCCTGTTTAAGTAAAACCTCTGTGAAGACAAGTCCTGACAGGCCTCCTGAAATGAAAAGGGCAGATTATTTAACAGCTGATCAACACTAATAACCCTTGGCAAATACAGTATGCAAATTCAGTGCTGGAGCCAGCATGAGCCGAAGGGACTCTTCTGTGACAGCCTGGTCTGGCTGCTCTCAAACCACAGAGCCCAGCACGGGGAGTGGGGAGACCTGGGCTGCCACTGCCACGTGTTATCTCAGTGGTCTGTGGGTGCTTGTTGAGGAGAAGTTCCTCCACCATCACAGGAATCTAATGGGCATTTGGCGTCTGACCACTCAGTGGGGCTGGGCTTGGGCTCCCTTGCTGAGGTGCTGGAACTGATGGCATAAAGCACCAAGGGAACTGAAACAAATAGTTTGGAGCTGGGTATCTTGTCTCCCCACTTCACGACATCTTAGGGTAAATATCACTTTTAAGTATCTTCGTGACCTGCCAGTCTACACAAACGTAATTCTTCTTTCTGAATTGGGCCAACCCATGGGCAGTTAAGCAAGGGATGGAGTTGGGTTTCCAGGGTGAGTTCATCCTTCTGTCCCCTAGCTCCATGGCACGAGGGTGGCTTTGTAGCTGCCTGGCTGCCCTGCACAAGTCGGCTTCCCCAGCCCAGGGACTGTACCTGTGCTACCCAGTGGCTGCTGTGAGCACCTGGGGATTTGAGGCGCCTCCCTGAAGGGCCAGCTCAGCACACGGCAGTGCTTGGGAACGTCCCCACTTGGGCTGGTTGCACTCCCTAAACCAGCAGAAGCCCCTCAGGGTGGGTGAGAACAGGGAGGGATGGTAAAGGGTGGGAGATCACCCATCCCCCTGCAAGGGGAGAAGGCAGTGCTGCCTGGGTCTGGGAGCAGGGCGAGGGGTCAGGCACAGGCAGGGAAATGTTGCCCTTTTGGTGGCAGTGTGGCGTTACCTTGGCTCAGAAAGTTGGGTAAGCCTGTGCCTCCGAAACCTGGATGCTCTGCCCATCCACCAGCTGGTGCTCCCAACACAGCCCCTAACAGCCTGGTGACCAAACCTGGCTGGTCCCCAAGGGGTTACCTCTCCTGAAATGGCTGCCATGCCAAAAGAGACGGAGTGCCTTTGAGTACCGCTGTTTTCAAAGGCTCAGGAGTGAGCTTGATTAGCAAAATCAACAAAGAGATGCAAATACGCTGCAGCAAAAAGGTGCTTTGTAAGTCTGGGAGTTGGGCCCCTGGGTAGCGGGAAGCAGCCGCTCTGTGTGCTGGGAAACGCTGGAGAAGGGAGAGTGTGTTATTCCCGAGAAAGCAGCGGCTCAGACCAGCGCACGGCTCTGTGGACACAGAGCAGCGTCTCCGTCTTCAAGGTTATTTAATAGTAAACAAGAGCTGTCAGGAGGGAAGGAACCACCGCCGCCCAGGCACTCCCAGGCTGTCTTGAGAGCACAGCAGGAGATGTGGCACAGGCAGTGCAGGCTGGGGGAATCCAGAAAGCCCTTCCCAGGCTCATTTCTCCAGCTGCAGATCACCTCAAAAACGCAGCCTCACGCTCAGCCCACGTTTGACTTGCCAGGGCTTCAAACACCCCACGAAGTTTCTAACAACATTAAAGCCTTTCCTGCTCAGTGTTTGCTTTCACTTCACCTGCAGTAACTCTTGGTGCTCCGTAGGGCCCTTTGCTTTGGAGGCAGAACAAAGTGAGTCAGCCCCATCCCTCACCCAGCCAGTGCTGGGGGAAAAGGAGGAGGATGAGGATGAAGATGTGAGGGAGGAGGATCGGCAGAGCGGACCTGCTCAGCAGCTCGTGCTGAATCACAGCAAAACAGCCCCAAGGACAGTCCCTCTTTGGCTGCCAGCGGCTCCCAAGTGCACAGGAATGCAGTATCCCAGGCAGTCTGTTTGTGAAGGCGTGAGGCAGTTTTTAAAATACACAACAGAGACTTCTGCAGGGCTTGGTCCTTTGTAAAGTAAATTTATTTGACAGGTTTATTTCTTTATCAGGTATTTGTCTAACCCCGTGACACTGAGAGAACTGATTTCCTGGTACAAATGTTAAAATGTAAACTCCCAGAGGTGTGGACTGTCACAACCAGTGTCCAAAATATCCTCACCCCGATTTCTTGTTGAGTGTCTTGGTGTGACAGCAGGAGACTCTAGAGACGCTGGATAATCTATGCTATGATCACACCAGGACACCAGGAAAAGAGCCCCAGTAAGAGGACAGGAGACAGGCTTCTGGCCATCCTGGCTGAGTGGCTGGTGGATTCAGGGGTTAAAAACAAGCCTTTTGCAAGCGGTGCCTCCATCCAACAGGATGGAGAGATTAGAAACACCTAAAGCGCCTGAAGGTTTGCAGCACCACTGACTGATCAAATAAAAATATGTGAATCATAAATCAATGTAATTTAAAGCAGACTTATTTAGAAATTGAGATTGGGCACTAAGGGACTTACTCAAATCACTCTGGCTTGCCATTAGCCACCCCCTGAAACTCTGTGTGCTCTCTTGGGGTAGCTGAGGTGGGGGTGCAGATGTGCTGCCGCTGGTTTAAATCAGACCTGGGCAGGGAGCTGGGACAGAGTGGCTGGGGAGGGACCCAGGGTGAAGGAGGGACCCGGGGTGAAGGAGGGACTCACCTGCCTGCTCACCCCGGCTGCTGCCTGGCCCTGCTGGCCACCGCCAGATGACGGCCAGACGGCAGGAGCAGGCTGTGCCGTGTGGCTGCAGGATGACATGAGGTCTCAACGCAGCCCAGCGTGTCAGGGACCACAGCCAGTCCCAGCAGAGACAGACACTCTGGTGAGTGCCTTCCCTCTCTCACTTGGCTTAACAGGCAGCTTTGGCTGTGCTTCTGCCATCATTTGCCACCTCCCCTCCTCAGCATGCAGCAGTCCTGAGCATCTGAGGAGGGACATGCTGCAGTTGTGCACAGTCTGTGGTTGTGTGTGTGTGTGTGCACGTAAAGGGGGTGCTAGCTGCTTGTTCCCAGCCCCAGCTGTGCAGGAGATCCTATTACCTGACCTAGAGCAGGAGCCAGGAGGGAGGAGGTTGGCTCTCGGCTCTCTCTTCCCATCGGGCTTGCAGTCACCCTGCAAACACATTAGTTTTCCTAAAAAGGCACCCGAGAGCTTGAACAGCAATACCACTGTGGCATTTATTAATTTTTTAGCATAGCTCTCCCCCGACCTCCACTGTGATTTGCATACCTGTTAATCCTCTCCCTGCTGCAATAATTCTGTGAAGGATAGGGAAATTATATCTGAGCAATAACTCCTTGACTCGGAAGTTGTGGAACCCTGTGTGCCATCCCGATCAGAGCAGAGACTTCCAGTGAGTGGAAGCAGGAGGTTTAACCTCCTAAGAGCTGCATGTCACCTACAAGACCCAAGGAAAGCCATCCATTCTGAGTATGTGGAACCCAGCCCTACCATTCCCAGATGGTTCTGCCTCCAGGAAAGCTCTTGCTCTTGGCAATATTTTGCCTTCACAAAATTACTGTTCCCTACTGGCAGTGTCCCCTCCCTGCAGCAAAGTTTCTTCCCATGGGAGGGGGGAGGAAAGCCCTGTGCCCTGGAGGTTTCATTGCTTCTTCCAGCCCTCCCTGGGGAGCTGGGAGCGCCACCAGCTTCCTGCACATGCTGGGACTGAGCATCCCATGGCAGGACTGTGCTGCAAGGCAAGCTCTGACCCCAGCACTTTGGATGGCTTCTGGTGAGGTTTGTGACAGTTTTAACCAGCAAGAAGCTGCAGACCCTAGCAGCTTCATTAATCGCTTTTCTTATTGCTGTCTTTATCCTTTTCCCCCCCAGCTTTTTATTTCATTTGGATTTGTGGGTGCCTAACACCTCTTCCAGTAAAAATCCTAAAGATGAGTCAGTCAGGTCCAGGTTCAGGTCCAGGTCCAGGGAACAAATTCGTCCAGAAATCCCTGGAAAAGCTGAGCCGGTTTTTCTTGTCATTCCACTTCCTCTGTGACCAGGAGGGGACAGGGCAAGTAGGCAGCGGAGGAAGGACAGCAGGGTGATGAGTAGGTGGTGGAGAGCTCTAGAGAGCTCACTGCCCTTATTTGGAATCAGCAGCGTGGGTGGACAACAGAGGGAAACACAGGAGAAGAGCAGGAAACTAAGTTTGAGGAGGAAACTTTTATCACGGGATGGTAAGTCCCCAAACAGCAAAGCGCCTCTCCGTGAGGGAGCGACCAAAACCCCAGTCTGCTGCAACTTTGTTAAAACTGTGCTATGCTCTGGCTCTGCTAGAAAAAGAAATAATTCTTAAGGTCTGAAAGATGCATCTTTGAGGGCTCTGGCATCCGTGTGTGCTGTGTGTGCCCCCTGTGTGTACAGCTGTATGGACTCAGCGTGCAGTGGTGAGGGAGGTGAGAGAAGAGAGGTCTCTGTCCTGGGACCATGGGAAACAGCCCCTGATGCTTTTTGCCAAGCACAGGCAGGGAGGATCAGAGGCATCAGGACAGCAAACCCAGCATGTGAGCTAGGGTGAAGAAAGGCTTCACCACTGTCCTGTAGGGCCAACAGGGAGTCTCCCTTGCCTCTCTAGGGACAGACACTGAGCTCAGAGGCTCATGCCAAAGGCAGGGAGCTGGGAGGGTGGGCAGGGCACATATGGAGCAGCAGACTAAAGCAAGCAGGCTGGGTGCCCATGCTCACACCATGCACAGCCTGGAAGCAGCTGAGGCAGTGGTTCACCAGGCACCCCAGCCCTGCCGGCAGCGTTTGCTCCATCAGGCACTGACAGCGAGGTCTGGGAGGTTCCTCTTTCTGGACTATATTAAGGCACACACAACGGCTCAAGAGTGGGGTGAGAGGACAGCAAGGAGTTGTGAAAGAGCAGCACGCCGGAGCCTGTAAGTAACTGAGGCCTTTTGGCAGTGTTTCAGAAAATGGGGTGGTCCAGTTAGGGAGTTCAGGAAATTGTCTGAGTTAGATTAAACATTTTCTAAAACCTTCTGGGTGCTTGAGAGCTGACTTGAAAGTTGGCAAAGTTAAATAAAACAAAAGTTAACACATTCCCCTCAAATTATTTTGTTACAGGTCTAGTATAAAATCAGACTATTTTTCATTAGTTTCAACATCCCCTTCCATCTGAAGGCAGGAGTATCTGCACAGTAAAATGCTGGGATGCTTGCACAGCCATGCAGGGGGCCACATGTGACACATTAGAGCTTTAGAACACATTCCAAAAGCCATAAACCACGTAACCTTTAGGCTGAAAACTGGGTTTCTCTCTAGTTGAAGACTGGGTGTAAAAGAGTCTCTGTGGCTCTGAGGCTCAGTGGAGTCTTCCTTCAGCACCAAGCCCCTGGAGCGCCCAGCAGCAGACAGTCTGCTCTGGACATGCTGCTTGAGAACAAGCACTTGAGTAGCTGCACTTTGTCCCTCAGGAGACAAGACTGCCACGGTTTGGGCAAGAGAAGCATCACCTCTCACATCAGGCCTGCACAACAGCAACCATGGAAGCAACAGTGGGGTTTCTCTCTGGAGAGGATGGGAAATGCATGGTGCCTGAGCAAAACAAGAGCTTCTCTGCCCTCATGCTCTCTGAGAAGACTGACTTCAAGCTGTGTGTCTCCCCTTCCCTTCAGAGAGCAAGTGGTGTTCGAGCTGCCTGAGGCAAAGGATTTCCACTGCTCGTGCAGGCTCTGTGCAGCCAGGAGCTGCAGAGCAAACCCACACCCTGCCCCTATCCACTTCCCTGGTGGAAACAGAGCCCCTGATTCAAAAACCCCACCAGCTTGGGAAACTACTTGCTCCTGTCTCTTGGGAAAAGTTTCTACTTGTGGAATCGGAAGTGGTATCAGGCACAGAGCAGATGCTGGCGGCTTCCTCGCTCCATGGAAATAAGGAAGTAGGAAGCCTATTTAGACAAACAGTTCCGCATAAATCTTAGCCTGATGTTTCTTGCCTGTACGATCTCTGCAAAGGGTAAATTGAACTCTGCTTCATTGATGAAGCCCAGTGCTATTAGTTATATCTGTCTTTACTGCAGAGCTGCTTTAGGTGAGAAAAGAAAAGCAGTATGGCCCCAGGAGAGAGAAAGAAATCAGAACATAAATGCAGGTATCAAAGCAGAAAAATGCAGAGAGTGGTATTAGCCCAGGGTATGTTGGAGAAGAAAACAAACTCTTATCACAGCAAGAGCAGAGGAAGCCATCCCACTGAAGGGAGGAGACAAGGAGGACAGCCGACATCCTGCAGAGAGGGAATCTAAGGTTTGGGGGAGGGAGAGCACAACCCCAAAGGCATGGCATCGGGAAGGGATGCGGCTCTTAAAGACACAGCTTCCCTGAACGCCTCTGCTGACGGGCAGCCAGGGCGAGGCAGCCAACGAGCAGTTCCCAGGCAGCCGGGGAGGCTCAGGGCAGGGGTGTGAGTGCCTGCATTTCCAAATTATGTGGTTTACAGGCTCCTTGCCATCCATAAAGTCCCAGGAGAAAGTGAGAGCCTAAACAACCACCTGGAATCTGGTCAGATGAAAATGAATTATTAAAAGAAGTGAAGATTTATTGCCTTTAAAAATTCATTAACAGGACAAGGAGAACAACTTTCTGCAGGAGCAAGGTTGGGAGGCAGCAGCAAGAAACGGAGTTTTGCCTTTGAAGGTGACCATCTCCAGGGAGGAGCTGGTGGCTGGTCTCTGATCAAGGGGTGAGAAAGGGGTCAAAAGCACCCACCCAGTGCCCAGTCCTTTTTGGCAGATGTTGAACATCCAGAGGACGATGCAGGGGGACCAAGCAGAAACAGTAAGGACACTTCCCCTTTCAGTGTACGAACCTCACACGTAAGTGATGGGCACCTTGGCTAAACCCTGTGAGAGCCACAGAAGCCTGTTTGCTCTGCTTGTGGAAGAGGCAGTCACCAATCTGCCCTTGGGCACTGGATTTCCAAGATATCACTTTTTTTATAGCCAGGAATCAAGAAGTGATTCCCGCTCTGACCTCTAGCAGAGGATGAGTGACGCTGCAGAGATGAGAAAAGGAAGAATGATCCAGGGGAGGATTCCCAGCAGTGAGTCAGAGGGGAAAGAGACTGAGGTGGAACTGGTAAAAATAGTTCAGGCAACAGGGACAAGTCCTGAAAGAAAAGAGTCTTTGTCCAAAGAGGATAAAATAAAATCAGAAAGGGCTGGAGCAGCACCACAGAGATAGAGTTGAAACTGAAAACCAGGAAGAAAAGACAGGAGGGAAACACAGAGAGGTTCCTCTCAATCCTTGTGGTCACATTTTAACACCATTGTAACATTTTGTAACATTGCAACACAAAAATTAAGATTTTTAACTCCCGGTCTTATCAGAGGGCTTGCTATTTCTAGCCATCTGCCAGGGTTGTCTGCACTGACAGGTGGGGGTGAAGACACTTTCCCTCATGGCTTCAGCTTCCAGCTGTGTTCTTTATGTCCAAAGGGTTGTACTTGAGGCAGAACAGCTAAAGGAAGACCCTGTTTGTTCACTTCTGGTTTTAGTCACAGCCTGGTAAGTATTTTCTGGTGAGTCTACCTCATGTGCCTCATGGAGTTGGTAAGGAGTAAAAATTCCTCCTGGCACTCCGACCCACTGAAATGCCACTTGACAGAAACTACTCCGCCAGTTTGGATTCCATCCCTCAGTGCCCAAACCTATGGAAATGAATGTAGCCATTTGTCTTGTCACTTCCCTTCTTCTCCAGGGGTTCTGTCACACAAGCAAATTACAATTACAATGAAAGGGACCAAACCTAGCAGGCTCTTGGACTTCCCACAGGTCCCTCCCTGCTCTTCACCTGCTGTCCATCTCTGGCCATCCACTTCTGTGGGCCCTGCTCTGCCTACCTCATGGACTTTCTTTTGAGATTTTATTTTTCCTGCCTGTGGTTGAACGTCCTTTCATGCACATAAGATTTAATTTGTGTACGTAACAGTGACATCGGCCTCACCAATGTTCTCTATGCAACAGAAGCAATTTGCTCATGTTGACTTACTTTTTAGATCTCCTTACATAAGATGTGAGCTCTTGCTCATTTCTATTGAAACACACGACTACTACAGCTCAGAGCTGTGACCCAGTCCAGAGGAAGACGTCTTGAAGCTCTGACAAAAGTGCAAGGGAAGTCCCCCTCTCACCCCTGAGCTGTGGTTTACAAACCAGGTGGTAACTTTCATGTATGGATGGCCTTTTTTAACCACACTAAGACACTTATTTGCAGAGGACCTGGCCTGATGATAGAGGCTCCATATTTGCAAACAAACAAACCTGTCAAGATAAAAACGAAGTTCTGCTTTAAAATGTGTTTCGCTGGAAACAATACCGAACCCAAGTCCAGCCATTATATTCAAAAGACAAGCAAACTCTCTCCCCAAGTCCCATATCTTGGAAAGCCCATTATCTCAGCAACAGAGACTATCAGGGACCAAGCTCTTTGCCAGAGCTGTCCTCTTAGAGCTAAGTCACATGGTGTCTGCATCAGGCTGTTTTGTAGGTGGGGGAATACCACTATTCGGTACTGGCAAAGGCTTCTACGTGGAATGCAGATGTAGCAGCAAAGCTGGCTGGATAAAACTACAAAACCAGCCCTGCCAATGAGCAAAGCAAGTGGCTTCAACAGCCCCCAAGCTAACTGTGCCTGGTTAGCTTGATGTGAGTGTGCCTGCATGAGGCAGGATCATAACTGGCATGGCTGTGGTGGCAGACACACCTGGTACACAGCCACCTACATTACCAGAGCTCTCCTGTGTTATATTCTTCCTTGCCACGGTGTGTACAAATACCTACCCATAAAGTAAGATAAAATAACAAACTCTGTGGTGACTCCTGCACACCTGATGTGAGAAGAGAAAATGGGATTTTGCTGCATTAAAAAAAAATAGGACAAGATGCTAACTCATCGATATTTTTATTATGCTAGTTAACCTACCTCAAACAGGTACACAACAAGGCCAAGCAATTGTGGAGTGTGTTTGAGCTGAGAAAGAAAAAGGGGAAAAAAAAGAAAAAGTTCTCTAAAGGAAAGTTCAGATACATTTCAAAGCGCTACAGCTCTAAAAACACCAAAGGAGTTTTATCAAACTTCCCAGCAAAACTTTCCTCTGAGAGGAAATAGGGCAAGTGAGATTTCAAAGGGAGACATCTGAGATGATGACTGAAAAAACCTCCAACCCTGAGCCTCCTGAATGTGCATTTGTCCTGAGCTGTACGTAGCATGGCTACTGTCAGGCTGTAATTAAGACAAGAATATGCACTAAGCTCATTGACTAAAGTTCTGGATTAATCTTGGCTATAGTTGAGACCTTAGAGTCACCTGAAGGAGCTGAGTTATCACAAAGCACTGATTTACCAACCCTTAAAAAGAGTGCAGCCTCTTAAAAAAATTTTATTATTTAATTTATCTTCTAATTAACAGCAGGTAGTGAATAGGAAAGTGTTTATCCTCCCCCCACCTCAGCTCACTACCCTGCTGTGTTATGACAGATGGAATGTTAATTAACGTGACCTGGCATAGAATATTTAATTCAAGACAGAGTATCATGGAAACATCTGACTGCCTCAGGGCTGGTCACCTACCAGGTACACCCTGGAAAACCCTTCTGTGCACAGTCCCACGGGCACCCATGGCTTTTAGCTGAGCTAATCCAAAAAAAGGTGAAAGGCTGTGCCCATGTTGGGTTCCTGAGGGCTTTGGAGGGGCTGGAGCTGTACGCTGAGAGGAAGGGGTTCCTCAGGAAGGAGAGGTTTGTGAGGCTGCCTCAGGACAATCAATCCTTGAGTGACCTTTCCATTCAACAGCCAGGCACCTCTGCAGTGGGAATGCTGTGTCCCTGCCCCATGACCAGCGTGCCTGGCCTCCTCTCCCTCCTTGCAAGCGCAGCACTCCTCCTCCTTCACCAGGTGTTTCACTAACCCCGCTCACTCCCCAGTGTGCCCAGTACACCCAGTGTGCCCAGCCACAGCCAGCCTGGAGCCAGAGGTCAGGACTCCAGCTGGCCTCACCAGCTGCCAGGGGACATGACCCCGAGCACTGCCCTGCCCATGCAGAGCGTCCCTCCCAGACAGGCTGTCCCCCAGCACATGCCTGAGGTCTCCTCCGACAGAAGCTGCAGGGAGTATTTAAAGAGAAACCACATGGAGCATGACTTTACAAATCCTCAGACTAAAGCCAACACGTCCAAGTGGTTGCAGAGTAAAGCAACAAACAAACAAACAAACAGTCAGTGGAGGCTTTTTAAAGGTCTGTGTTGCTATAGAAGGACTTGAGAGGGGATATGACTGAAAACTTGACATGAGGAAAAGCACCTGACTCCACTATTCTCAGTCAGTCGGCTCCAGCCCAGTGAAGGCAAGGAGGAGGCAAGTGCTGAATTACAGGTTATCATGTTATTTTTGTAGTAATTGGTATGAGGTTATAAACATGAGTAATAGAAGAAACTTGTTGCCTAGGCCTGATTTGGGCACCCGGACAGCAGCTGCTTGGAGACTGAGGGGTGCTGAGCCCCTCTGTGTCCTCAACATTCGGTGGGAGCTGTGTGCACACAACACCCTGGAAGTCACACTGCTTTTACACCAGTGTCAAAATGTGAGTGCCTCAAAGTGAGATGCTGAGTCTGAGCAACTCGGCTGTGATTTTCAAATTGAGGGTGTTCCTTTAAAACAGTGCTGTTCCCTTGCAACTACAGGAAGGTCCTGATACGGCGAAGAATCCTTGCCAAGCTGCCCCCAGCCCTGTAAGTGAAAGATTGAACTGTCTGTTATCTTTGAAAATACTAATTTAACAGATGAGTTACCAGATGCTATCTCTTCAGAGATTTGGGACAGTGATTTCTAATAACTTTAACAAATATAAGCAGTATCATGCACGCGCGCACATGCAAACACATCTTGAAATGTAGGAATCAAAAAGCTTCTCTAGCTGCAAAAAACTACATATTGTTATTGCCAGGAGCAGCCTTCCTGACCATGGATATCTAAAAGACAGAGTGGTCTTTGGGTACTATTTAGTTCCAAAGGGGCTATAAAAGGCAGATGGTCTCATTAGAAACAATTTATGCATATATATTTCTAGGAGTTGTACACTGCCAGAATAGGTTTAGCTCTTTCACCATACCGAGGAAAATATCACCACTTGCAAATGTTTCCAGTTTGCAAAATAATGACCTATCCAAAGTAGCTAAGCAACTAATTACTCAAATACTAGAAGGTTATATGCCAATATTATCACATTGTTGGTCTCCTGGGCAAACAACTTCACATTCCTCAAACTGCCATACAGTGTCATTAGATTGTGCAGGAAAGTCCTTTCTGAATAGTACAGCAACAGCAGCCCCAATGCCCCTGTGCTTATGCCATCATTTCAACTATTATTTCCAATCTCCAAGTCAAATCACTTATTAATTAGAGAGGCAACTCTAGCAAACCCAATTACCTGCAGGCAGTTTCTTCCCAGATGTGAAGCCCTTCTTGGAGATGGACCCTGATGACAGTTGCTGGGGAGTGTTTGTGATTTTTCTCTCCAACATATCAATTTTACACTCAGCTCCGGCAATACTTCTCCTGGCCCCTGCCTGTGACACGTCTGCTGGATGCATTCCCCCCTCAAGCTCCAGATCCTGGAGAGCTCAACCCATACAGCCTCAGGATGTGTAGAGACAGCCATGCACAGGCATGTGTGCTTCTAAGGCCTGTACTCAATGTCTTTGAATGTTTCTTGGGGGTAGAGCAGGGCAGAGCACAAAGAAAGCAATGATGAATGGTGCAGAGAAGTGGGGTTGGCTCAGGAAATTGCAAAAGACAGCAGTTCGAAGACTAGGTTTCTGGATTCACTTAAAACAAATAAATACTTTTGATGATGGATTTTTCACCAAAAAGGCAGAGAGAAGATCTGTTTTGGAAGGGGGAGGGGAGACAGTCCATGTATACAAGTGTTGGAAGATTGGATGTGGTGCTTATAGCCCAGCCTGTGGTGTGTCTCATGTCACATGTAGGGTGGCAAATATTGGGTCTGTCCTTCGGAATAGCTGAGGAACTAATAAATGCTTGGGACTGTATAAAAGGGGTTGCAGATGGGATATGAGGGAGCAGAATGGGGATTAGGAGGATGTACCTGTTTTCTTAGATACCCTTCTCCTCATGTTGTATTTTCAGGATGGCTGAGTTCCAGTTCAGACACTCCCTTGGGAGACAGTCACTGGCACTAATTATGCTCATACAAAACAGAAGTGTGCTTGAGACATGAAACTATAGAAAAATCTATGTCAGCATGAGCAGTCGCAAATCATGGTCTAGTTCCCTGAAAATAGCCTTGCCTTTGCCAGGCACTTGTGTGGAACCCATCCCCGCAGCATCCCACAGCCTCAGTTTGTAGAGTAGCTCTGCACCACCCCAAAACTGTAACAAAACATTTTGCCATCACTTTCTCTTCCAAACTCATTCCCAGTCACCTTCTGCTTACCCTGCTGCTGTGGGCCAGCAGATTCCCTTGTAAAGAAGCTGGGATTAGCTGGCTGAGGCCATGTGCCTTCATTCTTCTCACCTTGCCCTGAGAGACAGGGTGATGCTATTTTGCAGTCTGTGAAGTCAAGCACAGAGGCTAGTGGCCATATTTGAGGATATTTACGCCTCAGTGTCACATGGAAAATCTGCAGCAAGCAGAGACTCAAATCCATATCTCCTAAATCCAAGGTTAGTAGATTAATCATTTCCTTCCAGCCATCTGTCTAACAGCAAAGTATTGCTGAATTTGTATTGGATTTCTCCAAGAGGAATTAACCACTGACACACTTCTACCTTACAGGTGATACAAAACCACGAAAAATAAGGGAAAAAAAAGAAGAGAGTAATTACATCATAAATATGTATAGCTTAAACCCTTGGCTTAACCTGAGCTCTCCAGGACTGATCCTCGGTTTGCTGCAAGTTATATTTGCTAATAGAAAACAAAACCTATGGCACCATTGAAAATAAGTAATTAACTTAGAAAAAAGTTACTTTCACCAAACAATAAAGGAAAATACAGGAAAAAAGGGATGTAAGTTGGAGCTCAATCTCCTATGTGTTAATGAATCAGCCCACCAGATTTCTGTGAGCTGTACAGCACCACTGAACAGGGCAGCATGGAGCACCCAGTGTATCTTTATGTCCTGGTTCATGCTCCCACCCATGTGAGGTGATCCCCATAGCAACCTGCTGCCACGGCAATACAGAGCCTCGAAAGGTCAGCCGGGAAAACAACAACAGTATTTCACAAAATCTCTAAAACAAATACTATTTTATTTCAGTGACATGGAAATTAAACATACTCTAAATTCTACCAGACCGAGGATGTTCAGGCCTGCTTTCAAAGCGTGGCAGGGAAAGCTCCCCAGCCTTTCTGTACTGTAGGGAATCCACCTGACAGATACAACCCACAAGTGAAATTTCTGATAAAAAAAGAAATGGGCAGAGCATAACTGAGTCCTTCTTGCTGCAGTCTATCTTTTACAGCCCATCAGACCTGGTAATACAATCATGCAGAAGACCTTCACCTACAGTTCTGCAAAGCAGATGCTACTTATCCACAGGAAGGCCAGCAAAAATGCAACCTGCAACCATACCAATCCTTCCTCACACTGAGCACATGAAGGGAGAGAAAAAGTCCTTACTTAAAATTGGGAAACCATCTAAGTAGCGTTTATTCCAACAGCTATAAACCAGTGCCATTTACAGAAAGTTCATACCTCTTTTATCAATTGTGCCAAGGGGCCTTTTTGGCTATTAATGGACCATCAGTCACCTCAACTCAGATATCTGAATGATTGGGAGGAGCAGGTGCGGGCACTGGCAGGTGGGGAACACAAACTTCCAACCTTTCATTCACAGAAAAAAACCTCTCCTGGCATCTTTGACCCACGTTCAACCATTTGTATTCCCACAGAACTGCCCTCTCCTTCAGAACTGTCCTCTGCTGCTGTGACTGGTTGGGGTAGGGAAAGCCAGGAATGAAGAGCTATGGGAAGACCAGCACAGCATCTCTTGGTGTCTCCTACCCCAGGCAGCAAACCAGATGTAAGCACCTAAGGGGAGAGTTTCTGAAAGCCAGTGTGTTTAGCTCTGGGAAAGTGAATGCTCTGGAGGGAGAGATCATGGCTCCTGATGACCTAGAGATGGGAAGATTCACACACATATCTATTTTACACTGGAGGGTTATCTCCAGAAAGGTGTCCTTTCCTTACTCTTTCTGCTCCTGTCAGATCTGTCTCTGTTAAATCAACATTACTGACTTAGGACATGAGATAAAGCCAGAGGCAGGGGCAGCCAAATCAGGTTAGGACAATGCAAAATAAGGACTCATCCAGAAAAAAAAAAAGAAGACGACGAAGAAAAAGAAAAGAAACTCTGTGCATTGCATTGCTTTGAGCTTGAGCACAGGGTATTCCAGGTGAGGATTCTTTGCCTTTTTTTCAGCCTTTGTATTCTACCTGGGTGTGCAGGGGCTGTGAAAGCTCCAAACCTGGAATCTGAGCACTCCCCTGGTTAGGCCATTATAGCAGGACATTGTAACCCAAGTTGCTCTTCTTCTCTTCTCCTCCATCCCCAGGCCCACGAGTAGTCTGGGACTGAGGAGTTTCTGCAAGGTGCCTGGGGATGAAAACTCCATTTATATTGGAGGAACTGACTTTTATCAGAGGGCTGCACAGTTCCTTACTGTGGCCTGGTATCAGAAGGACACATATCCCTCTTTGTCCCCCCCTTCACTTCAACTGTGTGCCCTTTACTGCCATTCCCAAAGTCAGAGAAGAGAATTTTGGCCCAAGCCTTTACAGAAGATAAAGTCTAAATGTCAGGTGTCTCCCTAGGCAAGCAGCAAACATTCTTTTCACCACAGAGCACTAGAGGATGAAAAATTAAATCCAAAAGAAAGCATGAACCATCCATATATCACTCCCTAGGTTTCGCAGTACTTACCTCTTACCAGTGCAACAAACATCCTGTGTTCAACCTGAGGAACAGTCAAAACACTAAAACATTTAAAATGCCGTAAACCAGGTCAAGGGAAGCAACCTTGATCACAGCAGGTTACTTTTAAGGAAGTGACCCAACCTTGTGACAATGGAAAGGGCATAAAATGGGGTGAAATCTCACCAAAGGCACTACCTATGTCCAGAAACTGGTGATGGAAGCCAGGGAAAACCAAGGCAGAGCTGATTATGTCACCAGTATGACAGAGAGAAAAAACCTGATGTTTGTTTTTTTTTTCCTGGTGTCCAAAGTGCAGGAAGGCATAAAGCAGCCCACTGCAGTGTTAAACACGAGAAGAGATTTTGAAAGTAAAATCATGGGGTATGGCAGAGGGAGACAACAGAACAGCTCTGCCTAATGCCATCATCTCTATTATTTACAGGTTGTTGTGTCTTCTCACTTAGGATATATTCTGTTTGGTGCAAGGGTCAGTCCATGATCTATTTTCATACAACATCAGACACAGCAGCACAAAAATAGAAATAAATATTACAATTTAAAAAAATAATCTGTTTAATATAAGTGGACAAATGAATAAGCTGAATAAAGCCCTAAGCAGTCCCAGTCCTCATTCCCAGCAGACTCCATCTACCTCTAATGATGAACTAAGGGATCTGTTCCTTGGTTTGGCAACCACAATGTAACTTGCCTTGCCAGCAGACCACTGTTACTTGGATAACATGAAAATCCATATGGCATGTGTGGATATATTTGTGTTGCTCGAATTGCACTGAGAGTTTGGGAAGCTGCTCCTGTGGAAGCATAGGGGTTATATTTGGGATGCTTGTAGGAGCATGTCTGTAAAGTGTGCAGGTATAGAGCGAGGTGGGGAGTGCTTGGGAGAGATGCAGCACAGCCCTGGAGCCAGCACTTGTGTGTTTGCACATGCAGAGCCAGACCGGTGCAGAGATATTTGTGATTCAGAACATTTGCTTCTGCCATAGGGTTTGTCCATTATAGCAGTGTTGGAGAACTGCCTGGATGATAAATGTCAGTGGGGCACAGGCAAGTGGTGAGTACAGATGAAGACCTTGTGACGTTGTGGGTAATGGAGCTGGCGTCTGACTGAGGTGGATGCAGTTGCAAATGTGGTAACAGCATTTCCTAAAAGGCAGCACACTGGCTCGTGCCTGGGCTTTAAGGTCTCCCTCCACTGATGGTCTGATCACACCGCCTTGCTGCCTTTCCACTCGGTCTCCAGCCTGTAAAAGATCAATGATTTGTACCTCTGTAGTTCTGGATCTACAGGTGTGAGCACGCTTCAGGTGTCAGTGGTTGCATTCGGGAGCGAAGGGGTCTGTCTGTGCAGGGTGTGGAGAAGTCTGGTATGCACAGGAGGCCAAAAGAGAGGGAGCAGAGGGAAGCCTCTGCATGGTGTGAGAGGCTGTCTCTGGCAGCATGTAGCTGAAGGGCATGTCTTGTCTGTATTCTGGCAAGGCTTGCAGAGGCTGGCCCTCATGTGAAGGGTTGTCTGAGCCCTCTGTGCAAAGGAAGGAGGGCAGATGGGAGGTTGCCGAGGGGCTGTGGATGAGGGGAAAATTGTGTTTGGCTGCTGGGCCATATGGGCAGGTGGGTTGTGCCTGACTGTGTGTGTGGGTGTCAGCAGCAGGGCAGGCACTTGGGAAGTGCTGACTCTGGACGTGATGGTGGGGGCTGGCTGGAGAGGGGCTGTGCAGAAGTAGGGGCTGTGGGGAGCAGAAGGTCGTGGGGGACTGTGTGAGCCTCAGAGGAGCAGCACTGCCAGGGTGAGCAGTGCCACAGGCACGGAACTGGGGCCAGGGCAGTGTGGGCAGGGCGTGGGCAGCCTGGGCAGGATGGGCAGCGGGGCAGCCTGGGCAGGATGGGCAGCGGGGCAGCCTGGGCAGGGTGGGCAGTGGGGCAGCGTGGCACAGGCAGGCCAGGCAGGGTGTGGGCAGCAGAGGCAGGGTGCAGGCAGGTCCGACGGCCGTGCTCAGGCAGCAGAGGTGGCAGCAGGACGCCGGGCAGCGAGCCTGCCGCCCGCCCTGGCTCTGCAGCCACCCGGAGCTGCGTGGGCAGGGTCGGGCCGCCCGCAGGGACCCTGCCCTGCCCCGGGAGCTGCTGTGCGGCTCAGCCCTGTTTGGAGAGGCGCCCTGCCAAGGAAGGGTGGCCGTGCTGTGTGCCACGCATCACTGTAATACTTGGCAGTGCTCTAATTGCCACCTCTGGAGGCTGTGTCCATCTCTGGCAGGAGTGTAGGGGACTTGGCAAGCCAAGGAGAGTACTCGCTGTCACGCAGCTTAGCAATACAGCCCTCACCTCTTTCATGTTGTGTGCATTAATCCTCATAGGCATTCCCATCGAGAGCTGTTCCCCTCTCATAAAGGGGAACTGAGAGCTTGAAAAGATTGAATGATCTGTTCAAACTATTGGGCAGAGCTGAGAAAGGAACCTAAATCTTCGAGGGCCTCCTGCTGTGCTTTAACCACAAAAGGAATCCATCCTTTCCTGGTATGCTTGTGCAATGCATTGTTTTAAAACGATGTCCTTACGAGGTTGTACAGATGTTGCTGGGGGTTGCATTAGACCTCTAGAGCAATCTCTGATGGGGAAGATGTGGAGAAAAGACAGAATGCAACTTGGGTCTCCAAGTCTCAATGTGTTTGCAGGAGCATGCAGTGGAATCATTTAAATGCTCCAAATGCTAGACTCATTTCCTCTAGGAGTAAACTAAGGCATAGAGAAGCCCAGTTTGGCTTTAAATCATATCTCTAAATCTGTGCCAGAAATTGAAGCAAAGCCTACTGATGCTGATGTTCAGCTGATATTAGAAGCCCACCTCCTTCCCCAAGTAGTTTAGTCTTAGGAAAGAGCCAAAGTCCCTTTATTTGCCACACAGAAACATCCCCACTGCTACACACTGTCCCTCACCATCCACAAGCCCTCTAGAAGGTTCCACTTGGAAAGTGGTGTCAGTAGAAAGATACTTTGACTGGTTTTTATGTCTTTCTCTACTGACTTTCCCTCTTTAAATGGATATTAACTCACCATGAACAAAATTTTATGTTCCCATCCACCAAAAGGAAGAGAAAGGAGGGATGAAGAAAACTAGAGAAAAATGAATGCCTATATAATAAAACAAATAGAAAAAGGGACTGGGTGGGGGTGAAGACATCCATCCTATAAGAATAAGAAGTTAGCTCCATGGGGGTGCCAAGCAGATGACTTGGATCAGCACTGCCATTCTCTGAAATAGTTGAAGGGTCTTTAATGTGCCCAGTGGTGCAGTCGTTGTGAGCTGCTGGAGATAGGAGTAGCAAGAGACTAGATGGGGACTTCCATCAAGATTTCTTCTGCCGGTGTTGTGGACAGCCTCCATTTGACTTAGAGTAGGACAGGGATGAGATCCTGCAACTGTTTACACTTGAGGTGTGAATATTCCTCCTCTCTCCTTAGGAGTGCTCCTTATTCCCCTGAGGAGCACTGACTTTCCCTAGAAACTTGTTCAGCTCTGGCGAAAAAGGATGATCCTGAACTTGTCCTTGTCGTGATCAGCCTTTCCATCCATCTGTGAACCTCAGTCCAGTTCCCAGCAGGACAATTCCCTTGGGCTGCTGGAGCTTGGCTTTCTCAAAGCAGCAGCTCTTGCAGACTGGTGGCTCTGTGGCCATGATAAACTGCAGCCCAGCCAGGAAGAACAAACTGAGCCTGAAGCCTTCCTTGCTGCTCTGCCTTCCTTGACCCCACACAGTGAGCCATGCTTCCCACTGCCCCTGCCTGCGTAGGGAATCTGAGACCAGGGGCTGGCTTGAAAGGGCCCTTGGCCTGAACTGCTCCAAGAGCCATTTATGTTCTTACATGCAATGCTAAAGCAGTGGCACCAGGTTTGTAAAGACTCTTTCTACGGTTGACATCTTTGACCTGTAGTTCCCAAGGCAGAGAAAGTGATTATAGCCTTTCTCTTGCTGTTTCCATCCATTCTGGTAGAATTATTTCTATGTAATGGTACTGGAGCCCTATGGAGACCCTCCTGCTCAGATGGTGTTTGTGACTTCTGTCAGACAACACCCAGACAAGAGAATGGAAAGACAAGAGATCAAAACATGATTTGGTGTGTTAAGTTTTGTGGAAAAGTGGGAAGACCAGTTCCAAACCCTATGTTATTTGCAGTCTGTTTTGGTTTTGACTTCAAGGCCTGTTTGAAATCCTCCCGCAGAAAGATGCATCTTTCAAGGAACTCCAGTGTCTGAATAAGCTGAAAAAAAATGGTATTCCCCATTCCACATTCCATGCTCTATCAGTAAAGTCTGTGGGTACAGAACAGTAAGCAGAGAAGTTTTTCTTTGCGGTAGAGGATGCACAAAGCACACAAGATCAGAAAGCTCTCTTAATGTTGAATTCGAAGTCTGCCTCTGTGGTAAATTAAAAGAGAACTGCCACCCAAAGAAAAGCAGATAAAGAAGCCCACATTTGTCTAGTGTGTTGGTCTTTACAACTCAAGAGTTCAACACTAATGAGTTATGGGTTGGCCCATGAAAACATAATGTGTAAATTAGGAATTTAATGATGTGTAAGATTAAAAGCTGTGCGGGGTTGCATTTATTTAAGGCTGCCATCTTGTGTTCAAAGAGGAATTACTTTATCAGACAATGTCCCTTTCACTAGGTTTAAATTGATTCCGTTATGCATGTTATGGGGGGTACTCAAGTGCCCGAGACTGCCAGCTGACAATATTTCCCACTAAATGCCTTTTCTGTAGCTCACTTTGCAACTTCATAATACCAAACATACTGTGCAGGCCATAATGACTTCATCCTAATTTCCAGAAATAAATAAGTGCAGATTTCCCTCGCTACATCCCTACCCATACATTTAGCTGCAGGGAAGCTCAGATTAAAGACAAGAGAGGTAAAAAAGGAAGTCCTGCTTGTCTATTTGACTGGCTGTCCTGATGCTTCACTGCCAATTCTTCTACACCCACCCAAAACCTCTTACCTTTCAAAAAAAGAAAACCCCAACCCCAACCCCAAACCATACTAAACAATGAGGAGGACCCCTTAATGTCCATTTTCATTGCAATGTGTGTAGTTAACTTCTAGCTACTTGCATGGCAGTGTTTTGCAAACCAGGATTCCTAGTTCTCAAGTCATGCCTTGCCAATGTTGTTAACCAACAAGGGGCTCTTTTAGGAGCTTGACGCTGAGCCAATCATGCATGTTAGAGCTTCCTGGGATGGCAAGAGGACTCTTGGTGGGAAGGGCTCAGTCTGTTTTGTACACTCTGATCTGCACAGTTTTAAATTGCTTAACTCCTTCCTGATGCAGCAAAGAAAAAGAAAGGTGGTTGAGTGTTCTGCAGAGGCTTGATGGAGAAAAAGTCTGGTCTGATTCAGTTCACGTATGCACTGAATTTTTAAGGTTAGGCTCAAATCAGCTGAGGCATTCAGGCTTATAGTTAGGTAAGCTGAGAGGCCCATGTTTCCCACTCAGCTACTTCCTGAGCTTGTGGGCAAGTTCCACCCACCATCCATTGGTTAGAACAATCGTTCAAGAGATGGGAAACCTGTTTTCAAAGCCTCACCCTGCCTAATTTGGGCAGATCTAGGTGTTTCTCCTGGCCATCAAGATCAGGACTGTATAGACTGATACTAGAGCTAAGATGATTGCAAATTCTGTGGCATTTCCCTGAGCTGTGGCTGAGCAAGGTGTCAGTCACTGCTCCAGGGAAAAGTGAAGTGAAACAGTGGCATGCGGATTGGCTGCACCCATAGAGATTCAAGCCTGGGCCAAGTAGATTTTTACGAGAAGTGTCCCCCTGCCAATGAGTGTCCTGAACCCATGGATATTGAGTAAAATATGACAGATGGTTAATGGCAAGGCAGTGGAGTAGTGAATCTCTAGGGAGGATAAGCTTCTGCTGCAAGTCTGAAGTTGGGAAGTTGATGCCCTACAAGAGATGTGGTTGAAGTCTTACTCCTTTCATTAGCATTTCCCGTTGAGATAGATGAGGCTTTATATTTAACATTTGAGCTACTGTGAATGCACAATACTGTGTTTTTAAAGTTGGGTTCAGATAGGACAAGTTTGTTTATATCTTTGTTTTCAGCTGACCAGATACGGATGATCCCAGCCTGAAACTATCCCTGTGTTTGTGTGCCATGTTTGTGTGTGATTTATTCCTCACTGCTTATTTACAAGAGCCATTTTTCAATAGCTGAATGGTATAGATTTTCATACTTTACTTTGTCTTCTTTAATTGGAGTAGAGACCATGCCTTACTCTCTGTTTAGGCAGTGTTTATCATTGAGTTGCTCAGAGTCCCAGGGGCAAGTTGAACAGAAATATTAGCAAGAAAGATATCTGTAAACATGGACATAGTTCATATTTCTGTTTTCAGCCTTGTTTCCTAGGGACACAAAAGTTACACAAACACACTGTTTATCTGCTAGTCCCCAACTATGAGCTTTTGAGCTCCACTGGTCAGCATGGAATCAAATTTGGCAGAGGGCCAGGGCAATGGCAGTACTTGGGGAAGAAAGACGCCAGTAAGTACTTCCACCAAAGAAAAGCTGGAGAGAAGATACTACCCCATGTTCTCTGGCATCTGACAGCTCCCCCATCCAAATCTACATATTTTTGGTTGAGTCACAGTGTGTGCTGTCTCTTGCAAGCTGGAAAAGTGGTGTGAGGGCATATGGAAGCATGGTAGAAACCACACAGGGCAGGAGGAAGGCACTGCAGAGATGAAAAGAAGACTGGGTTTGGGTGTTTAAGAAGCATGGATGAGACCTGAAGCTAGAAGAGCCTGGAGACTATGGGCTGGGGAAGGATTTGGGACATTACTGTGGAAATTTCATGGTGAGAGAAAGTTTCAAGTGTCACAGACAGGACATTTTGAGGTCTACAACTGAAATTTGCAAGGTTTTATTGGTTCTGCATACAGAGCAAACCACATGTGACTGACGTACTTAGCTTTTGGTTTTAAGTGTTGAGAGAAATTTTTGGAAAGGCTTGCTTTTCCGTCTGCAATCTAGCAACTGTTTTATGGAAGTTCTTATGAGGGAGAGAGAGCTGCTCCAGAAAGCTCACAGTAATATTTGTTTATTACCTGCACTATGGGAGTCTGAGCCTCCAATGCAGCAGGCGCCATGCAAATATGCTACTGTTACAGTAAAGGCAGGAACACTGCTGGAGGAGGCAGGGAGGCAACATTTTCCCTTGAGTACTTTATACAAAATAAGGATTTGGTGGTAAAGCAAACACATTTAAATGATGCCCCCAGGGAAAAACTTGATTTTGGCCAAGAGAAGCTGGCTCCAGTACCTGCTATATACAAAAACCAGAGTCAACCAAAACATTCTTCTGGGCTTTCTTCTGCCAGCTCCTGAGGTACCCAGAGGAAATTCGATGTGTACTGAAAACCAGGTTACTACAGAGGTTGTTCGCTTGCAAGAATAGCCTGAAAGCCTGTTCTGAAGCTGAACGCCAAAATGCCTTGGCAGTTCAGTCACTGACTGGCAATCCTCCTCAGCCAATGCATGTGCCTGCTGCTCTGCTGCCTATTTTTAACAGGATGCAACTATTTATCATGTTTCTGGCTGTGATTTTTATGGTTGAGGCTCCTGCCATCCATCAGCTCCAGACGATTTATGTGGGATAAGGGTTTCTCCCAGGATCCCTTCGAGCTCTCCAGACTAACAAACTGGCACATGACTTTGCCATCGGATCTGGGGACAAACTTGAACGTTGCAGTGCAGTCCAAAGCCTCCATCTGGTCCAGCCACTGGTGTGTGTCCCACAGCCCCTCTGCTGCTCCTGATGGCACCGCATCCGGCAGGCAGCGTGCCGTGCTGATGGGAATGTCTTACCTGCTGCCTCGGCTCATCAGCATCACAGCTGATGGAGGAACTAGGGCTAGGAGCTAGGAGCAGGCCCATGTTTCCTTTGTGCCTCCAGCCCTTTGATGCTGCATCTCTAACATTTTATTTTAATTTTTAAAAAGGTTTGGGTCAGAGGTGAGAGAAACAGAAACATCCTGGTTGCTGTTTCCAGCTCCCATTTCCTGTCCCTCACTGAGAGTTTTCCATTGACTTCAGTGGGGCTACGATTTTCATCCCCTTTGCTTTTAAAACTTTGCCATGAATTTAACAGGCTTTGAGATCCGTGGGTTGTGCAGGGGTTGGGGTATTCTGTTTATTATTTTGCTCCAATTTCTTTTCAACAGATATAATATTGCTACTGTTAGAAGTGTAGGGAAGAAGCAAAATCAAATAATGTTGTCTCTGCCACGACAGACTAAAATAAAGCTTTTAGCAAGCATGAGCAAGAGAACCTTATCTCTTATGCATTATGAGACCAGATTCCAATACCTTA
Source organism: Corvus hawaiiensis (assembly GCF_020740725.1). Classification (NCBI taxonomy): domain Eukaryota; kingdom Metazoa; phylum Chordata; class Aves; order Passeriformes; family Corvidae; genus Corvus; species Corvus hawaiiensis. The sequence continues at coordinate 115,496,053 of NC_063214.1, read as the reverse complement.
ACATCTGTTCTTTAGGCCACAAAATAACCTGCCCTGCTCATGGTGTAAAATATACGGAGCACATGAAAATATGAAAATCTGGTTTATATCCACCAGCAAAAATAAAAATGTATATTTATTTTCAGTAGGACTCCCCGCCCCCCCAAACGGTATGATGATGGAAAATACCATAAATTTCTCAGCTGCTTTCACAAGTCAAGCACAAACCCCTTTTATTTTACTTCATTATTCTTGCAGACTCTTACCACAACACTCCAAATACAACAGAAACTGCTGCTGACAAGCCCTCCTTTGGTGTTATACACTGTAGCAAACTCATCCCTGCCCCTGTCCTGCTGTCTACACATCGTTTTCATGTATGGATATTAATTTATGTGTTCAGTAGAATACAAACGCTCCCCTGTCTCTATAAGTTATAGAAGCAATCATCCAAGGAAGCATCAGAAACTCTAAAGTCAATTCTGGTGTCATAATTTCATACTTTAACCTGAGATGCCAAATCACGGCACACTTTATAGATGAGAAGCGGGTGTGTGAAAGCACTCCCTTTTCAGAATTGCAGACTTTATTTCTCTATAAAACATATTTATGCTGGGAAATAATAAGTGGCTAACATGGCAGTGAAAAGGGGGATCTGTGTCCCTGGGATAGCTTTGGGAGCTTGCTCCGGTTCTGGGGAAAGGGAGCTCTTGGAGTGCTCTTGGGCAGGGGCTGCTCCTTCTTGCTCTGCATCCCGTGCACGTAGCACAGCGAGACTCCCAGGATCAGCCACGGTCTCTGATACAGATGCATTAATAAATAAACAACAGCAACAGCAGTAATAACGTTGAGTAACCCTCTTAGCCTACCCTATAATGTTATGAGCAAGCTCAGGAGGGAGGGTTCATCTGAGCCTTCTCAGTCACATAAATCAGCCAGCCAGGCAGAAGGTTTCTGATGCATGCAAAACCCCCATCCATTAAGTCCTTTGGGTTCCTGATTTTGCAGCTGCTGTCCCTTGGCTAAACCTGACCGTTTCTTAGGCTGCTTCATCCTCTCTTCTCAGCTAATTTTACACTGCACACTTTTGCACCTTGACTTATGATACCTTTCAGCATTTTCCTCCCTAAGGTAACACAAAAATCCTCTAGAAAGGAAGTCATAGAGCAGTAAATACTATCTGGGATAACATTTCAGTAAGAAGAACTCTTTTATGGACCACCTAAAACTATGCCTAATGCAACAATGGTCAACCCCTTCCCATATTTGATTTGTGCATCTGGGAATGCAATTTTTTGTAGTGAGAAGGAAATGACTTCTGGGATTTTTGTGTTTCATTCCTCTTCTCTTTCCTCCACACTGAGCTCCCAAAGATGATCAACTCATCATGCTTTGTCTCCAGGTATTTCTGGAGTTACTCCAGCCACTGGCCACAGCTGGGGGCTCCTGAGAGTTGTCAGTGTCTCATCTTGCTCCTGGTATAGATTACACCCTACCCAAGGCACATCTGAGTCCTGCCAGTCGAGGGTGCTTGGGACTGACTCAGATTCCCAAATTCAGACCAGGATCCTATTAAAACTGTGCTCTGGCTGGAAACCATGCAGCACCTTCTCCCAGCATGCACAGCTTTTGCTTATTACAGGATTTGCTACAATGCTCCTGAGTACCAAGTCATTCTGGATGATAACATATTACCCCACTTACAGAACCTGCTTTAATTACCCAGTGTGTGTGTGGGGAAAGCAGGGGATGGGACACAGAAGCAGAATCTTTCATGTAAGGCAAATTCCCAAGCAACCAGCTAATAGAAGAACATTGAGGATGTTAAGTAGATTAGACACATCAATAGAATCTACATAAGCGATGCCAAATTTAGTAACAGCAAAGGGGAAAACATTTTTATTTTAAGTCAGACTCTGCTAGAGCGGTGGCACCAGGTCTATTCAGGGTTATGTACTGTGTTTCTTTGTAGCACACAAAATATTAAGTGCCGAGGAAGAGTTAACTAAAGTAAATGGGGTTGAAATTTCTGCAAAAAGAATGATGTACTGTACCTATGCATTTTATAGCACGAGGTAAGTAGTTTAATGTCTCAGCCAATATCAAACACTTCATTTGCAAATCTTAGTGTGCTGGGCTCCCTGGTGATTTGTGTAATAAAATGGGATGGTTAAAGGGCATGTCCTTGCATTGACTATTCCTTCTAAATTTGAAGGGCCCAGCCGTTACGTAAATATTTACTATAATTAACTGCTGGAGTTCACTAGTTCCTAGTTTGCAAGAGTTGTCTGAAGTTACTGTTATCCACAGGCAGGGAGATGCTATCTGTAAATAGTCACTTTTACCTTACCATGTCAGAGCGTGGCAGACGGAGAGATTTGCCTTTGTCCTTCTTGTCACACTTGACCACAGTCATAACCACCCTGTTTTAGTATCCGCTTGCTGTCAGTACCTCACTGTAGGCAGTCTAATTGGTTTGTGGATTATCCATAAGAAGTAGGAAGTAGGAAATGCCCTTGTGCATAACAGCCTGAGCTGGACTCTGTCCCTGTGCTGTGAGGACACAGCTATCTGCTTCCAGACCAAAAGGGACCTAGACCCCATGTGTCCCCAGAGGGTTCAGTCTGTATTACTAATCCCTGCAAACCCATCATAGTTTTGTAGGCAGGGCTATTGGGGCGTCTCTGCATTGTGTCCACAAACCCACAAATTTGGGCTGGATGACAGAGGTACTGCATAAAGCCAGCTCAAACCCAGATAGGTTAAATAGCTTCATCTCAGTACGGGCACAGCTGCGCCCAGGTTGTTTCCTGAAGAGTCACTTGGATACCTCTGCTTCATGCTCTGCAGAGCTCTGCAGCACTTCACCTCGCTGAGGGGCTGTGCTATATTGAGCCACAGTGCCAGCAAAGGCCAGCACTGGGCTGATGGGGCGGCCTGGAGCCCAGAGCGCAGCTTGCGGACACCTGGGAGCTCATGCTAACCCAGGTCTGGCAGAAGTAGCCCCAAGCCAGAGCTAATGAGCTCTGCTGGATCTGACCAATTCTTTGAGGACCGTCTCAGCTGTCTTCGTGTCTTGCAGACTAACATATTCGGAGGATTCTCATTACTTATGTTTCTTCATTGCCTGGGGTGCTCCAGCCCCTCTGACTACACTGCTGTGTAAAAAAAAGAAAGAAATCAATCTTGAGCTTACAGGTGGAAACAGGAGAGGCAGGGAAGGCCAAAGGGTAGCAGATGTTGCATGTGGTGCCACGCTTTTCTTTGCACTGCATGCCAAAACATTCTGGCTGTGCTTTTTATTCCCTCATTCTCCCTTGAAATCTCGTTTGACGCATTTGGCTGCTACGCTGCACTGGTATATATGTGTGGGCTTCTGGAGCTGTCTCGGAATCTATGCCCGGGAGGAGGAAGGAGTCTTTAAAAATTAATACTGCGAGGCAGCTTTAGTGGCAACGTTGGCAGCGCAAACGGAGTCGCTAGCAGGGAGAGCCCGGGATCTGCAGCAGGGAGCAGGACCCGTGGCTCTGTGCCAGCAGAGGTGACACAAGCTCGCACCCGCTGAGAGGAAAACTGCCTGCAAGCAACGTTGGTGTTTGACCCTTCTGTGAAGCTGTGAGGGTGAAGGCTCTGAAAATAACCACTAAAATGTCCCTTGCCTGCCCCCCATGATAGAGGCCCTCTCTGTGTCTCATCTGCTGTGAGATCAAACACTCAACAGCCTTTCCTGGAGTGCTTTTGCTCCTCAGTGTGTGCCACAGTGCCTGGGAACGCAGGCTGGGGCAGACTACACGGTCTTTTTCCTAGTGCAGTATCATCTAGCTTTAGTAGTCTGAAGGATTTAAATCTTGGCCCTCTCTCTACATCACGTTCAAACCTTCCCTCTGTGTCTGGACACCAAGCTTAGAGCAGCAGTTTGGCCCTGCAGCTGCAGCTGCGACTGTGGGCCATGTCTGTGCTGTGCTAACACTTGCTCTTGCTTTGGCCAGCCCTGTTTATTTTTTTCCAGCTGCAGGTGCCCTTTGGCTTAGTGGATGGGGTCAATGCTGCGAGCAGGGCTGGCTGGGAAGGCAGGAGGAACGTGACCACTGTTTTTTCCATTTCCTATTCTTTTTTTTTTTAATCTCAGGCTTTATTAAAGCTTCTAGCATTTCATCTCAAATACATCTAGAACACCTTTAGCAGTCCTGGCATGCAGCTAAAGCACAGGGACATTGAATTGTCTGTCTAAAGGATTTTGGCTGCTGTGACCCCTGCATGTCTGATGACTAGGCTGGGGAGGGAGACGCGGTTTTATGACATTAAATATTAACAGCTGGATATTAATAATGAAGGCTGACAGCTCCTTTCCCAGTTCTTGAGGCTGTTTCTCCCCCAGCTGCAAGTCCAGCAGGATTTGTGTTTTTTCACTGCTTGAGCACTATGGTCAGGGCCCCCGATCCCAAAGGGTCAGGGGAGGTAAGAACAATAACATGGAGGTGTCAGTGCTGTGCACAGGAGGCGTCGCTGCCCGGATGGGCCCGGCCCTGCATGGGCTCTGGCTGCCTCTGGTTAGCCTCGTCACGCCATGCTGATTGGAAAGCAATTTACCATTAAAGGCAGAGAAAATGTAGGAGGTTAATAATAAAACAGGAGGGGGAAAAGTGGCATTGGGAGACGTAGCAGCAGATCCTTCGTGCATTGCTTGAAGCCAGAGGAGATTAAGCTCTTCCAACAAGTTTGTGCTTTATTGCTGTCTGGCCTGTGCAAATAATGCAGGCAAAATTTTCATACCAAGCCCACCAAAATTACATTTTTCTCTCTTTCTTCCTCCTTTCCATTTCTTGTTGTCAGCTGTAGCTTCTCCCCAGCCTAGGACAGCTGAAATGCTACTTCAGTGTGCAGCTCTATCAGTCTCGTTCCTAAGATAATTTACAGGAGACATTAATGCACAGGGCAGATGATTCCCTCCCACCAGCAGCACCACCACAGCTGAGGAAAGTCATGTCTGTAGCTCAGATCAGGTGGCTGGAGGATAGAGGAACACAAGTCCTTTCTTGAACTCATGACCCACAGGCCCTGCCCTGCAATGTGCTAAATGTTGCTGAAAAGTCACCTCAGAGGAATCTGAACAGGGCTTTATTTGAATAAAGAAATATGTCACAGAGCACACAATGGTTGCTAATAAATCACAGGCTGGTTTTATTTTGCTAGTGCAACTCTGCCTTATTTTTTTCTGTATTGGACTTTTCTCCAAATTACATTTTCCCAGTTGTGCACTTTTGTTCTTTTTACTATGTGACAAATGGAGGTGCTGTTTATTATTTATTCTGTGGCTTTAATGTTGTGCAAGCTAGATCAATTCAGTTTTTGATAAATAAGTCTGCTTTTTGCAGAAATTACCTAGCTGGATCAGTACTCTTTTGTTCTTTCTCTGCAAAGGCTGACCTCTAACCCTGTCTACTCTACGGTGAAACTCCATTTATCCAGACCACTTTTAAACTCTGTCTTGGTCAAATCTAGACCACGTCCTCTACTCCGACCCCTGTATCAAATACCAACCTAGTACCCTTTTATGGAAATAATTCCTAATGTTCCCCATGCCCATAGTTAAACAGAGTGAGATGTTTCTTTGGATTGACAGTTTTACTTGGAGTAAAACTCAGTTTTCTTCTGAGTAAAAGTAACTTACAGAATATTGTGAAAAATACGTGCAGGGAGAGCAGGACAGAAGGTTTGGGCTGCATGAGGTACACCTGGGCCATCATGTGAGGTGCTGGGAATGAAGAGAGACCTTAGAAGAAGGCAAGGATGCTTTCAGCTTCTTAACTCTTCTGTGTGGTAAGGTCTGCCTTCAGTTTTATACTTTCTCACATCTGAACACAACTGTGCTTCCTGTGTTTTTTGGCAGAACATTAGACATGGATTTTGGGTCATTCAGAAAGCAAAAGGCATTTTGGTAGTTTACCTGTTGTCTGCATTTGAATTACTGTGCTTACAGTAATGCTGAGTCCAATGAGTATAAAATCAGAAGTCCAGTTTCTCCCTGGGTCATGACATAAAAAATCTTGGTGAGGAAGAGGTTGTCTGTCTAGTTTTTGAAACCTTAAGGTTCACAAAATCAGGAATCTCTATGAGACAGACAAGAAGACACAAAGAAGTCTATCTGGAAAAGAGACCAAGGGGACATTCTTGTATACCCAAATCTTGGAACACAGGCTTTAAAGAGTATTGGGTATCACAAGGTCTTTGGTAAAATTACAAGACTTAGCAACACAGGGGTTAAAATTGATCCTAATTTGCTCTTGCCTGCACCTAAAGCCAAGATTTGTTCAGTCATAGTGATTTTTTGGTGGTGATCATGTTCAAACACAGTTACATGCTGTAGTAAGACTCATCCTATGGACTTTTTTCTTCTGTGTTTTCCAGCCATGTACCTGTACCCTATCTGGAAGAGGTATAGGCTGTAATGAAATAAACACTGGCCTCACCAGCTCTCTCTAAAAAGAAGGCCTGACAGGGATGAATATATTGGGGAGGAAGAGCTTTTGGAGTTCTGACTGCAAATTGTGCCTCTCCACTTAGCTCGAGGGATTCTCTCCCCACCCACCTCTTTCCTTAAACAGCAAGAGGCTGTGTTCCTTGCTGGCAGGAGCAGTCTAGAGCGTGTTCCCTGGAGGCAGAAGTGGCAGAAGAAGCAGGATGGGGAGCGTGGGTGAGGATGATACCCAGCCCTGGTGAGACTTTCGTTGGAGAACTCAGCCACAGTAGTAGAAACCCTGTGAGGGAGGGGATGATAGGGTCCTAGGGGACTCATGGCAGTCCCTGGAGGAGGACAGGAGGAAGGGGACAAATAGTCTGATCCTTCCCTACCTAGGACAGCAGTGATTTTATGGGAAAACCCCTGAGACTGTGCTGCTCTTGGTCAAGAAGATTGGCAGGGAGGACAGGTGCTGGAGCAAAAGCAGTTTTAAAGAAATGGAGATGGAATGTTTCTGTAAGGAAAGCACCCTGGGTCAAATCAGTGTGAAGCCAGGGAAACCCAAGGGCCTGCAAAACAGAGGGTGACAGAAGTTTCTTGCAACCCTGTATCTCCAAAAGCTGCCTCTGCTCCGGTTCCAGATGAGCAATGGCAGCTCCAGGAACTGTGTTAGAGGGTGCTGCCCTACGATCAGAGGCAGGATCGGTCTGCAGGGAAGGGGTGGTCTCCTTCCTTACAGCCTGACACATTTCACTCGCCTGTGTGCAGTGGGTGCAAACGTTTTGATGCCCAGGGGCTGAAAGAGTGCAGGCACCATGTTATAAAGGCAAAGGGATATAGGGATCATGCATCAAGAGATGGCTGTTCTGGATTTCTGTTCCAGTGGCTGGAGGTTAGGGATGAGAGGCAAGGGGAAGCTAGACATGTTTAATTGCCTGTAACTAATCAGGCATGTACACTCATCCTTCCCCTCCTTGTTCCTCTGAAAAAGTGCCCCCTCAGACTCTCTCCTGACTCCTGTGGAGCCAGCCATGAGGCAGCTTATACAGACATGGACACTGAAGTGCAGAGCACCCCTGGCCTCATGCTCAGTCCCTGCAGTCAGGCTGGATCATTAGGACTGGCACCGTCAGGATGGTCATCCTTTCTGTGCCCTCTCAGCAAAATGAACAGCAGCTTTGACAAACCCCAGGAATCATTAGGAGAAGGACCTAGGTCTATTTATCATAAAATCATGTAGTACTGCTGTGGCATAGTGCTTTACCGAGACCCTGAGGTGGGAAAAGGATGTAGGATGAAGGGATGTTTGTTCGCAGCAGGAGCTTAAAATGATGTGCAGTGAGTTCCTTCACACATAATATTGGTCTTGAGCATCTTGGCACCTGGATTTCAGTGGAAATAATTAACTTTGACAAACTAGAAATTCTAAATCAAGTTGGACAGAGGTAATTTTGGATAAAATGGGAGATGTTCTTCAGAGGGAAAGTGTTGACGGCCCAATTCCCAGTCCTTGTAGTGACAGTGAGCAAAAGGCAATTAGGAAAAATTCTGGGGAAAAGCTCATGGCACCCATTCACTTATTTAGCTGCTCCTCTAAAAAAATCAGTTTCTCAGTAGAAGGGTGCCTCCTCACCATGCGCACCTTCCTCAGGAACCTGCCACCACTGCTGCTGCCTGGCAGCTCCTAGCAGGAGAGGGAAACTGCTTGGAACGAAGCAGTGGCCAAATCTCTGTGCATCCTCTCCAGCTTTCAGCTGGCTGCTCTTCTGAGTCACTGTGCTGGGGAGGCTGAACCCCTGGGCTTAGAGCAGTGATCACGATCCCCGATTTAGGGTGAGACTCTGGCTTAGAGAGAGACACGAAAAGCAAACACACAGTGCTGCCCTAGGGAGTCCGGTTGGTTGGCAGCATTAGCAGTGAGGTGGCTATATTAGCATTTTAATCAAATAACTAGATATCCTAGAATTATATGTTTGAATCTCTGTAGGCTAAACATAGCTTCAGAGGCAAATAATTTCCATGTAATTTTAGGGTGGAGAATGTCCTTTGGGTAACAGCTGCCTGCTCTGCATGGGCATTAAAAATCCTGTGGCACTTTATTGAAAGCAGAGGTTTGTCTCAGAGGCCTTGCTTAAAACATCCCTCAGCGTGCTGGCTGTCTGCCCAGCTGCAGTCCTGACACCCAGGAGGGTGTGCAGCTCGGGGGGAGATACTGCAGCTCCTGTTCCCTGTATTGTTTGTGGGGTGCCATGGCAGCTGTGATATAAACATGGAACAGCTTGCCCAGGTCACAGCAGGAATGACCTTACTGGCACCGGTCTGAGCATATTTGCTTATGTGGTACAGTGGGTGCCCAAGCCCTGGGAAGAGTGAGATCTTTGAGGACAGGAAAACAGATTGCCCAGTCACAGGCTGGCCCCAATCCTGTGCCGTCAGCAGTATCCAGTGGCTGGTTCTAGTGACCTGGGGCAGGCCACTGGTCCCTGCAGTGGACAGGCATCCACAGGCCCAGGTCCAGAGTGAAAGATTTTCAGGAGAGCTCCCAGGCTGTGCTAGAACTGACCACACAGATTCCTTCCCCCCCCCCCCCCCCCCTATTTTTTCATAGCGTCAGAGATTAAAAAAAAGTTCTAATGATAAACCATCTGGAATAGGTTTCTTTTCAAAAGAAAAGAATGAAATAGATGTGAGTTGGCAGGAGCTTTCAGAGAGATTTCCCCCACCCCCCTCTGTTTATATATTATGCAGAGAACTCTACAGGAAAATGGGATAGATGAAGTTGAGCATTTCATGACAAGTTGTCACATTCTGTGCATAAATTTCTCTAAAGTGTTAGGCACCAGTGGTGGGAGGAGATATTAGGTCACTCAGTGCTAATCCTGGAAAGTTTAGGGGACTTTGCATGTCCTTTGAGAGTGTCCCTTTTATGGAACAAACATCACCTGTTTGGAATTATTCCTTCATGTTGCATATAATCCATCCATTTATTTGATAGAAATACCCATAAAACCCCAGAAATGACCCAACAACACTCCCAATACTAATAATCAGTCCTATCCTGCTGTTCATTTTTTATATCTTCCTGCTTTCTACTGCATGAAGTAATGAAGAACTAAAAGTAATACTCAGTCTGTTTTCTTCTGAAAAGCACATTACAAATACTAACCTTAATTCCTCTTCTGCCTGTTTTCAGAAGGTTAAACACAATTTTTTTTGGAGGCTTTAAGTACCCATGGTGCATTTGAAGGGTTTTGAGTGACAGATGTTAAGAACCTCTGAACATCTGAGTCCTATTAACTGCTCCCCACGTTCATGTGAGGGACATACCAGAACCAGCATCAGAATTTGGATGGTCCCAGCTCCAAACCCTGGTCTAATCACCCCTTTGTCTTTCAGATGCTTTTCTTAGATGATGGCAGAAGGGCATCACATTTCTGATGACTCAGCATCTGCAGGGGAGGCTTGCTTTAGGTCACAGCTTTTCTGCAGTTATAAGCTCCTGTATTACTCCAGCATTACTCCTGCATGGCATCATCGTCTTTGATCCCTGGGAAGAGGGTAATACAGGATCAAGTTCTGCTATAGGGGGTTAGTGGGAAAAAAATTGATTTTTTTCCTCTCAGCAGTGTTAGGACACAATTTCAGCCTCTAATTTCTCATACCCCCTTCCCTCACCCCTCTATTTCATGAAAACCTTTCATGAAAGCAATAGTCTTTCTGAAGGTGTGTTTGGAGTGTTATTGCTTAAGCCCGCAGGGAGAGCACATCCCTCACATAAATTGTGCTTGATGGTGAATCTGGACAGTGTTTATACTGTGGCACAGGCACTGTCTAGGTGCAGGTGTGAATTGCTAAGGTCTCCAAACCTGCACTTTGCCCAGACATTTTTAGTGGTACCCTCAGAAAACAGTAAGTACGGATAAAACTTGGAGCACTGCTCTGTAGAGCCCAGGATGTATTTCCAGCCGACTCTACAAAACCCCTGCCAGGTAGAACCGCCCTGATTAAACCTCACTGTTGTAAGTGCCCCCTCCATAGCCTGCCCAGCTGTGGAAAAGTTCCTGGAGTAGGGGTCTGCCAAGAGCATGTACAACGTGGTGCACTGAGCCTTTCCTTGGTGAGAACAAGTGCTCCAATCACCCCAGAACCAAAGCCAAATCCCCTTGGTCAACTGGTTGGCTCCCATTCTGGCCTCAATCATGGTATTAAACCTCTGCCCGGTTCCCTGACCTGCTGTATTGCCTAGGTGAGGAGGAAAGGAGAAACTTTGTATTCATTCCCTTGAGAGTAATTAGAGACTGGTGTGGGGGGAAGGGCTCATCCAGACAGTAACAGGGGTTATTGTGTTTCATAACTGCATCTAACCAAGGATGTGCTGCGCGGAATTCGGAGTCAACAAGAGTCTCTGGTATCAGGGTCAAGTCAGTACACCCTCTGTAGCCAAAGTAATGCACCTCAGAACGATACCTGTGTGGGAGGGAGGACTGGGTGGCCCCTCAGACTTCACCTGAGAAGCCTGGTGAGGTATTGCTCACCAGCATACGCAGCAGTCCTTTCCAAATCTGAACCCTTGGCACTACATCTTCTCTTCGCATATGGCTTATCAAGAATGCAAGTGGTTAAGATTTCCTCCTCCTTTTAAAAGATCACATTTAATTTTTCTTTTTTGCTCTAATGATTTAGATGAAATATTTAAGCTCACTGCTGCAAATCCCCCTGGGGCACCTGCCAGAAGGTTGTGAAATCTGGGTGAGGGATGGTGGAGGGGTGTATGCTGTTAATTACTGGAGGTTGGCAACCCCCTAACACTTCAGCTCACGCTCTTGTCGACGGCTCTGAGGTCTGGCTTTTCAGGAGCCGATTCATGCAGGCATTTGGAAATAACTGGACGCTGGCAGCAACTCCCACTCTGACAGAAGGGACCATGACAGCCAGCAACCAGTTTAATAGGTTGCTGCAGCCAGCGAAGTCCTCCGGTGAGGAGCAGTGAGGTGAAGAAAAACAAAGCTCATTCCAGCCGCTGCCACAGCAAATGACAATTGAGAGCAAGGAATCATTTTATTGCATATGGAGGGGGGGAATGAGGAAAAGAAGAGAACGAGATGGCATTTTTTTTTACAGATAAGGGTTTAATGGTTTCTTTCCTTTTCCCCCTTCCCATTAAATGGGATAAAAATACACAGAAAGAGAATTCCACAGATTTTTATTCTTATTGTAAGAAAAGGCGGCGCAGCTGAAGCTTCTTCCTCACATTAAGTTTTCAGAAGGGAAGTCGGTTCCCCTTTCTCTGGCTCCTCAGAGCAGCATTTTTCTGGCTCCAGCAACCTAATAGGTTGATTGCTGAGCCTCTTCTGTTTCAATTACTTTTGATTGATTCTCAGGTCTATGTCAGCCAGTCGGTGCAGCCACCATCCCAGGAACAAATCTGCAGCAGCTGAAGATGAAAATAGCTTCCATGACCACTTAAAAGGGGAGTTCAAGCATCTTTTCTAAGCTTGAGGTTACTGTAGCCTTCCCTCAAAATCATCTCTCTGGCCATCTCTCTGCTCATGATGAGGATCCTGTTCCTGATGGTTTGCTGAGCTGTGCTTAGCCTCAGCTAGGAAGGAGGGTGAAAGGAGCTTTAACATCATTAGGCTGCTCAACTTGCTGTTGCTGCAGGGCGCTGATGTTACCCCCAAGGAGAGGGACTCAGGCAGAAGTCCCTCTAGGTTTAGGGAGTGGAAGGGACAGGGAGATGTGGGACACACAGCCTGTAAGATGAGTCCTGGGGGCTTGTTTTCTTGTTTGGGTATTTACTGTAGGAGCAATAAAATAGGGAAGGGAGAGAAAGAGATTTGGGAAAAGGAGTGGAGGTGATGCTGACTGGTTCCGCACAGAAACATCCAGCCTTTGCATTTGCTTTGTATACTTCTGACTCTTTTCTCAGTAGCAGCAGCCCCAAGACTTCAGACTGGCAAAAGAGTATTTAGGACAGATCAGAGCTAGTCTGGATTCCTGCATAAGTTAGGACAGAGCACGAAAGCAGTCTGGAGAATTGGGATTATTTGTGTCAACAGTAGGATTATATTTCTGTATTTTTAATTTCCTACTGTTGCTATCCAACTCAACGCAGCATGGGAACACAGCATAATTCAGGCTAGGCAGGACCCTGAGAGGCTCAGAGCAGGGTCATCCTTAGACCAGACCAGGCTGAAGCCTCCCAGGATGGAGCCTGCACAGCCCCCTGGGCTGCCTGCTCCACTGCTAGACTGTCCTCATGGCAATTTTTTCCCCCTTGCATCTAATCTGATCTGTCTTGCTTCAATTTATGCCTGGTGTCTCTAGTTTTCCTGCCACACAGACCAGTGAAGTTCCCAACTCCCCTTTCTTGATGACTTTCTGTAGGTATGGGGGGGGGAGGGGCACCTTTGCCTTTAGTTGTCAGGGGAATCCCTGAACCTCCCCAGTCTCTGGAAAATGTTAGAGAGTGACGGTGCAAGGACATGGGCCAACTCTCGTGGCACTCTTGGATGCAACTGTTGAGTCTCATGGACTTGAAGAGACCAAGATCTCTCAGGCAATCCTTGAGTCAACACCACTCTTCTTGCCAGTAGTTTTCCTCTGTGCCCAGAGCCCTGAAAGACATCATTGATGAAGAGTGAGATAGAGAAGGCACTGAGTACCTCAGCCTTCATTAAATCACTTTCCCTGTTCAGCAGTGGGCCTACATTTCTCTGTTTTGCCTTTTTTGCTACTGTAGTGGCAGAAGCTCTTCTTGTCATCCTTGATGTTCCCTCCAAGTGACAACTCTAGATGAGTTTTGGATCACAGGTAGCTGTGGGGAACCCTCATCACATTCCAAGGGCTGGGCTTCTAGTCCCAGCCTGAGGTGGGCAGATGCAGTAGGGTGCTGCTTCAAGTGACCCCTGGGGAGAATTTGTTCCCTTGTCTAAAGCATCAGATGTGCAGCTGTGAAAGCTGTCCTGCAGGAAAACCTGGTGCACCCAGAGCTTGGAGCAGCTCTGCCAGGGACCTGCCTGTCTCCTGCTTGTGGGTTGTCCTCAGAAGCCAGGCAGGAGAGGCATGTTCCTGTGCCTCCTGGTGGAGTGGACAGGTTCTGTCTGGGAGGGATGGGCTCTCTTACAGTTAATGTGTCTTCTAGAGATGTCCCCTCATCTCTGCTGGGAGGATCTGGTGCAAGGCAGCAGAGGGGCATTTGGGCTGTGGGCTGACAGATCTCACTGGGGCCTCTTTCCTCTCACTCTGATGAAAGGCAGCTGTGGTGCCATAAGATGACCCAGCCCCACACTCCTGCCCATGCCCCATGAGCGCTGTGATCCTGGGGACACTGGTGTGGCCAAAGACAGGGCACTCCTTCCTCTCCCGTCCCTCCACTGTGCAGGGGTGGCAGGGAGGGAAACAGACTGCAAGGGAGGGTTAATATGAATGGACATGCTGTGAGAAATGGATACTAAATTATCCCCAGATCCAATAAACCTCTCAACCCACGTTCTCAGAAAAGCCTCGGTGAGTAGAGAGGCCTCACGAGTTGCTCAGCAGCTCAATAAAATCTGTCTCTGCCCTGTGAGATTGAAAAGGGAAACAAATGGCAGAATTTGGGGCCCTCCCCCGAGGAGGCCCCACTCCTGCATGAGCGGCTCTGCCTGTGACACCAGCTCCCTGTGACACCAGATCTCTGCCTGCAGCTTGAGGTAGCCACATCGCAGACAGCTGCCTGCAGCAGGACCATGAGCTGGGGAGAGCTCCCCTCCTTCCTCCTTGGCTTCCAGGTGTTGTCACGGAGAGGGATTTCATCCACACTGCGGGATTGCTTTGAGGCGCAGGAGCCCCCAGCAGCCAACCCCAGCCAAGTGGCTGCAGCAGGGGGGAGCGGACGGAGGGTCAGCCCCCTGCCCCACACAAGCCCTGCCACGCACCCCAGCTTGCTCAGTTGTGTGGAAGGAGCTGCCTGGGGTGGGAGCACCCTTCCAGGGCTGTGTTTGCCCTTGCAGGGGGCTGCAGATGATGCCCTGCCTGGAGGAAGGGCTCGATCCTGCTCTGCCAACACCAGTTTGTTCTGCTGTCTCTGGTGGGGGCCGCTGCACCTCTGCACACGGGTGTAGGATGATTCATGAGCATGCAGGTGTGTTGTATCTGCACTCAGGCCGTGCTAATCCTGTTTAGTCATTTTTCAGAGGATTTCATTTAGATACTGCGCTGGGGCTCTGCATGCCCTTGACGATACTGAGCAACACCACTGCTCATATTTAAACTCTCTGACATAGCTAGTGATGGTGAAATTAAAAGAGACAATGACATAAAGCTCTCACCCAGCAGCAGTTTTCCTCCTGCCAATCACTACTCTTGCATTTTCCCTCCCTTGCTGAAAGCCAGGGATAAGGGGCAGATTTTGCAGCTTACCTGGCAGACCAGCAGGTCTGAGCTCTTCTGGACTGACCTGCATGCCCAGCTTGTTCAAGCTAAACCTGCAGAGCACAGAGGAGGACTGGGCACCACCTGCAGTGAAAACCCACAGCAAACCCCTTGCAGAATGTAAAGCAGGTGATTTGTGCCAGCAAAGACTTTGGGCTCTGCTGCTGTGAGCAGCTCACTCGTGCTCACCCAGTCTGTAGCAGAGCCAGAAACAGCCTGGGCTGCTGGGGCACAGCAACCAGCTCTCGCCTTCAGTCCAGCTCTGACTGTACACACCAGTTTTCTGTTGTAGCCCCTCTTGCTGGCTGGCAGAAGGAGAGGATTGCTCCCTGAAATGGCAGTGAAGGTACAGATGTGCCATGGTTGATTCCGTGGGTTTTGATACTGAGCAAGTAAGTCACAACTGGTTTGCCACACTTCTTTTTTTTCTTTTCTTTCTTCCTACTGTTATCAGAGCTGAAAATATGGCTTCGATTAACACTGCAGCAATGGGAAGAAAAGGCTTGTCCTGCGGTTCTGGATTAAAAATAAAAACAACAAGACAGAAACATTTTATGCCCCTTGTGAGTAGATGGAAGCTTTAATTTCATCTCAGGTTTCTACCATCATACCACTCAACAGCAAGTAGTGTACTCATGAGGATCTAGATTAGGAAGGGCATGAATAGTGTCTACTTTTCATTGGTTTTACTGAGCAGCAGGTACCTAAAAGCCTTTACTATCTGGTCTACGATTTCTGTGACTTTACCCTCAGGAATGACTTCTTTCTGTTAGATATGTCATCTCCTTTACTGTTTTTAAAGATTATAGAAAAAGGCCTTTGTGAAACTTAGCAAGTAACAGTAACTAGCCATAATGTCTAAGTAATTATTAGCTACCCACAGAATAAACGAAAGATTAAAAGGTAGTAATCTTCCTTCCTCTTCGTTGCTCGCTATTAATGGCTTCCTCGTCTACATATTAAATGGTTATCAAGGCAGTGCTCCATTGCAGAAAATCTGTACCATTAAAATTTGAATTTACTGAGAGCAGAGAATAGGTCCACTTGAAAAGAGAAGAAAAAATGATACGGAGTTTTGGTTTACAGGGACTTTGCCCCAGTCTAAATCCAAACATTACTTTTCACATACTGGTGGTCATTAGTATCACTTGAAACTGGGAGCAGACAAAGCCTCTGCAGCAGCCAGGGGCAGTGCTTGGCAGCCCATGCACCTGTAAGGTAGCCCCATGGCTACTAAATTTCCAGAAGGGGTTACTTCTGCTTTAGAAGATATACAGGACCAACAAGCCAAGGAAGTTAAAAATCAGGACACTAGGAACAAAAGGAAGTACTTGGCATCCATCAGACATGGGAAATATTGAATGCAAGATGAGGAGCCATGGCTAGGCTAGTCATTGCCATGTAATGAGGAGGGAGAAAAAAATCAAGTATTTCCAGCTCCATGCCTCATAAAATCCCACTGAAATCAATCTATATTTTTGCCAGTCATGAGTTATTCAGCAAACCCGAGGTCAGACCAGTGGAGTCTCCATCACACATCATCGTCTGTTCTCTTTATCCCTGTACTGCAGACAGGAAATCAAGAGACAGAGCTTGATCACTGCAATATAGGCAAACATTTGGGGCCAGGCTGCAAGGTGATTAAGTGTGCATTAAGGCCCACTCCCGTTTAGCAAAGCCCTTATGTACATGCTTTGAGTGCCACTGGAGCTAGAGACACACAAAGAGACACTTAAATTCCTTCCTGGATCACTGCTAGCTACAGTATAAACATGTAAGAATAAATTTAAAGGCTCTCTGGGTTGAACACAGCTCTTACTACATAGATGGGGCTGGAAAAATTGGGAGTTGCAAGTTGCCATTGCAAGTTGAGGTGCATGGCAGGTGCTGGAGGCAAGCAGTCATCATGGAAATGGGGCTTTCTGGGGCAGCAGGAGAGCAAAAGTGAGGCAAGAGAGGTAGCCAGGGTCTGCAGAATTACAAGTGCATTTTATGTGTGTTTGAGGTTGAATATGGGAGTGATCCTGGGAAATGAAAAAGTAGAAGCCAAAACAATGGCCTCTTTTGTCCCATGATGTATCCTTTTCTTGTCTGATACAGCCTCCTAATTTTGATAAAGGTGAGGGAGGACAGGGATCCGATGCAGGGATTTGAGCTTGTGAGGTGGCAGTACAGTCAGTAAATCAACAGCAGATATATCAGGGATATATCACCTCTTGCATGTTAAAGCACACATGCCCTTTCATCCAGTTAATATTCTTGGTACAAATGGGAATGATTTCTTGAACTGCTAGATGGGGAGGAGGACCAGGTCCCTGCCCTGAAGAGACTGCAGATGAAATGTGATGAGTACGGTGCTTCAGGCGGAGAGGGAACACAACATGAACTGAGGCACAGTTGTTATTCCTGGCACACTCTGAAGCCTCCTTCCCAGTCTGTTGCCTGCCTTTGATGTGAATCATTCCTCCTTTATTGAAAAGCTCTCTTCCTGAGGTGGTCCAGAGCCTTTCGTGCTCCTGGTTTTCATCCTACCTCTCTAAGTGTCCTTGCATTGTCTTCTTTCCATGCTTTCCCTACTATCAGACTTCCTTAGGACGTTGCCTTAGTCCCTCTCCTCACTCCTCACTTTGTCCCCAGGATATCTCTATCCTGTTGCCCACTTCAGTGACTGTTTTTGTGCTGAACTCACAGATCTATTTCCTCAGCATTATGCAGACCATTCTACAACAGCTCCCGCAGCACCTTCTCCTTTATGTCTCTTCTCCCCCTTCCTCCAAGAATTGTCTCTTTCCAGGCTGGCCCTCAGTCCTCTCCTTTCTTGCATGTTGCCATGGAAGTTGTGACAGCCCTCCTACATGTCCCAGAGGGTGACTGGCTCACAGGAATGTGTCTTCTCTGTCCCCTTCATCCCACACAGAGACATGGGCAGCATTAGGAGCAGCCACCATGCTCAAGGTCACTGGGCTTTGTGGTCCTACACGCCCTGGGGAAATCCACCCCCTTGGAGATCCTGCCTTTGTTCCTGCTGGTTTGTCCTGGCTACTTTGTCTGCCCAGCAGAACACTCACAAACCCTGCTTTTCAGCTAAATTTCATGCCCTTCTGAAAGAAAGGCCTCTATTTAATCATTCCAGCAGTGTCTAAAACCCCTAATTCCTTCAACATAGTGACAAACAGTTCTGATTATTTGTAGAAAAGCTTGAAAACCATTGAGCATATTTTGTTACCCACAAAAGGTGCCAGACTGGCAGCCATGGAGACTTGTCCTCTATTTATCTCTAGAGCTGGACAGCACAAGCAGTACACATTCCTCTAGAACGTCTCTCCGCTCACATTTTGAAAGGAACATGGTGGCCCGTCACCATGAGAGGATGGGAGTTTCTGTTCAACCCTCTGAGTGTTTGTTCAGTGCCTGGAACAGCAACAGTCAGGTTGCTCATGGGAGCAGCTGGGGAAGCCCCAGAGGGACTCCCCAGAAAAACAACTGTGGGTGATACGGTGGGTGTGAAGCTGCCTCTGCTCCTGTCTTTTCAGGCAAGCCAGGTCTCATCCAAAGTCAATTATGATCTTTGCAAGTGCTGCTTGAGGGGCTATGAATTGTCATCTGGGGATGTATGGAGGGAGCAGGCCCAGTGCTTCCTCATTAAAGCAATAAATGCAGTAGATTTGCTGGAAAAAACCCTGGAGCTTCTCTTTTGCCACCAAAAGAAGGATTAGAAGATTAATTCTGAGAACACTTCACTGCAAAGCTTAGCTTTTACTGTTGTAGACCTGCAGAAAGGCAAGATCCCACAGATGTTATCTGCAGGAGAAGCAGCAGAGGTTATGGGCAGCCTCACCAGCTCCTGGAAGCAATGCTTTCTCAGAGGCCAAGTGCTGCAGCAGGGCCTGGAGCCTTCCTGCAGTGGCACTGTCCTGCCCGTGCAGAAGTTCAGTGTTCATCCCTGCTTTACAGCAAGTGCTGGGAAATTATTCATCAGAGAGGTAAATAGCTTACAGGATCTCTGCTCTTCTCCTGCCGCACTTTGCAGCGCCACACACCAAACACAGATGTGCAGTGACATTTTTAAATTATGCACTGATTTGTTAGGGTTATGCAAAAAGAATATTAAGCACTCATTGCTATGATTCAGGCTGAGCCTTATATTTTCTTTATGTGCAGTGCTGTTAAAAATAAAAAGAAGCAAAACTTTTGAGCACAGTCAGTCTGGATAGAGTTGTTTTTTCTTCCTAAAGTGAAGCATGGCTTGGTTAGAGGACTTTTTTCTTTGTCAATAATTAAACAGCCCTGCACTTGTGGAGGCAGCCCTGAATGCAGGTACCAGGATCAGCCAGCCTTGACCACAAGAGGCTAAAACTTTCTACCCTGTCTACAGTATGGAGTTTTTTGCAAAAAAAAGTCCTTTCGATATTAACCCTGACAACTTCACTGGCATCAGCACACCTTCACAGCAGATGGGGTATCAAGGATCCATGTGCATTGAAAGAGATATCTGGGTTGTGCCTGCTCTGAGCTGAGTTTCATGTGGAGGTTCTTCCTAGAAACCAACCAGGCACAGCTGGTTTCTGCTCAGCCTTTCAGTGTTGAGGTAGAATTCAGCTGCTGCTAGCGGTGCTGGGGCTGCATTGCAAAACACCTTCAGTGCAAACAAAGGGGAGGGATTTCTGTCAGCAAGTCAGATTTATATTTCCCTCAGAGTGCATTTTTTAAGCATGGTAATGAAAGATCAAACAGTATCGCACTTTTTGCAAGTTCATCATATCCTTGAGAATGTCACTGTGAACTCAGTTGAAGATGGGCATGTGAGAGTGTTGGTACAGAAACAGGAGAATATTTGACCTCTGGTTAAGGCCCTTGCTTCAAGGAATAATATAAAAAAAGTGAGATGTTCCTTTTTGGTCCAGAGCAGTCGGGACAGAGTTTCAGCAGAAGGGACCCTGTGCTGCCCTCTGCAAAGGACATGATTTATTTGTTGCAGAAAGCTGATGGGCTACAGACCATCAGTGTGTACAAGGCAGGGGAGCAGGATGTTCCTGCCCATGTGAAGGGTCAGTCCTGCAGGGCTGAGCAGCAGAGGAAGGGGGACCTTTCTGTTTGCCTTCAGGCAAAGCTTTCCTTCTCTTGCACCACCATTCTTGTTCATCTGTTCTTTCGCCCATCATCATCTGGCAGCATAAAGCAATCTTGTTGTGGGAAGGACCGTGTCCCAGTCAGGGGGAAGGAGGAATGGCTGGAGAGCTGAGACAGAGATGTGTGCTGTCTCCCTTGCCCATGGAAAGCAAAAGAGGGGGAGGGTTAATACACCAGAGGGAAGCTACTGTGTAAGGACAGGTCCCTGAAAGGCGGCAGTGTAGGAAGGTGCTGAGTTGGGGCTGCACTGGTGTCAGTGTTGGAGGGCTGGGATCAGGGAGAGAGCCCTGCTTACCCCTCAGACACTGAGCCAATACTCAGAGTCAGAAGAAAGCTCTGATGGCCTGAAGGCTGCTTCCCCCATTGTAAATGCTCTGGAAAATGTGGGGACAGAGGATTTCCTGTGGCTCACTTTTCTTCTTCTCAAGGCCCGTGGTTCTGCAGATGGCTTCATAAAATCCCCCAACAACCAGTCTCTTCTTCTGCTGCTCTTCAACATATTACATCTCTTTGTCATACTGGTTTGTGGTTATCTGACCATGGTTCCGTGTCTAATAGCCCCTAAGCAAGACCCACAGGGCTGCGGAGGCTGATCCTACCTGCTGGGAGCAGATGGGCAGGCTGTAATGTCCAGGCACAGCTCCATGTCCTCTCTAGAATGATGAGGAGTCAGGGCTGCTGCCAGCGGAGACAGGTGAAAAACAGACCTTTCCCCTCCCTCCTTTCCTGCTTTCTATTTCTCCTCTTTATTTATGTTAATGTGTTCTGCACTGGAGTCATAATTAAATACATATTCATATAGAAATGTACAAAGCTTCTGCCTGTACTGTGAAGCTCTCTGGAGCTTAACTGCTTGAGACTTGTCACAGGAAAATATTTCTCCCCATGAAAACAAGCTTCCTACAGCTGGGCTATATTATTGCCTTTTAATATTGCTGGCTCTGCCTACCCTGGGAAGGATTTTCTGACAAACTCATACTGGAGATACAGCTTTTGCCGGTATAACTTATACCAGTTTCCTAAAGAAACTGGGGCTTTCATTGCCAGAGGTATCTCACTGATGTTGTAATTTGTTCCCACACTCTTTGCTATGCTGGCAAAACTTGAAAGTGCAGTTCACTGTTTTTTTCTCTGTGCCTTTTCTCCTAAGTTAGCTTTTCTATCCCTGTGCTTACCCTAGCTGTTTCCCTGGGCACATCTGATCATCTATTGTCTCCAGAATATCTCCAAGTAATGAGAGGGGTGGGATGCTATTTGGAGGGTCTAATCAGATACTGGTTCCTTGTAAGAGAGCTGTATCAAAATCTGGAGCGTGGTTACACTTCAGAAGGGAATGCAGTGATGGAGGGGTCCAGGACAGAAGAAACGGGGTCTGGCAGTTGGGTTTAAGTAGGAAGCTGGGTCAGAATGGCACAGAGGAACCAGGGGCAGCCTGAGTGGAGGAAAGATCCAGCAGAAGGCAAAGGCTGTGGACAGTGAAGGCAGCTAGCAGAGACAGAAGCATTAGCAAGACAAGGCAGATCATGCTCACCATCATGTGTCAAGGCCATTTCCATTTCCAGTATCTCAATCTGATGCTGGAATCAGTTTTGTTACAAAATGACTGGCATCATAAATAAATAAGCATTCACATCCTTAGTCAAACACTGCACATTATGGGTTGGGAAATGGAGTCCTGAATGTGTCAGTGATATGCCAAACCCCTAGCCAGCATCGCTGCTACAAACCCAGGATCCAACACCCTTAGCTTACCTCGTGCTCTGTTAAATAAAACATTCTGTTCTTTCTACTGATGAGACTGAGGAGGAAGGCCTGAAAAGTTTGAAGTTCCTGAAGACTCCTACAGTTGAATTGTTTAAAAAATCCTTAGTGCAGTGAACATTTTCATTGTACTGCCTGGAGAATGGAAGAGATGCTGGGATTATGGATCAAATGTCTGCTTGGTCTAGGGCTACCGGGTATTACACCTGAATCCTTCCTTTAGAGCAGCCATCCCATCTAAGAGGGTCAAACCCCTCCTCTTGCACATGCATATGCCTCTCCTTGCTTCCTGTGGTCTGACTCATGCTCATAGATGTGGTGGAAGCCTTGGCAGACTAAAATAGTTGTGTGATGAGGTGACATACCAACCCCCCAGCCCTGCCAGAGACACGGCAAGTGGCAGTGTTGCGTGGGAGGGAAGGCAGCAGCTTCCTCCACCCTGAAGGGAGACTTCCCATGCTGTGCAGCAGAACAGGTCAGGAGCAGCGGCTCCTTGCAGCGGCTCTCTGCACTGATTCCCTGATCTCTGCAAAGCCATGTACAACTCCTGGATGCTCACCCTGCTGGAATGTCCTTGCTAGTTGGCAGCTGGCTTGGCACAGTGCTGCCTCCAGGCTTCTGGCTCAGTATTGGAGGGATCAGAAGATGATGTTGAAACAAACATAATTTTTGGGGCCCCATGGTCTTGTTAATGAGAAGAAAGTGATGTGCTTTTGGGTAACTCCTTGGTGTGATGTGCTTATTTCAGAAACTGCATAAACCCCCGTTCCCTGAGCAAGATAGTGATTGATCAAGCCTGAGCTTCACACTCATTTAAAGCAGACATACACAGCTACTGCTACTGAATGCAGTGGTTGCACACACAAAAAATCAACCAGACCGAGTCAGAACAAAGCCAAGTGTCCTATTGCTCTTTGCTTTGCAAGTCACCAGCAAAGCAGCTGCACACGAAATGCTTCAGTACTTTCAGTAGGCCATCCTACAGTACAAGTGTAAGAAGTTTAGGCTGTCTTGGATCTCAGACAATGGGGGAGATGAGCTTTACACCTAGAAATTTGTCAAGCCACCAGAGTCAACATGAGGTGTGTTCCCAACAAGACTGTGGAGCTCATACATTATGCTCTAAAGGCTTTATGAGGTTGTCCATAACAGAGAAACGTGAGGTTGATCCATGTCTGTGACAAAGGTTCACTTGAGTTTTTCTTACTTAGGAAGGCAAGATCACTGTGTATGTGTTGGGGCCATAAGCAGAGAGACAGAGCTTGAATGTTGTGTCCTGTAATTGCAAGGTCCCCTTTAAAAACCCAAACAACCCCCCAAAGTCTCAGTGGCAATAAGCAGTTGCTGTAGGAAGCAGAATAAAACTCTCCTGCTGGTCTTGCTTCCCAGCGCTCACTCACTTGCTGGATGCAAAAGCATGTGAGGTCACACAGTGACCTGAATGAAGGAATTAGCCTGCATTAAAATTCACCAAGAAAAAAGTGTCTGTGAGGGATCAGTTCTCCTGAAGCCAAAGAAGAAGATGACCTCAGGGTGAGGACTAGTGGCTGGAGGTAGGGGAGGCCAGGACAGCTTCCTCTGGCAGGGGTGGTGTAGTCTTCGATCACCAAGCTGTAGTGTCAGCTGTCATCCCCTGCCAGGGCTGGGTCACAAATCTGTCCCTCCCTGGCCTCACACCAGACTACAGCCCCAACCACCTCCTGCAGCTGAGTGAATGCAGAGAAGTGTTTCTAGATGAGCCATTTGCTGCTAGTCGCTTCACACTCAGGAGTGAAGTGTGAACCTGCCTCTGCTTCTGCCCCGGCTGCGTGGTACCTGTGGTCTGGAAAGGGTCCATCTGGGCCATGCCTTTCCCTCTGGGTAGCTGCTGGCGATGCAGAACCTACGTTTTCCCTGTCTGACTGGAAGAGTGGGTTGCTTTAGCCGTTTTAAGATGTCTCTAGCTGAAGTGGTTACATCAAGGGCCAAACAGGGCTTGTGTGGTGGGTTGACAGCATTTTCCTCTGAGGTTGTGCTATTGCAAAGCACAGCTCGGTTGGTTGAGAGAACCTGCCCCAAAAGCTCAGCGCTGCTGCAGGGAAGTAACACAAGACAAGACAAAAGTACTGTCTCATAGTTACGATTTTTCTGCCAGCAGTTCCTTATTTATCAGGCATTTCAGACATGCAGAGGACACAAGCAAGCTAGGGTGTATTGCAATGCCTGCATGAGTGTCTTGTAATCGGACTTCACCTTCCTGCTGGGGCTTCTTCTCCTAATGTGTGGACCTGGATACAATCCCTTCATGTAGTCTGAGCTCTGAGGATGTGGAAGCTTTTACTGTATTTCATGTGAGATGGTTAAGGACTGGTTTCTGAGAACAAAAGCAATTGGACTTGTGTGACTCTTATCTATTTACTGACCAGGAGAAGATAATCAATACTTCAAACTTAAAGCACACCCAGTAAGACACAGAACTCCACTTGTTCCTCCTTTGAACTTCTTCGAGCACTCTGAGTCTTTGTCATTTGTTTTGCTGCTCCGCGCTGTGCTGCCTGCCAGGGTTATGTCTTCACTGGGTATTGCTTCTGATGCAGTAGTGCACGAGGAATCACATAATGATCAGGGTGCTCTGATTTAGGTGTGCTTCAAAAGCAAAATTTAATGCTTGAGATTTTGCTCTGGGTTGGGGACTTCCTTTAAAGGCTCTGGAGCTACTCCTGGGAGCCCGAATTATCCCTAGTGGTGGGTATTTCTAGGGCAAAACGTTTGTCTGGAGACCATGTCTCTCTCCATGTTTGATCCCTTACCATGCTGAGCCATGTTGGCTGTTAAATTATGCTAAAAATAAGTAAGGGTTATTATTAGTTCCTAGGTTCATTGCTTCCCTGAACAAGGTAGATAACAATGGTTATTGGTGAGTCTAAAATTCTGCTCAGAAAATTCAGTATAGAGTGAATTTTCTAGGCGGCAAAGGAAGGATAAGCAATGATGCACATCAGTGGCTGGGGATGGGAGGGTCCCAAGTAAAAAAAGGATCGTTTGCCTCAAGAAGCTTCAAACATTGTTAAAATTAGACGTGAGGTGGACTAGTCCTTCCCTCTGCTCCCTCCACTTCAGAGGAGGGTCAGAGGAGGAATCAAACATTATAGCCCCCTTATCAAAATCACCCCTGGAGAAAAAAAGCTCAGGGTGTACAATGGGCTTAAAGACTACCAGACAGACAAAGAGCACAGAGGTGTCAAATCTTCAGGTAAGTAAATAAACAAGCAAGCAGATAACCTCGTGAGAATGTCTGCTGGAAACACGCACTTAGAGAAGTTTCCACATCCTAGAAAGTCCATGTTTCTCCCACCTCACACGTCTCTCCCTGCTCTTCATCCCCTCACAGACAGCAACAGAACCCCCCTGCCTTTGATTTATAATTAAATTAAGAATTACTTTGGTAAAAAGCGGTGCTTTTCCCCGCCTGCTTTGTTTTGTGCCTCCAGGCTGTGCAGACCCCTATTGCTTGCTGTGCAAGAGACAGCGTCACACGGTGTGTGAGGAGCTGCAGGGACTGAAACCAGTTCTGTGATTTATAGCACTAATAAGGCTCAACTGCCATTTCTTGTGGTTTCCTCCCAAGTTGTCTTTGATAATTTCTACTTGTACCATGTTTATTGTTGCTGCTGCTAGGGTTCAGTTGGCAGGTAACTTGCACTGTTTCTCAGGCTGCTCCTTTTTGGCTCTCTTTATTGTGTTATTGATAAACATTTATGTTTGGGGAGTGCCAGAAGGGGTCAGCTAGGCAGTGTCTCCATGCTTTCCCCTGTCATGCTCAGGTTTGTCAGATGGATGAAAGATGTGCTGTGCCATGAGGAGTTTACAATCACATGGTGACAACCTCTCTTTCCAGAACACTTCCATGGCAGGAAGGCTGTGGCAGCTCTTCTGGTGGCCATCTCACAACCAGCCTGTGTAGGGCTATTCAGGCTCACTCCGAGGGCTCTAGCTCCTAAAGCCCTGCCAGGTAACACTGGGATGATTTCCAAGAGTTCACACTTTGATATGTTGCTGGAGGGTATCACCTCTGCAGGTGAGCACCTGTGAGGCAGTAGCTGGTTCTTTCTCTCCAGCACAGATTAGCACCTTGACTGTGAGATGCTGCAGCAAAGACAAGGTACATCTGCCACTTCTGCCATCAGTGTGGCAGTCAGTGACCATCAGAGGAGAAGTCCTGTGGACGAGTCTGTATTAAACCCAGCTGCCTGGTTTAATACAACCCCTCAAACTGACCCAGAATGAACTTGCAGGGTTGGCATGTGGATGCCTCACCCTGCCTGAAGCAGGTGGGGCTAGGTCCCAGCCTTTTTGTCACGGGTCAGAGTTGGCATCAAGAGACTGTGACAGAGGAGAAAGAGGATCCTGCTGCTGCCAGGGGGAAAAAATGGTGGTATGGGGATTGTAGGTGGAGACACTTCCTGGGGAATGGCAGCAGTGAAGGGGCACTGCATTCACTACAGTCTGTTATTTGCAGCAGAGTTGGGCAAGACAGAATCCATCTGTACCCTCTGATTTATGTGTTTCTCTTGGGCTCATTTTTGGACTGCTTTCTGCCTGCTTTTGTTAACTTGGCCGGAGTAGAGACTGTGAAAACAACGCAACATTATCACCCAAGGATACTGGAGAGTCTTTGCTGACACTCACGCCTCTGCTTTGATAATTTGCCTGGTGGAACATGTGTAGAGGATTACAGGCTATGCCGCAAAGATGTTGATGAAGAGTGGCTCTGCCATTTTTCCTTGCTCCTGAGCAGCAGCAGCAGCAGTCCATGGCTGGCTGCAGCTGCACAGATCCTGGCACAGCTGGGTCTGGGTTTCCCCACCTCCGTCTCAGGCTGCAAGCAGCAGGAGAGGGCACTGGCAGAGGTGGAATTACTGCTGAACCAACAGGCCACTCTGGCTGAAAATCTCAGTGCTGCTGAAGAAATATAGCTGCCTACTCTGCTCTGCCTGGATCCACGTGCCTGTGAGAGTCAGGCAAGACAACACAAGGGTTGAGTGAGGAAGGAGATGGTCATAGAGATGAATTCAAGACTCCCTGCTATTTCCCACCTGCCCAGATCTTCAAAGCTAATGAGGTCAGCAGATTGCCCTTGACTTTCAGTCTGTTATCTTAACCAGGGCCACAGATCCTTTCTTTGTCAGACTCTCCCATTTCAGTTTCCAACTATGCAGCAAACAGAGGTCTACTACGTGTTTGTCTGAAGGGCACAGGAGGGCCCCCAGTGTCTGGTTTATCAGAGCAACGGTGTTGCCATCGAAATGATGCAACCCTAATGGCAGAACACCTGAGACTTGGCAGCACCTTGTGCCCAGGAGAAGATAAAACCGCAGAGGAAAAGAGAAATTAAAGGTGTTGTAACATGAAGGCAACAACAGGAGTTTCGTAATGCAAATTTCCGTACCTGAGTGAGCTGCATATATCTGCTTTCTGGAGCCTGTCGTGTTTCAGGATGCGTCTGGTTTTAAAAGGCTTGTGAGAATCCAGGTTCTTTTTTTTTTTTATGGTCTGACTTCTCAAGGCAGTTTGGTGACTTCTCTTTGAGCCTTCCTAGGAAGAGGCACAGAAGCCTTGGCTAGTGGAGAGCCCCAGATCCTCAGTCACTGAGCCCCACTTCCTCTCCAGAGCTACATCCAGGGAGGAGTTCTGGCTGTGGCCATAGCATCTCACTGAGTCCTGAAAGGAGACAGCTGAGTCAAAGCAACAACTCTAGGACCAAATGCTTCCAATATCAAGGGAGTTAGATCCATCTGCTGCTTTTTGGAAAGCAGTAAATTATTGCTTCTTCTCCTGCTGCACACATACACAAACACCCACAGACTTCACAGTCTGAAGATCTGCTGTCTTTCCTTCTAGAAGGGCAATTTCTACACTCATTTTCTATGCTCTTTTGCCAGTAAAACCAGCTCTTCTCTCAGATAAAGTTTTGAAATAATTCTTGCAGGCAGC
This sequence comes from Corvus hawaiiensis, assembly GCF_020740725.1. Classification (NCBI taxonomy): domain Eukaryota; kingdom Metazoa; phylum Chordata; class Aves; order Passeriformes; family Corvidae; genus Corvus; species Corvus hawaiiensis. The sequence goes on along the minus strand of NC_063214.1, from coordinate 115,468,335 downwards.
TAAGAGGACTTGCAGTTATAATACTTGACATGAATCTTCATGACACTGCACTGGGGTTCATTTCCTTTTCTTTCTATCCCAGTGAAGATGCAGCGGGACAACTGAGGCCATTCTGAAGGTCAGCAACAACATCACCATTCATGGCTCTCTAATTTGCCTTCCAGACCAGGTAGAAGGCTCTAACCTGGGTTGACGTTGTGAGAAGCTTCACTGAACTGTTTCCATCATCTGATTGCTTGTGGCACAGCGAAGCTTCTGAATCAATCTGCCAGTTGCTTATACTTGGGAAAAGAGCATTCAAAGATGAGCTGGGGAATTTTCCAGGCGTTAGCAGGTAGAATGGATCAGAGAAAACTGTAAGTCACATTAAACCAAGGAAAATGTTTTGTTGCAAATATTTCTATAGTTCTGATTATTTTTGTTTGGACTTTTTAAAATTAAAAAATGTTCCAAACTTTTTTTTTCTTTCTTTTTTTCTTCTTTATCTCTCTTCCCATTAGACTTTTCCCACTTTATAGAATCATAGCATCATAGAATAATGGCTTGTGCCGGAAGGGACCTTAAAGATCCTGTAGTTCCAACCTCCCTGCCATGGGCAGGGACACCCTTAATGAGACCAGGTTACTCAGAGTGGTCTTGAAAACTTGTGGGGAGTCCACAGTGTCTCAGGGCAATCTGTTCCAGTGCCTCACCACCCTCACAGTTAAGAATTTCTTCATAACATATAATCTAAACCTACCCTCCTTCAATTTAAGCCATTCCCTGTTGTCCTATCACTGCATGTCCTTTTGAAAAGTCCCTCTTCAGCCTTCTTGTAAGCCCCCTTCAGGTACTGGAAGGCTATTAATAAGGAGTTAGGAATTATATAAGTAAATAAGTAATTAATTAATTTACTTAGCTTTGTTACTAATGAAGTAAGAATAAGACAGGGAAGGAGAAAAAAAAAGGGTCAGAAGAGATTAGAAAATTCAAGTGGTACATGAAAATAATAAATGAATGAGATTCATCTGCCTGACCTTAGGCAACAAGAGATGCATGAGATACTTCAGGACTCCCTTCAGCCACAGCTTTGTAGAGACGTGGTCTCTGTTAGGTCCTCTGTCATGTCTGCAGCTGTGTGCAGATATCTCCAGTTCTCTACCACATCCCAAGGGCAACACACACCCTGGCCTGGGCAGCGAAATCACCTTGGCTTCTTCTAGCCTTGCTGAATAGAACAGAAATTTTCTGACAGATACATGGGAGTTTTAGGATTCAAAGAAACACCTACATATTTTGAGGGACTGAAAAATAACATTCTCCCTTGTACAAGTTTATTAAAGTCTCCTTAGAATCAGTGTCAAGGCAATAACGTGTGGTATGCCAGCCCAGCTGTATTTGCTGCCATCTTCTATAAATGTGCCATTAGCTGGCAGGCATGCACAGAACAGAGGTTTCCATAAGCTGTTCTTTTTAATGTAAAATTACCTCTTAGTGTGTTAAACTCATTTTTGCCTTTAGCTTGTAAGGTGTTAAATGCAGGAATATGGCTTTTCTCTGGCAGGCTCAGTCTCTTGCAAATATACATGCCTCAAGGTATTGCATATATAATGATTATAACTATAATTTTAAAGGGTTTTTTTTTGTGTTCAAAATGTGATTGGTGTTGCTCGTGACAGGATATTCCCTATTTGCCTGAAAACCTCATAACTTAAATAAGCATTTACCATCAACCTAATCTAATCAAATCATAATCAATACCGATACTGCGGGATCTTGTAAAACATGACCCACGTGGCAAGTTCTGCCACTTGTTAATTACGTCCTTGGAGGCAGCAGTCAATAACTCCCAAGGGTTAGATGGTTCCTACTTAGTCAGGTGTTTTCAGGGAGTACCACTGACATTCAATAAGGACTTCTGCAACCACAGAAAACTTTATACTGTGACAAATTAAAAGGCTCAGAAAAGATAGCAATTAGATAACTTTAAAAAAAAAAAAAAAGAAAAAAAAAAAAAAAAAAGCTGTCCATAGAGCCCTGCAGAGCAGGACTGCAGGGAACTGACAAGACAATTTTTCTTTTTTCAGAAAAAATGCTTAAAAGAGGCTTGTGTTTCATCCAAAACCAACACAGCAGCCTGGACTAGCATATAAGTCACCACAAGTACTTCTTTCAAAAAAAAAGTCTAAGCCTTTGGCTTGGGTATTTCAACATAGTTTCACAGAAAGAAGCTCTTCCAGCATCTGGCATATGAGAATGTGTCCAAATTAGTATGTCTGCTGATATTCAAAGCAGATAATCTTGTTCTTTTCTCTACACTTAATATGAGAACATTTGTGGTGAGAGTAATTTATGAAAGAGAAAAACTTTGAAGAGGAAAGGATAAAAGCAGACATAAACTCATTGCCTTTTCTTCTCCTGGAGAAACTTGTTTTTCATTTTGTTTTAAGCTGCTGATTGAAGTGAATGAGTCTTATGAACGAACATGTGTGGTTGGGTTTCTGTGCCACAGTTTGACCACCTATGTTAGTTAGTTTAGAAGAACGTGAGGAGAGAGCTGAATGGCTGCATATACTGTATATCCATCCCAACATTCAGTTATAGGTGCTGTTGTTCTTTCCTATTTTCATTGATTTATCTGCTTACAGGAACAGATTGAATTGCTCATCTATGCAGAATGAAGGAAATGGCCCCTGGAAACAAAGACCGGGGCTGCACTGCTGATGAGAAAGCAATGGAAAATGCACAGCAGAGGCAAAGTGAGGGGAAGCATTGGTGCCTCGGTCTGTGATTCATAAAGACCTGCTCCGAAGGCAGTGTGGAATTCCCGGAGCATCCAAGCAGTGGCTACCCACCCACATCCTGTTGAAGGGGCAGGTCCCAGCTCTGTGTTTGACTGTGAGGCAAATGTAAACTCACACCTACCTCTGTCAACAGGCAGAACTGATGCAACACATCAGCCATGTGGGTACTCCTGGGCTAATTGTCTTGCACCTCATTCGGCTCAGCCTATGTTCTGATGGTGCTGTGTGTCATAACAGTGACTTTAGAAATGTGGCCACTGTGGCTGGAGAGGGCTGGCTCCCTGGAAAGATGTGAGAACTGTGTGCACTCCTGCTCTATTGCAAAGGCAGAGTGAAACAGGTTAGCTTTTTCTGTGTTTGAAACTCATCTTACTTTGCAGTACAACAAACTGAGAACTTGAACATGGCCAGTGACTCTGCATCAGCTACGAGGCATTTCTCTACCAGGTGTGGTAGCTTTTTTAGCCCTTTATAACATGGTTATAGGGATAAGTCTGGTCGTGTCCTCATATGTCTTTCTTTGCCTTACCTGGTAGACAGTGGCCCTTTCAGAGCAGAGACATCAGTGTGACATTTCAGGTACTACTGCAATCTCAATCACAAGTCATTCTAGTAGCTGAGGTGACTAATGTAATACAGACACACACGTGCATTGACACAGACAGCACAGATTGCAAAAATGACTTTGCCAGTCATTTCTCTTAACTAACTAAAAAATACTATGATGTGTATTCTGCTGCTGAAGTCTCTGAATAACATAAAGCTGGGCCCAACACATAAAAATAGAAAGGTATGAATAAATGCAGGTTGGTTCAACAGGAAAGAAGGAAACATCACCTCGCAGTAGGAACAGAGGAGTTTGGTTAGGTTTTGTCTTTCGCATTGACGAACTGCTAAAAAAATAGTTTTGTTTCAAAATGAAATGCCTTTAGTTCAAAGTGAAACATTCAAACACCCACAGGAGAAGTGGGAGGAAGGGGTTAGATTCAAAGGGGGAGTGTGGAGGTGAGATGGCTGTCCCTCTCCTGTCTGGAGGCCTGGCTGTCAGGGCACAGTCGTGTTCACTTCAGGGGAAGAAGTAGCCTCAGTGAGTCAAAGATGCTAACATGACCCCGACACCGTGCAACGTTAAACACTTAAAAAGGTTTTGGGTTTTGAATTCAGAGACCTCAGCCTACTTGGTTACCATGGCAAACAATCACCAGTAGAAGTCTTTTAACCTTTAATTAAAGATACACAAAAAGGAGGAAAAACAGTTTAAGCACTTGAAAAATAAAGTATTAAGTAAGACTTTCCTTTCTAAAAGCGTCCATTATTCCTCTTCCCTTAGCTGTCGCCAGTTCTTATAGCAATCTTCCTTCCCTTTATTTAAGTTCATAGCAGCAGAAGCTGTTCTTGGGGAAAGAGAGACACTCATCGAGATAGACTGGATCTGTTGCTGCTACTCATTTTGGACTCTGCTCACCTGAAGACACACATATGCACAGAGGGAGAGAAAAGGATAAGAGAGAAAAATAAAAGTTACTTCCTTTTCTGGTATTGACTTTTACTTACAGCCTCACTGCTAGAAAAGGACAAGTACAAAACCTGGCCTTAGCCCCTCGGAGATCTAAGAGATTTGTAGAAGGGTCTGCCTCTTTTGGGCACTGTTTTTAGGAGTCTCCCTGACTGTTGTTCACAGCTGGGTTGCACAACCCCTACCTTTCCTGTCTAGGCAAGTTTGTTCAAACAGAAGGTGAAGGAGAGAGAACAAGAGGCATGTGAGGAAATGACAAAACAACTAAGAAAGAGGTCATGTCAGGACCTCATCTTCCAAGTGGGTTTCCAGGAGTGAGTTGAAGTTGGTGGATGTAACAATGACATCTGTGTGTCTCCTGGCCAAAATGTGGCCAGAAGGTCTGATCAGATCAGGTAATGGTGCCAACAGTGTCACAGTGTTAAGTTGGGTCTCAAAGCTGGCAATAACAAATGTCAGATTTCTATTTTCTGTCCACCTATCCTATCATCAGTATCAAAATAGATGTTTCCAGAAGAAGATGAACATGCCAGTAGCCACCAGTTAGGTTCACTCCTGACACACCTGTTTTGGTCCACTGGTTTTGATATTCATCTTGTGTATCAGCCCTGACCTCAAAACAGCATTTGTGTGATATCAGGAAGACTCTCTACTTGAACTAATTTGGTCTTCCTATCTTTAACTTGTGCTGACTGTACAAGCAGTTTTCTTCAGCAGACAGAGCTGTGTTTTATACCTTATGAGCTTTAGTATATGGCTCCAGCTGACATAGTGCTTGTGCAGGATGTGCAATGCCTTCTGCTGCTGTTGTTCCTGCCCTTCTGATTTCTGAGGAGAGTGTCACAGCCTTGGGCACACAGGGGCTCCTGGTGGGGGTAATCTGTCGACTTTGACGTTCTTTAGTAGTTCAGTACTAATTAGCACAACCTGGGGAAGCCAGGAGAACCATTTCCATGTGAAGGCCTCAGCTGAGGGTCTAGAAAGATCTTCTTGCAGACCAAGACACAGTGGTTGCAAAGAGTGAGAACAACCCCACCTTAGTATGCAGCACAGCACAGCCTTGTGGTATTCTCCTGAGAGATAAGTGATGCTGGTTCAAGTTCCCCCAGGCAGACGAGGAAATTAAACCCAGGACTCCCACATCCTTTATGAGTGAATAAAAAGTGGCTGTCTTCCTCTCAGCTTTGTGAATAGAATCCTGACATTTTTTTCCAGGAAAGCAATTTGGTAAGTCCACACTGAATCTGACAATCATTTCAGGACAATGGAGAAAGCATTTTTTAATTAGAAGAATAGAGACCAAAAAACCATCCTCATGAACATAGTGACAATAAAACAACTGGACAGACCCCACCACCCTGCTGCTTTATATCCAATAGCTGTGGGACACAAAATCTCTATGGCTTGCAGGCAGTGAGGGAACTTATCTGGCAATGTGAAATCTTGGTAAGCAAAAAACATTTTAAGGAAGTAGTGAAATGCTCTAGGAATGGCAGATGAAACCTGAACACTGGTGGGACTGCTCTGAGTCCCAGCACAACTGCAGTGGTGTACAGGAAAACTGTGGGGATTACACCACTCTATTTGCTGAGGTGTGACCAAAGTCCCCCATTCTAATTAGGTGCTGAAGGCCTGAGAAGGCTCAGACACTGTGTTAGAGTTCAAAGAGATGCTGTATGAGGTCTTGTCAGCACCTCTAAGACGGAAAAAGGAAGCAGAGGAATAAGTGTTCTTTACTTCTCTGACCCTCTTTACTGAACTCAGAACTGTGTCTACTGGTGGCCACGTCCAACAGCATGGGAGACCTTAGGGGAGAGTAAGCATTGATGGTTGTCTGGAAACGGGCTATGTCTCAGTAAAAAATGTTTGGTTTTTTTCAGCCAGATGAGCTCCCTATTCTAGCTTTCTGCTAGGCCACCCACATGTTACCAGCAGCATGAAGGAGCAAAGAAAATGTGTGGCTGGAGGTGGAGGGGAGGATGGAACAGTTTCTGTTGGTCTTAGCCTACGTCATAAGCCTGTCTAGTATGACTGTGCAAACATAAGCTCCTCTTCTCCTTTACCTAGAATTGTTTTAAATGACACACTGCTTCATATCTCCTTTATTTTAGGGAAGGGAGAGACTTCATCAGGTGAAATGCAGAGTGAATTGGATTGCAGATGGCCAGGCCACTGTGCAAGAGCACACATCTGCCTGTGTGAAAGCCAGGTGGTCCTCAGCAAAGGGCAGTGGGTACAAAGGCTGGCATGGAGGGTGCAGGTTGGTTCTGACGGGCACCTTCCTCACCCCCACAGCCAACATGAGCTCATTTCTACACCTGTACACACACACATGTTGTGGTACAACCAGGTGTGATAGGGAATGAACAGGGACAGAAAAAAGAGGCTTCTCTGGCCCCAGTGGCCATAAAATAGAATTGCTCCCATGCTGGCCAACATGGGCAGTGGCAGCAAAGCTTTCCTTATCGTGCCTGCTGTTAGAGCTGTGCACTGGGTGCACTGAATGCTCTGGGTAGAGAAGAAGCAGAAATTTGTTGAAACTCAGTTTGGAATCAAATCTGTGCAGGTACAGCAGTAGTGACTCCTGGTGTGCTCACAGCTCTGCTCTGGGGACAGTGCTGTCACTGCTTTGCTCACTGCCAGGCTGGGACACAGGACAGAAAACAAGGACTTCTGTGATCAGCTGTACATCAACACCTTAAACCACTCTGAGTCCAAATGAAGGTCAATAAGGACAGCAAGGTTGCTCACTGGTGCCCTTGGATACCAAACTACAGCTCTGTGAGAGGCAACACACAGACCAATGGCAAAGTCTTACAGACAGCAAACTCAGCCCTGCAGCTTTAACATAACCCCTTTGGTCAGCAAGGCTGGAGTTACTGAGGGTCAGGCTTGACATAAAACCAACCAATCAAGCAAGACCACCTACATATTTAAATTGATCTGTTTTCTTCTGGGCAATATGCCTTTCTTTGAGGATTTTCTTATTTTCTGCATGCCACTCTGTTTGGCACTGTTTGCCCCTGAGCATTATTGCTGTGATAGATGCAGGCCCTTAATACTGTAGATGAGCAATAGCAAGGTTACCAGGCATTTTGTTTTAAAATAATCCTTGGAACCCAAGGAACTTTCCAATAATTGCTGTGTATTTTTGCTAAAAGAAAAAAAATAATTAAAGAGAATTGAAGAAACCAACCCCTAAATGTTTTTAAATTTTACATGTAATTTAAAAAATGCACAAATATTCTTTCATTCCTTTTTTTGCGGAGAGGGAACAGAATCAATTTGCCATGGTTATGCCTCCTGCCAATTGTTTAGAATTTCCAGGATTTAATCTTTCATCCATGTGTATATCCACTATTTACCTTTGAATGAGATAGTGCATAATGCATTGGGCTTTATGGAAATGAACCATGAAAACCTGATTTTTTTTTAAGTTTTTTTTTTTTTTGGAAACAGAGGAAGTTGTACTCTCCCTTTATGGCCTGGAAAAATTAGCAGCAATGTTACAACAACATGGAAGGCATGGAGAAGTACAGATTACCTTAGTATGAACTCAGGCAATGTCACATGTGTGGGGAAACACAGCGCAGTGGTCCTGCATCCTTCCTCTACCTGACATTTAGTACTGCTGAAGCAGCATCACTGCTGTAACATAATAAGCAGGTGTGGGATGTTCACTGTCTTCTGCTCCTGAGTGGGACTAGGTCTTTTCTAGTGCTTAAGAATCTCAGAGAGGTTTAGGAGTTGTGCAGTAACGTGATCAAAATGCAGAAGGAAGGTGTGGAAGTCTGTAAATGCACTGCTACCAGTAACAGAACTGAGGATCTTGTGGGTAACACGAGGCCACAAGAGGGTCATTTTGAACAGTAAGTACCAACAGAGTGTTGTCAGGACACAAATACCCTTGATTTGAATGCTGCTTTTTGCTGTACATGCAGTTAAGAACTAAATAACTGAAATGGATTCTTTTTTTTTCCTTTGTGAAGAAGCAGTAGCAGCAGCTTTGATGCAAATAGAGCCCGATGCTATTTCATGCCTTAAGTGTTGGGTCTGTCTGCAACCATCAGTAGAGAGAAAGCCATGCTTTGACATTCCTCTTCTCTCTGCTTCTCACATGTGCATGTACATCTGCAGAGCCTCGAAGAACCAGAATTGGCAGAGGTCTTTTAAGAGGCTTCCTGTCTAGGAGCAGTGGGTATGAGCACTGTATGGCCTGTTATGGGGGATTTTGTCTTTGCTTTCTTCTAATGCTAAGATTTGGTGCTTTTTCTCTGCTGTCACATGATTTTTCTAAAAAGCTTTTACTGGCTACTGTAGGGATTAGGCTGTCCCTGAAGCACATGCACAGGGGAATCGCTCATTTCTGGCCTATCTGTTGATACCTTGCTAACTGTGACAGAAGCAGAAAGAAAAACCAAAGAAGTCATCATCATGGAATCGACTGGATCAAACTCTGACGCACTGTGCTACACCAGAATTTGGAAAAATTGGTTGTGGCTTGTTAAAGTAGCTCTCCTCCTCTTACTGAGTAATCAACATACCGTTCTTCCTCTGTAGAGAGGCCACAGAGGCCAGCTAGGCAGAGACGGAAATGGAGTATTTAGTTTCAACATCATTCCCTTGCAGCCCTAGGTGAAGAAGGAAGCTGTGGTGTGAGGGGCACCAGGAGGGCTCCCTTAAAATTGTCCCTGTGGAATCAAGACTGTGTTGTGCTACATCTTGCTAGAAATGCTATTCCTCCCTTTTTGGAATGGTAAGCCTGTGTGTGTCTTTCTACTGGAAGGAGAAGGAAAACTTTATAGTCATTGAGGAAACCAGCATAAGAATGAAGATACTCAGGACAGCAGACTGAGTTAATTGCATTGTGCCATGGGGCTGGTAGGCCTGATGAAGCTGTATCTTCCACTGAGAAATCATTCTGCAGTACATGGAAGTGCTCCTTGATGCCACCTTACCATTCCAAATCAAGAAGCTGTCCTTCAAAATAGCTTTTATGCCGACAAAGGCATGGAGATGAGAATTTTATCCAAGACAAGAACGTAACTCTGATCTTCCCCTCACTGCAGAATTGTAACAGCAGGCTCATAAATGGTCCTGGTTTCACCCATCTGACCAGGGCAGAGGTGGGAATGCTGAGCCTGAGCTGTGTTGTGCACAGGGCAACTCCTGCATCGCCTGTAACCCTCCTGATTCCACAGTGGATCTACTCAGGCCTCATAAACTTGGTTGACTTGGACTCGAGAAAGCTGAGCATGGTAGCCTCAGAGAGAAATAACCACACAGAAAGAGGTAATTTCAGAGAGAGCAGTCAGTGAGGGACTGACTGCTACGGAAAACATGGAGCTGTAATTCTGGCAGGAGATGAGTAACTTGCTAGCAAGGTCTCCCTCCAGCAGGCAATTAAAAAAAATGACTTTGGAGAAGAATACAGGAAATTAATTTGTCTCTGATGAGAGGTTTTGGAGAGTCTCTTGGAATTTTATATATGTTGGCTAGACAGCCTTGCCCTGGCAAAGCACGCTTCCTTGTGCCAGGGACTCAGATAGCTGCAGACTTTTCCATCTTGAAAATGGTCAGACTTGAGAGAGGCTTCTGAAATAGGTTGTGCTTCTTGAAAAACAGAATAAACTGCGAAGGAGTCTGGCAAGGCATGCCTATTATGCTTGTAACTGGCATTTGCAGATGGAAGGAAAGGAGAGGAATTAGTGGATGGTCAGGTTAAGATAGGTGTCTTTACTGTGAGGAAGTCTGTGATGTGTGGAAGAAAATTTGGAGAGAGGCCTTCAGCGTGCTGGTAGTGAGTCAGCAGCTGGATTATTTTCATGTCCAACATAAGTCTAGAGACGGGGAGTAGAGTGAGACTCTAAAGAACAAAGTCAGCCAGTTGCAAGTATGTCAAGATGACTTAGTCAGCTTTCCTATGCCTGGCTCCCTCCTAAACATCACATTTGAGAGCGCTCTGTTCAATATCAGGTATTTTCCCTTCTTTGTATGAAAATAAGTAAATCAACCCTCAAAGAGAGGGCTTGGGAGTATCTGCTTGTCCCAAGGAGAACAAAAATGCTCACAAGTTATTTTCCATAACAGAGGAGAAACTGAGTTGCAATATCTTCAGAGCTCACAAATGAAAGGGATGCAGTCTTACCTAGAAAAGGCTCCTCAAAGGCAACCTGAAGAATGAGCCCCATTCGGTTCAGCACTTACTACTATCCTCTTTTTCCCTTCCTGTGTGCCTTGTCTACCTTCCTGGTAGCCAAGCACCTACCCTCCAAAGGGTCAGCAGTCTCTCAGTGAAGCTTTCCCCTGTACCAATCACTTGCTCACTCTATTTTTGCTGGCAGAGAGGAGGCACAGTCCTACATCCCTCTGTCACCATGGCCTAGTCATTGACTGCAGTGGCTGGTCTCAGCCAAGAGTGACTAATAAACTACCCATGTTTGTCCCCAGCAGATGCTTGTGGTAAGTGTGTTGGCTAAGGTTTGGAGTGAAATAAAATACAGCATCTAACAGACAGACACACTTGCAGTGAAGAAGAGTCACATCACAACTTTTCTTTTTTGGTGGGGGTAGGCAGGATTTAGCCCTCACTGAGTGAAGGAGTTGCTGGTTTAGTCAAGTCAAGAACAGGATGAGACACATTGGTCTAGTGCATTGACATTTGCATCTCTGAGTGAGAGTGCTTGTTTTCACTGAAAAGAGCAGCAAGACTGCCTTTTGAAACATTTAAAGGTAGTTAAGCTTTTGGAGAAAAAGAAGTGAATATATTCTGATGGGAAGCTCTGAATCTCCCTGGACCTACCAGAATGGCTACAGAAAGACTTCAGCATTTCTATGAGTGCATCTTTTTAAACCGTGTGGTTTTGGGGGTTGTAAATAAATACCTTTCACTTCTGCCTATTTTAAGAGTGATTTAGTGGTAACTGGCTAAGAGCGAAACATCGCTGATCTAAAATTAAAAGAATGTGTCTTTCTGAAGCAGGGAAACTCAGGCTGAGAGCAAGCATCAGAAGGCTGGGAGAGAATGATGTTTTTTCCACTGACTAGCACTGGCTAGGGGATCTCTCTTGCATACTGCAAAGGAGGAAAAGGCATGCTTGAATGCTTAAGTCCTGAATGAATTTTGCATAAAGGAAAAAGAAAAGCCAACTTTTGCCCTGAAAATACATCCCTTCCCTCCCAGCTCTGAAGTCCCTTGACCCTCCAATACTAATTGCTAGGGGCTAGCACCTTGTACTGGGGATGCACTGTGTCAGGCAAAGGAGAAAGAAACCTGTCAGGGTTGTGTGGAAGAATTCCTGAGCACATCCAGTCTCCAGGCACAAGCACAACCTATATCTGTTCCTGGATTTAAAAGCACTGTAGAAAAGTTCTACACAGGCACAGTCCACATGCACTAAGAGCTAATTGGGACACAAAGGAGGACTTAATGCCTTAGAAATTTGAAGGCAAATATGTACCTTTCCTCCAAGGAAAATAAGACAAATGTTATCTCCTTCCATAAGGGATGGAATCAAAAGCAATCAAAAAGTCACCCTTATAGCACATGACAGCAGCACAGTTGGATCCTAGTTCAGTCTTTTAGCTCTCCCTGCTGCCATGCAGTGCTCAGCTGGGTGACTCCAGGCCCTCAGCCACAGAGTGTGAGATTAGCAGCACAGAGTCCTCGTGAATTTTGCACAGCAGCAACTCTGAACCTTATATTACATGTGTGCATTTGTGCAAGAGACAGGGAGTAAAATTAAATGTGGTATGTAATTAGGTATTTCATACCACATCACATCGTACTAGGGTTTAAAAGCCATATCCAGCACTGGCTAATGACCAACATCCATATGCTTCCATGTGTCTGTCTCTCAACTTCCATATGATACAGAAGCCTACAGATGTACATTATTTAAATTTGGGCATGGTCTGTGCCCCTACCTGGACAACCTTCTTGTTGTGCCCCTGTTCTGGAGAGCTACTTCTGGAAACCAGTGTTACATTCTTAAAAGCAGTGATAGCAAGACATCTGTGAGTAGAGATGCCAGAATAGCTCACATAAGAGTGACCAGTGAGTCACTTCATTCCTAATGTAGGCAGGTCAAATCTTATTTGGATTACGGTTACTCCACAGAACTTCAGAAGTTTTGCTTTTATTCTATTCCCTGCCTGCCAAGTAGCATTCATGTTAGCAAATGCAAGAATCCTAAAGTGGAGAAGCAGCAGGTACAGGAGCTCTTCAAAATGCTGAAAACCCCTACCCTACCTGTGCCCTCATCTGGTTGGTGAAGAACTTAAAACAATTCCAGGTGCCCACAGGCGTGGCTGGCAGGAGTCACTCACCCCTGTGTGGGGTTGATAAGTGGTCCTGGGTGCAGCCAATTCCCACCCAGAGCATGGTTGAGGATTTGGGTGTTGCAGCAGGGCTCATAGTGCTCCTGGGGCTGTGACTGTGCCAGGCCTAGCTGGGAACATCGACTGCAAAATGTTTCAGGTGCAGACAGAGCCTTTGGAGAAAAGGTAACAGCTGCCTGGAACAGTGCAGGGTATGTTTTCATCTGGGATCCTTTGCCCACCAAACTGGCTTTCCCTGCCCATTGCAATGGCAACCTCTTCTTGTGGACAAGCCCCTGGTGTGGCTGAGCAAGTTGTTTTCAGGACTGAAGTTTTCCAGTATTGGTTTTTCCACCAAAGTCTGTGGTACAAATCTCAGGCCTGGCCTGAGCTGGCAAGAGGAAAAATGTCTCACCATCTCTCTAATTCTCTGGAGCTAATCACCATCTCTGTGACAAAGGTGATAATGCAAACGGGGTTTAGCTTCTTTTTAACACAGTTTGTGAAACTGCCTTATGCAAACCAGTTTGAAAGAATAGCTGAGTCCCATCTCTGGTAGCCAAATGAAACTGCTATTATCTCTCAGGCAAGAAAAGTGTTTGTAGCAATGTTTTTGAAAAGTACTAGTGTAATTTTGCAGGCCAATGTAGACTGTCCTACAGGGTTGAAATCATCCATGTGTTTTAAAAAAAAATAGCAGAAATAGAATGGATGTCACAGCTGACTAAAGTTTTTGGAAGATTTTAATTTTAATGAACAATGAGAAATGCAAAGCATCATTCTGGGCTGGCTCAGTTTGAGGAGGTGATGCAGCTGTGTCAGTGCAGTGCCTTGTGTCTACAGCCATTCCTGTCTTTGAGAACACCATAGCCACCTACCACAGTCCTGAGCCAGCACAGCTGAAGCTGGCACAAGGTCCTTCACCCTCACTCTGTGGTCCCAGGGCTTGGAGCAGCAGCAGGTCTGGGGCAGTAGCTGCTGGATGCCAATCCTGTGTTGCTAATCTTCACGTGCACTGTAAAAGCAGAGGAGTTGTACCTCAGTGACACCTGGCTTGATAACATCTTTGATGCTACCTTCCCCCAGTCCCCCTCCCCACCACTCTTCCCCCATCCTTTCTAAGGGAAAAAAAAAAGCAAAAGGAAGGAAGCTTGCATTCTGATGCTGGGTCAGTGGATATGGGATAATTCAAATTCAGCACCTTCCTCTGAGCTATGTGGTACCCAAGGGACAGTATCTTACTCTGCTCCTTCCTATCACTCTGTGCACTTGTAGGGGCTTATGGTATTACTGCAAAACACTCTAGACATGCACAGCATGAGGAAACAAGTTGAAAGGTACATTTGGATGCTCCAGACTCAAATCAGATAAACTCACAGGATTCACGTGGCCTCTGACACCAGGTGATTGCAAATGGTAATAAATAGAATCCAAATTCAGGTTGGCACATGCTTTCCTAGCAAGGGGACTAAAAATAACTGCATTTTAACAGACTAAGTGGTTAGAGAACTTTGTTAATTCAGACATAAACCTGTTAGCATAAAATATTGCCGGAGGTCTGAAATGGCCTCAGACAGTTTACATTTTTCATCAGGATTGCTGTTAGAGACAACTAACCCTTTCTCTCCCTAAGAATAATGCTGCTTTTCCACAAGGCAACCCAAAAGCCAATCTCTTTGTACACAAGAGAAATGCCTCTAATCTAGACTTTATTAGACTGATCACTATATAATGGCTTTAGAAACTCTGGACAAAATGGAGCAGTGGGTTTAGCTGACGGTAATGTCAGATTGCTGTCAATAATCCCCAGCAGATGCAAACGTGTGACCCTTTTCCCCCTTAATTGTTGAATATTTATTTTTAACTTATAATGTTAATAAGGTTTATTGTGCTACAGAGAGAGCTGATATCACATGACCTTCATCTTCCTGACTCACAACAAAACCAGAAACATTACACTGCCTGTCACGTCCTGTTCCTTAATGATAATGTGTACGTTAGTTGCTTTTCTTCCCCACACAATATTATTTATTCCTTTTAGACTGCCTTCCCTTATTTGGAGTTGCCATCGTGCTGAGAAAAAGGCGTGATTAAAACAGGGGATTCTGGAGCATCTTTTCAGTATGAGCAGAGGGAACAACAACAGAAAAATAAATATGCAACTAGTCTTTAGACAGCACTTGTTCAGTTTATGAGTGGCATTATAAGATGTGATTGCCTAAAAGAGCAGAGGACTGGATTTGGTGAAGAAGGAGGGACCTAGCAACTCAGTCATCCTAAATAAGACCTAGATAAAAGCCCGAGTAACCCTAGTCTTAATAAACAAAAACAGACTATTCAAAGGACACGGGAGGAAAAAAAAAACCCAGACAATTTTAATTTTCTTTGGAACAGAATTAGCTCCACTCATGTATATTTGAGATGGCAGAAACCCAAAGTAAAGGTTTGCATCTGGTCCTCTATTTGTGCTGTGCTGAGCCAGGATCCCCAACCCAGATAACTCATTTTGGATCAACCATGTTGGTGTTACACAGGATCTAAGGGCCAAACTGATACAGACAGAAGAATGCAACAGCTCGGAGAGTTAGGCTGTAGCCCAGGCTGCACCTTTATACAGTACTGCCAGGAAAGGTGAGGCTCATGTGCAGGTGGATTAACTTGAATCCCACACCCAGAGATGAATGGCTGCAGTTCCCAAAGCAACGTTGGCCATGTCTAGCAACTGCTTCCCACTCCCTCCACAGCAAAGGGAAAACCAAGGTGCGCCTCAGGCCCAGCATCTCCTGCCGATCGCTGAGGCAGAGCAGCCAGTGTGTCACACCCCTCAGTTCTTGACTCCAGGTCTAAACTAAGCAGAGACATGGAAACCATTATCAATATGCCTCAGGAAAGCACGTGCAGGAAGGAGGATGCACAATAGAGATGCAGAGAGTACCTGGGCACTTCAGCCCCTGGGGCAGCTGTCACCAGCCTCTGGACATGGCTGGCTGTGAGTGGTCTCACTGGGAGGAAAGGGGCTAAACATAGAGGAGGTCCCCCACCTTCTGTGGGCAGGTAGGGCCTGGCTCTGGCTTTGCACCAAGAGTTTGGCAAGGGGTGCAGTGGGAAGCCCAGAAGATTTAGCATTTTGTCTGTGCCAGAAATCTCCAGCTGCACAGTCCTGAACACAAACTTTGTATATCCTGAAAACAGTGAAGAGAAGTGATTTTTGGGTTTGTTACATGTTTTAAATGGAGTGAGAGCCTTCAGCTATTCCAGCACATTCCCTTTGCAGGTTCATTAATGAGACCTATGGGAATAGAATTGGGTTCTTTTCCACTGTTATTTGGACTGTGAGAAAAAAAAAATTGCAGAAAGGAGAAGCTATTTTCAAACCATGTTTTTTTTTTGTTTCGCAACTGAAATGTTTACCAGGCTTCTGTCATTAAGTCCAGATATTTGAGGTATACATTAGAATTGTGCAAAGACTAGTCTAGATTTTTGTGTGTGGTTAATTTTACTGAGATCTCTGCAATAAATTATTTACATTTCTTTTTTAAACATTATTTTATGGTATGAAAATAATATTTCATGGTATAAAAATAATGTTTCAGTCCATGTGGTCATGATACAACACAGTACTTTTATTTTGTTCAGAGTGCTTTGTAAGCATTGGTGAACTGAATGTTAGGGTACACTTGTGAATTAGGCAGCACATCTCAGTTACACTGACATGAAAAATGTGTCTGCTTCCCAAATGTCTTTGCACCAGTATCACTATTTTGATAAGGGGGGGGATAATTTTTACCATGGTGATAAAAGCCCCACAATCTCCGAACCTGGTTGCAGTTAAACCAAAAATTAAAGTATGGTATCTGTGTCTGGCTGACCCCCAAATACTGATATCAGCACTCCTGACTAAAGTAGCATGGGCCAGGTCTTGGTTTTCAGCCTGTTACATCAGTACCAATGTAGCTAATGCATGACAGATGTCATGGTGAAATCATAGATCCATTGAAGTCACTGGCAAAACTCCCATTCATTTAGATGGTCCTAAGGCTTTGCTCAGAACAATTTAGGCTCCATGTGCAATACCCAAAACACAGGTCATCCCCAACGACAACATGTCTGTTTCCCCAACCCAGGAACAAGACAGAAAGTGACAGTGCACACAGTGCCAGGATGTGCTTCTCTAACTGGAGTCCTCAGGCAGCTGCGCATGATGGGCAAATCCAGTGGGGGCAATAGCCACAGAAGCACTTCTGCCCACCACTTCTCCTCTGTTGTCCTGCAACATCTGTGTAACACCTACAGAAATCTCTGGAGTTGGCAAGTAAAGCTTTAGCTGGTTTAGAGGCAATTTAGTATTGAAAAGGAGAGAAGAGCTAGTACTGCATTAACTTTCAGCTTCGCACTAGCTGCCTATCAGATGCTTGGGGACTGGAGAGCTGGAAACCTTGACCCTACTGTGTGGTATTTCACCCATTACATGAGCCAGGGGATTCAGTGCACGGCCTCTGGGAATCACAGGGAAATAACACTGCAGTCGCATTCCCTGAGTCAGGAAACAGGTACAGGTGCCCATGGACCGCTTGTATTGCTGCATTTTTCCATGCTTTTGAGCTCTGTGTGCCTCTGTGCCCTGTGCGTGCTTATACAAACAGAAATTACCTGTGCAGAGCCACAGTCCCAGCTCTGTCCTGTGTGCAGGCACAAGGAAAGCTGTTCCATGTCCCCCTGAGGCAAAAACAAAGGTCTGGACGTTTTTTTGGTGGCCCTCCTTGCAGCAGTTTGCACACCATAAATAGCGTGCTTACTGCTCCCTGGGAATCCATGGAAGATGTTGATTCCTCAGCTGAGTGCTGTTTAAGAAGAAATAGGATCCACCTCTGTGTGGCCTGAGCTGCTGAGAAACATGCTCGTGTGCTCTGGCTGGGCTTTGTGATGCAGTGGTACTTTTGATACCCAGTTTGTTTAAAGCTAGGCAGGGTATCTCTGCCATACACTGTGGTGAAGGGGAATCAGAACCCACTGCACCCGTAAGGATAACTTCTTTCATTGATAAATTAAACCAGCTGGCACTATGGACTGCACTGGAAAAGATGACACATCTGTTTTCTGCAGAGGCAAAAGCTGAGTGCTGGACTTTCCCATCCTCACACCAGTTCCAGTGTCCCACCTTGGTCCTTTCAAAGTGCTCCAATGGGAAAGTTCAGCAGAGGGAAGAGAAGGCAGCATGTCCAGCCCCACCATGTGTGAAGAAAACTCCTTACCAGTGGGAACACCAGCTGAAGAGTGAAATGGATGGGTCACCAAGGCAGTATGGTTAGGATCACTTAATGAGATGGGCACAAAGCCAAAAATGTGTCCTTCAATGTAGACAAACACTAGGACTTGCATCCAGGAGCAGAATACAAACCACAGTCCTGTAACTGCAGGGAACACCACATCTAGAGAGTATTGATGAGAAAGATTAATGTGTCTAACAGTTCAAGAAGGTTGTGGATGAGGTGAGGATGAATCCAAGAAAGGCCAAAGAACGAAATGACTAAGTACTGGAAAACGTGGCTTGAAGTGACAGACTGGAGAAGACACTCCATCTGTTTAGCCTAACGAAGACAAAGTTGAGAGAATGACTTGATCACAGCCTCTAAGTACTGACATGGGGAACAGAAATGGGATAATAGAAGGCTTTTCAATCTAGCTGACGCAACCATAATATGATCCAACTAGAAGCTGGAAGCCAGACAAATTTTGACTACAAATAAGGTGCAGATGTTTAACAGTGAGGGTAATTAACCAGTGGAACTAATTACCAAGGACTGTGGGGACTATCACCAACAACTTTAAATCAGGATTAGATTTCCTCCCCCTCCCCCTGCCAGAGATGTGCTCTAGTTCATTCAGGAATAAATTCAGAGATGTCCTTCAGTGTGTGTATTACTCAGGAGCTCGGGTTAGATTATCAAGGCAGTTTTCTCTGCCTTTGGAATACCCCTGTGATTCACAGGCCCTCGAAGCACATAGATACCGTGCAGAAAACTTGCAGCACCTGCCGAAACTGACTCATGACACTTCATTTCATACCCTGGGCTGTTAAGTAGTAAGGGGACAAATTGGTAAGAGTGGGAGGAGAAGGGTGTGGATGACAGGATCACAGATCCCCTCCATGTAAGCCTGTGCATTATCTCGGTGATTCATTTACTTCTTTAAAGACATAAAAAGAATGAAAGAATTAAGATGGCAAATGTAATTGTCTGCCTTGCTAAAAGCATTGCAGGCAAAATGAGCTTTCAGGAAAGATACTGATAAAGGGCGCTTTGTGTTCCTCTTGCTGTGCCGTGCTGAATTTGGCCAGGGAAAGGAGCACCCCAGAATCAGAACACAAAGAAACAACCCCTCTCTGAAGTCATCCTGGGGAGCAGCAGTGAGCCATGGCATGCCTCCTGGCCCGCCAGTGACAGACCATGAAACTGCCTCCATCTGCTGCCAAGCCCATGTGGACATTCCATGTAAGAAAACAACCACCCCAGCATTAGCAATGCTCCGGTGCAGCAGCCCAAAGGGAAGCACACTGGCTGGCTTGGGAGCCTGCGATGGATGTGGTGAAACCCCTGGACCTGCACAGTCTGTGGTGAAACCCCTGTGTGCTGCAGTTCAGGGCAGATGGAGGGGAGGCCAACATGAAATACAGGGTATAGACCTCTCCCTGGCCTTGGAGCAGGAGAATTCAAGGAAAGATTGGAGGTGTTTGCAGTTTTGCTGTAGCAGCAATTTTCCCTCCTGACACAGCGGCAGGGCTGGAGGACAGAGAGACTAGGAGGGGCTCTTGACTTGCAAGCCACAGTGTCACCCTGTCCCGGGGTGGCCCCGACAACCTCCTATAACATTCCAGGGCCTTCTAGAAGCTTCTGGGACCTTTCAGAACCTTCTAGAGCCTTCGAGGACCTTCTCCAGCCGTGCTGACATTGAACAGAGTCGTAGCAGAAACGCAGGAGCAGAGCGGATGCGGTGAACACCCCGTTCCCCCTGCGGTCCCGTCCCTCACATCTCCTGCCTCCCACACGGCCTGGACATGCCCGGTGCCGGGGGCAGGCAGGGCAGGCAGGGCTGGGGGGAGGAGGCTCCTCAGCTGCCTGCTCGCACCTGCCGGCACTCGCAACTGCAATTAGTTGCACCCGGTCGAAGCCAAATTGAGGCCCCTTTCAAACCGCAACTCTGTGCGTTTTGTTTCCAAAGGGAAGTTCATCTTTTATGTGCATGCAAAATGGATAAAACCCGAGGAACCTTTTTTTATCCCCCCTCCTCCCTTCTCTCAGTCAGGCAGGAATTTGTTTAAAAACACCCGCTGCTGCGGCAGGGAGTTGCAGTGGGTTGAGGTCTGTAGCGATCCATCTTTTGTGGCATGGGAAAGGTTGGCTTTTTCCAAAGAGTAGGCTCGGCGTGTGGCCTGCTCATGGTGAGGGGATCCCCAGTGTGGGTGGGCAAGTTGGGCCCTCTGCCCCATTTGGGAAACCTGTCCCCTTCACCCAGAGTGAGAAGATGGAGAAAGCACAGGGGGTGAGCTTCTGCTGCTCGTGGGGAGACACGCCCTGGGGGCACTGAGAGCCCCTCTCTGGGAAGCAGCATGGGTAGGAAATGATGGACACCAGGCAGCCTTGCCCTTGCCCTCCATCTCCTTCCCTCCTCCCTTGCTCCTCCACATTGTTTTTCCTGCTTCACCCAGGTGTGGATCCCCCTTCCCAAGGAGGCTGCCTGCGTGGTGGTCCCAGCCCTGGGATGGGTTCATGTGGAGGCAGAGCCTCCCCGGGTGAGTGCCGGGAGGTGCTGATTCCGCGGTGTGCGGGGGATCCGGCAGCCACCTCACTAAGAGGATTTACAGAGAGATAAGGCGCAGCGCTGAGCTTCCCTCGGTAATCGTGCCGCACAATTCGGGGCTGCGCAGGGAATTTCGGCGCAGCTGACAGGTACGCAGCACTGATCCAATTGTCCTCACGGCCGCTATTAGCCAAAATAAGGGGCAACTGGTATTACAAATGATTTCTGGATAAATGCTTAGCTCCGGTTCTGAATGATCTCTCAGCAATAATCCACAAATAATCCTCAATACAGAGGTACTGCTTTAAAGGCAGCTCCATTTTGAGCAGGCCTCAATAATGCATGGATATCCTGATTCACAAAATAAGGGGGAGGAGGGAACAGGAAAACCACTTTTGTTTTACAGACTTTTTTTCTGGGTTTTTTTTTTTTTTCTGGGGGAAAAAAAATTAGGGAAGCGTGTGATCATGTACGTATTATTTATTAAGAGAAGATTACCTGCTTGGTAATTATTTCTTTGGGAGAATAATTTTAACTATAATAACTGTGTATGACTCTTTCAGGCAGGTCTGATGTGTCTAGAAAATAAACAAATGAACAAAAATCTCCTGTAATGGCTCAGTTCATGAGGTTTATTCCTCAAAACACTGTTGGTGACTTAATGTGAGGGAATGAGTGTGCTAATAGGTAACACCTTCTCTCTTCTCCTCTGCACTTACTGACATGAAGAGTTGCCTGGTCCAGTGGCACTTATGCAGCCCCCCTAGCAGGGCACCTGAGACCCCTGCAGTCTTTGGTGCATTGGGTGGCCTCATCACAGCCCCATGAAGTGAAGCAGGAAAATGTGCTGCTCCCAGATGCACAAATCCCAGAGAGGAGCAGGTGACTCTTCCGAAAAACCTCTGCTCATTTTGTGCTGGCATGAGACCCAGGGCTGGGTTTTCAGAACCTCTTAGCACCCACTCCAGCACTTATGTCTGGCTATTTATGTTCTTTGAAGAGTGTTCTTCCTACAACAACTTGATTGCCCAGAGAGTGGGCACAGAAGAGTCTGAGTCTGCAACAATTACACTGTGAGTAATCCTTGGGTAATCCCAGGAGGCTTTACCTGGCTGACTAAGGACTCTTAGCATATTACCAAAGCATTGGATATATCCTCTACAAATATTTTTGGCCCATTGCTTCCCCTAGGGCTTTCAAGGGGACTGGAATAGGTTTTGAAATCTCTGGTATACCTTAATTAACATCCAGAGGACACTTTAACCAATAGGCTCATCTCTTGGCTATACAATAGAGGAGTGTTGGAAACCAAATATTTTCATCATGAATCATATTCTCCTAGCTACTTGCTACACAGGGGAAAAGAGGCCCTGACAAATGCCACAAGCAAAAATTTTAATATTTCTCCACTAGCAAATTCTGAAAAAGCAAACAACATTTTCATAGTTTGTTTACTCATTTGTTCCTTAAAAGAGGCAAGGGAATCTGTGAATCAGAAGAATTTCCATCTCAAAAAATTGCTTTGGCAGCCAGTGGCTTGTAATTTAAGATTAAGCAATTGAATTTCATGCAGTCCTGCTTAAAATTCACTACCCCACACCCTGTCACCATACATATAAAAATCCCCACACCGCAGTCCAGTCACCAGCTCCCCCAGCATCTACAAGATCTACTATAAGTCCGTAAAAAAAATGTCTAATCAGCTGGGAGGTCACAAAATGTACTTAATAAAGATGTTGTCTGCATGACTGCTGGATTTTTCCCCTCACAGTGTTCGCAGCCTATCAGGCAGTTTCCGTTCTGATGCAGTGCCAGTGCTGGGCTGACTTCAATCAGGCTGCACAAATCAGCAGAGCAGAAATGCCTCCTTCCCTCCATCACCTGAAGCCAATGCTGATTCATCTCTTCAGGCCCGTTCCTCCTGCCCTTTCTCCGAATTCGCTGATTGCTGAATCATTTTTTTTCCTTTTTATTTCCTTCCCCTCTTCCCCTCTGGAGTGTCCTGGTGCTGAATGCAACACGCTTCGTTTCGAGATCTGGCTGAAAGGGAATATGGAAATTAATTGGCTCAGGCTGCTCGCAGCCTTTTCCACGTGCCTGTACTATGTAAGAGGTGCCGTGCAATTGCCTTTCCATTGTGGTTCCCCACCAGCCACCTGTCTCCTTGCACATGCTGCCGCGGCTGCTCTCAGCCTGGGCTCCCGAGATGGATGTCCCCTTCCTCTCCCTATTGTGCAAGAGGGAGGGCAGCTGGCAGGGCTGTCCTCCTAAGGGCTGGAACTGCCCTGTTTGACTCAAAATAGGCCAGATTTAGTGAATTTTCCGGCTTGTGGTAAACAGCGTGTGACTGGTGCTTTGGCAAGGGCTGCAGGGGGATGTACTGTACATTGTCACTCCTGTTGAAATGGTTATTTGTTCTGGCTACTGGAAGGAGAGCCCAGTTGAAAGAGAGCACCCAGGGGATGTGCCTCCTCCATGGGAGGGTGGTACTGGGACCCTTGCAAGTTGGTGTATAACCTTGCTTCATGGGTATGCTCCATCCCAAACATGCTGTTCCATGGTGCTGTGGCTTTTCCAGCTCCATGAGAAAGACAGTGCTGGGCAGAAAGAAAGCCTTATCTCCATGTCATGCAAGGGGGAAGCCCAAAAGGAATAAGATCTTACAGCCAGCCAGGCAGGAGGGCAATGTCACCAGGAGCACCTGTGTAACAGAAGAAGAATGGGCACCCATGGCTCAGAGACAGAACTGCTCTGGCTCTCTGGAAGCACCTCAGCACTTGCTGGGGGACAACGGGTTCTTCTGAAGGGTGGATGGTACAAAACTGCCCCAGACTCAATTCCTTGCTGGAAGGGAAAATCTGAGCTCTAACAGTCATGAGGATAATGGTCATTTGTGCTGATTGTTTTTTACGTGGAGGCATTTCAAGAAGTGGCTTTTGAAGTCCTGAAGAACTTCTGTGTCCAGAAGAAACTGGTCTAATTTTCCCACCAATAATAAACTGGTCTTTAAAAAGACATTATCTCTACACAAAGACTTTGTCTTACCTATGTCCTTTGACCATTGCAGTCACCACAAAACTACTTTGAGGCTCCTATGGCATTTGGCAGCAGATCAATGGCACAAACACTACAGTTGTCTGCAGCTGCTCCAAACCAGGAATAAGAATTTTTGGGTAGAGACATCCTTGCCTATGGCATTAGCCCTTGTGTTGTCATCTCAGCAGACTGATGGTATGAGCACCACTAGGTGCTGGTGAGTTGTTTGTATTTTCAGGGTCTTGGGATGACTCAGACTCTTGCAGCACTGCAGGCTGCCTGTGATTTCTCTGGCATGATGCCCATTTTCCTCTTCCATCTTTGCACTGCCTCTTGCCCAAGGAGTCATGGCCTACAAGAAGGACCACTTCCTATTAATACAATAGCCAGAAATGAAAGAGCAGGCACATTTGTAATGCAGCATCACTGACAGAGAAGACATGATCTCAGGCACACTGGATGTCAAAACCAAATGAGAAACTTTTCTTCTAGTTTTATCACAGTTTTTCCCAGAGCCACTGCTACTTGCATTCTGGAAATTTATAGGATGAAGGATTTTGTCATGATATCTAATTCTAATCTGGAGTGATTTACTGTTAAATTGAAAATCAAGCCTGTACATATCCCCCTCCAAGTGGTTTCTGTCACAGTTTCCATTAACCATAAAAATGTCACTTGCTAGGAAGTATCAGCCTTCTTATAGGCTTTGCAATCATCACTACCAGATGCACACTTACTGAATGGAATAAATAATAGCCTCATACAATTAGCCTAGGATGCAGGACATGTCTGGCTATCTCTCTTGGCTCCAAAGTGAAGTTTTCACAAGCAAACCCATATACCAGGAGATGAGATCTATGTGGATTCTCTGGAGCTCTTCAGAACTTGAAATGCTGTAAAGCCTTAAGGATAAAGCTAACAGTTTTGGTGCATATCTTTGTGGTTTCGGTCTGTGTAAGCAACTGAAACACCCATCTTCCTTCATTCTGATCCAGTAAAGAAACCCCCTGTGTTTATTCTGTCACTTATAATGTGTTTCGAAATACTCTACTGGCTCTGTGGTGTTTCCTGCTGTTGCACAATCACAGTAAAATTTGTAGTGTGGGGTTGCACTGTAAACACTTCATTCCGATCTACCCTTCAAGGAAATGACACACAGAGCTCTTCTTGAGCCTGGGGCTGTGGATGAGGGCTGTGGTCCAAGGGATGTGTTAGCAGTGTTGAGACACAGATTTGAGTTAATGTGGTCCTCAGGTATGAGCTGAAACGAGAGTTTGGGTTTGTGTCATGTTCTGCCAGAGCTCTGAGCCATTGCACTTGAAGTCTCTGCTGTTGGTGGGGACCTCAAGAAATCAGCCTGAGTGCAGAAAATGACACTTAATGGTCCCCACATTTTAAGCCATATTGTGAGCAGAAGTCATAAAGAAAGTTGTAACCTGGACCTTCATTGCTGTGTTTGCATCTGAGGATTGAAGTCCAGAGGACTGCAGAGCTGAAGCGGTGGATGTGGACTGCATGAGACACATTACCCTTGCAGCAGCAGAAGCCTTGGAGCCTTGCAGCAGAAGAAGCAAGAAGCCTGTTTACATCTGTCAAGAAGAACAAAGTCATATTCTGCTCTTCTATGCACCATTCTGACTACTGAAGTCAGTGAACTTTGACCTGTGTGTCAGGGAAAAATCACTGTGTAGGAGCTTGCAGCTGGCACAATGAACAGAGCGAGATATCAGCCACCTCTACAGAGCACCTGGATCCCTTGATGAAGTGAACTTACAGCTCCTGGATGGATCTGAAAGAGAAGAGTAAGGGAAGAAAGAAAGCATTTGGTCACATTTCCAGAGCAAGGACACTGTGTATTTGAAAGTAGAAGCTCTGAGAGGGACATGTGCTACCATTTCAAAAAACACCTGCTCGTACAAGGAGCACCACCGGTGCAGGGACCCGAGAGTTGAGAATCATGCAAATGGCAGCTCCTGCACTGCACTGAGCAGGGCTCACGAGAGGAGATAAAGTAGGAAATGGAGGGGTTTAGTTCCTTCTTCCCTCTTTGTGAGCTTCGCAACAGCTGTTGCAAAAGCGGAAAGGGTTTAAAAATGTCAGGGAGAACGGTTTGCAGCATGTCCAACCTCTAGAAGGAGAATATGAAGAAACCCATCCTATCAAACTTCAGAAAAAGAAATCTTGAAGTATGACAACTTCAGCACAGGCAGAGGTATCTAGTCTGATGTTAGAAGGCTCTTTGTCTTTTATCTACCAAATGCATATATATTCCAGAACAAAAAGCCCCTGTGTGTCCCTTGCCCATGGAATTCATAAAGATTTATAAATTTAAGTTAGAATTGCAGGATATTATACAATATATAATACTAAATGCTGTTGTCAGAGGGAAAAGTGCCTGTGGACTGTTTGTGACTGCAGAATCCGTGATGAATACCTAGAATGTCCCTCTCCTGGAAATGCTGTTAATTGTTTTTTCACATGATGAAATTGGTTTGAAGCAATTTCACTGTCCCTTGAAGTCTTGTGAAAACAGAAAACAGAATATATTAGTATAGGAAAAGATGATGCTCACAGTTGTCTAAGAACTAAAAAGCCGTGTGTATTCTTTAAAGTCTGGGGGATGAGGCTGCTTTCTTCCCTGCAGTGTTAACACATGCACCTTGGAGACTCTCATCTCAGCCAGCATCTGAGCATGCTCTTGCATTTCATCCGACGGCTCAGGAGCAAAAGCACCAGCTTATATTCAGCAACATGTAGCTCCAAAATCAATGTCAGCTAAGCATTTTCATTGCTAACAAATTAAACATTTTCACAGGTATTATTTGGACTAAAACTTGATAGATAGCATTGGAAGTCTCTGATGAAGTTCTCCAACCTGTGAACCTTCTTCTCTGACTGGGACAGATGAGGGAAAAGAAAAAAGTAGCTTGTGCATGTTTTCATCCCTGCTCTCTGTGACGAGGCTCTTGAACGGATAAATGTCACCAGAGAAAAACTGTCATGGTGAGAACTTTGTATGGAAAGATCCAATTCAAAAAGTGAGATTTGCAGGCCACACTGAAGGAATTCTTTGTGTTTCCAAATTTCAGTTCAGTGAAAGTTTGGGAATTAGTTGGGCTGGTGGCTTTTCCACGCTTCAGAGTGATAGCAGGAACACATACATGCTGTGTATAAAGGCATTCCCTGAAAAAAAAGAAATTGAGCTGATATATTGGAAAGGTGCCAGACTGATGTAAATAGGAAGTCAAAGACTTTAATCTTCAGAGCTGGTATGCCAAAGGTGCTGGCAGCCCAATCTTCTCCACAGAATGGAGAACTCAGTGGCCAAGTTTTGTTTTAGCATTTGTCTCTGTGAGGAGAGAAGGAATGACTTGGTACCCACAGGATCATTGCAGCTCTCTTCATGACTGAAACTTTTCCATTATCATGTATTAGATTTCCCCACAGCAAATAAAGTGTTGAAATTGGAATAAAGTATTGAAACTGTAGTGGACACAATACATGAATTTTAACTATGTCATAAACCATACTTTAGATGGTTATAATAATAAAAATGTTTGAGACCCAGATGAGCTGAAGATCTTGTCTTTTTTAAAAAAATCCCAAGCAACCCAAGCCTGCTCACTCTCCACTTCTAAAGAAGTCTGTACAAACAGACTTAGCATTGACTTTACATTGGCTGATCTATGTTCAGGCCACAAGAGCACGTAGAGAGAACGAGGGGTTTGCTGGCGAGCCAGACCACAGCATTTCTTATGGCAGCTCGTGGGAGGGGGTCCTTGTCTGAAGATTCCTGCTCATGTCCCATTGACTTTATGGATAGTCCTCAGGATCTTGTCTGAGCACATCTGAATGTTTGTACAGCACCTGACGCAAACAGGCTGCTGTCCCACTTCATTTATCAAATGATAAATAACATGATAATACTATAATTGAAGTCACTCATAGAGACAGTAATCACCTCGTGATTCAGTACAGCACAGACCTGCGAGGTGGAAGACTGCACTAAGCTTATGCAGAGATTTCTATCTTACCCATCACTTTCTGCACGCTGAATATATTCTGAATCTACAAATGCTGAAGTTTTAAGGTGAGATTTTCTCTGCTTGGGCTAAACCCAAAGTGATTAATTTTTGTAATGCCAGAACAGAACCATTCAGCCACTTTTGAGTTATGTGACACTGAAAGACAAGGTATTGATAATGTTGCTATTAGCTGCTGAATCAAGACTCACTGACAGCACATATCATAATATTTTTTTTTTTATTAAACAAGGAACAGCAATACAGGGGGAGGTGGAAGACAGGAAACTTCAGAGAGTTTATGCCCTCCAGTGAGCAACACCTGATCCAGAAATCAGGCTCTGGCAATATACAGTGCAGGGAAAGTATGCTTGAATTAATGCCTAAGACCTGGCTGATACATACCTCATAGCTAATCTGGTTACGCGGGGTTTATTTCACAGTCGGAAGTTCTTGCGCTGGAAGAGAGTCCTGCTGGGGTTTTCTGAGCACATGGCAGAATTAATGAATGAACGAACGCAGCTTGCCAGCCCAGATTTAAATTGCTTACTAGATCAAAATCTGTTCATTTTCTCTGTCCTTATTTCCAGCCTCTCTGTCTTTTATTTATTAATTTATTTCAGAAAATAGATAAAGAGCACAGAATGTGCCCATGGACGTCATCAAGGCAGCAAATGCAGATAAAGGGCTGTTTTTCATGCTGGCCTGAACCCCGGCACCAGGCTTTGAGCCACGGTCCTGGGCAGGGAGGTCCCTGGCAGAGGCTGGTTGGTGCCTGGGGGTGTGAGGAGCTGTGGCTGCACAGCCCTTACAACCCAGCTGCCCTGAGCCTCTCCCTGTGCCACCAGCAACCCTTTTCTACAGCCCCTGGGAAAAGGACGGCATTAAAGCAGTGAAGCCTGGCTTTGAAAGAGCAAAAAATAAACCCTTGCTGCTTTGCAGGAAGGGTCACGTTTTTTCTATCTTTCAGATCCATGCTGCCTTTGGTATTAGCCAGTTGTCAGGCTTTAATGGGCGCTTGCAAACAGGATATCTGGAATATTTCGATTTATTTGGCCACTGGGCAGACCTCCAGCCTGCCGTCTTGACTGCGGTGTTCGTATTTTAATAGGAGTTTTAACAAGGCTTAGTTAGGGGTATTTAAGGTAGTCCTGAATTTTCATGCAGACTTTCTCAGCTCCGACCGAGAGCACAGCACGAGGAGATGCGGCGGCAGGTTTTTAGGAAGCAGACGGACCCTATAAACGTGCCCTTGTCACTGCCTTCCCAAAGGCCCTTTGGGAAGAGCGAGCTCTCCTCGCACCGTCACGGCTCCTTTCGTATCCCGGTGCCTGGACTCCTTAACTCCGCGTCCAGCCGCGCTGCGCAAGGCCGGGATGTAGGCAGCGCTCCGCGGCAGAAGCAGGGCATCGGGAAAAGGACGGATGCCTGCTCACCCCCATCGCGCTCCCCAGCCCCTACTTCGCAAGGCCAGGCATCTCCCTCCGAGCCCCGGCACTGGGATGTGCTGCAGGCAGGCGGCTTTTGGCTGCTCCGAGCTCCAGGCAGCCTGAGGCGCCTCCCCGGACTCCGGGCTGCGCTCTCCAGAGCGAAGGGGAAAGGAGACAAATGTCGCTCATTCAAGGTGAAGGGCACTGCTGGCATGATGGAAAAGCAGCCTGTGCTCTCTGCCAAAGACTGGAGACCTTTCTGAAGATTCACTGTTCTTCAGGTTTTTTCTAATGTTCTTATTTTAGAGCTTATGGAAAGAAGAGGCTGATAATCAAGAGAGAGATTCTGCCGATATATCCAGGTATCCTGTGCTGCACTGCCCCTGCTCTTCCTCACTTTCCTCTCCCTGTGCTGCCAACACAGGCTGAGCAGGGATGGATAGCTCTGCTGACTGGTGCAGTGCAGGCGTGCAGGCATCTGCTACTGCAAGATTGACCAGGTTTGCTTTCCTCAGCTAGAGACTGCACTGTGAATTACCTCCAGGTCTCTGCAGGTGCAAGCCCAGTGTGCAAAGCACTCTGTCTGCTGCTGGCTTTACCCTGCCTGGCTGGACCCCAACCCCTGAGGAGGATGAGGCAGGGTCAGCATCAGGGTGCACTCTTCCTCCACACCATCCCAAAAGGAGCTGAAGGACTTCAGAAATGAAAATCTGCTTTGAAGGTGTCACGATGGTCACCCCACTTCTCTGGGAGGCAGTCTGGTAACTGAAAACCAAACTGGGGAGCAGAGCCAAGATCCCCAACCACAGTCTGGAAGCAGCTAAAGCAAGGAGGAAGATTTTAAAAGGCCCCTCAGAGCCCAGCACGTCAGTTGTTGAAGGTTTAGTCAAGTCTCCTCTGTTGGTGTGAGGCCCTTCAGAACCACCAAGCTGCAAGCAGCTGCCCTCCTTCCTCTCCTGCTTCTCCCCATGGGGCAGGTGGAGGAGAACACACTGTGAAGAAGGGAAGCTCAAGGTCTCACCGTAAGCTTGAGCTGCTCTGCTCAGTGTGCCCACACCCACACACCTCTCCAACAGCAACCAGCTGCCCCGAGAGGAGAAGGTGTGATCTTGGCGCATTGCATGGATCCATGCAGAAGGATGGGAACACGAGGGTGAATATCAAGGCTTGAGAATATATCAAGGTTGAGAAAAGGCTTGCCTGGGTGATGAAATATTCGTGAAGTGGCACACTGATGAAGGAGGAAAGATGCAAAAGGCAGCCCATCATAACTTCACCAGCTTGCACTACCAAGCATCCCTTGAAATGCTAATTAAAGCGAGCAGAGGGAGAGGAGCCTGCTAACAGGATCACAGCCTTGCTTGGATTGAGTAATAAATGTGTAGTAGGCATCCGTGTTTTCCTCTACATGTGTCTTTTAAGCTGAGTTGACTGTGAATGTTGCAGTTTTGTGAAACCCACACAGAGTAGGATGCAAACACAGACTAGATAGAGAGGCAAGGTCTAGGCATGAAGCTGGTAGAGAAAAAACCACGACAGTCTTCCGCAAATAAATAAATAAATAACTGCCCGAAATAAGGGCTAATTAACTTGCAATAAACCAACTTAACCACTTAGGGGCAGCGTTAACACAGAGTTAACATGCAAAACAAACCTGTATTTTCTCACCTGGTTAATTTAATATGCGCCGTGAATATTCATAGTGTATGAAATCCTGATACATCAACACACCAAATGATCCAGTCTGTCAAAACCGGGAACGCGTGGCAAGAGGAGTAACTCAGTCGTGGCTCACACGGCGCTGCCTTTTATCTGTTACTGTTTCTAAACACATTCATAGAGGAGGTAGGACTCTGCTGCTTTCCCTCTGTCAGGGTCACAGAGTGTGTTCTATACAGAGATTAAAACCTAAAAAAAGGAGATAGAAAAGAGCTTCACTTAAAATAAACATAAAGAAAATGAAACAGAAGAAGGGTGCCTTTGAGAAATGCTACTCTTGCATGCAGGAGCTGAACCCCCATTTTATCTCCGTGGCCACATTCAGAGTCACTTTGCTCTCAGACAATACGTTTCCTTCTCTACATTGCATGCAAAAAAGTCCTGGTTCCGTGGATTCCTCTGAAACATTTCCTTGCATAAAAAGGAGCCCCATTTCAGGTATGTTTACACTCCCTGATCAGAACACATAAATAAAGAAAATATGATTTTTTTTTTTTTAGTGTGACTTGACTAACTTGAGTTAGCTCCGGCAGAAAAAAACCACACTAACCTGCTTTTATTTATTTATTTATTTATTTATTTATTTATTTTTAAAGGGGGCTAGCATCTGGAATTTAAACTGAGGTAAACCTCATCTTACCTCACTGTCCTTTTAACCTGAGGTATTAAAAGCACAACTTTTCCCCTCCTGTTCCTGCCCCCTCCCCCTCTCCTTCCCCCTTCCCCCTTCCCTTTATGCACCAGCATGTTTACAAGCCCTGGCATGGCTTGCCAGTGTCCCAGCATCACCTTTACAGCCACCAGGCGCTCCGGCTGCTCTGGCTGGGCTTGCACCGTGTGCCTGGTGCTGCCGGCAGCTGCCGGAGCGTGCCGGGGCTGCTCCCCCCGGCCGTGAATGCCAGGTCCAGGCACCACCAGAGCACTCAGCGGGAAGAACAGCCCCGCATCAGGGGCAGGCATGTGCTCACATTTCTGCTGAATTAGCCAGAGTGCACGACAGGGAACACATGCCAGCTTTATGCTCTGCGCTGGCCAGGGGAGGACGGATGATACCTGATCTGGCATCAAGTGAGCTTGGTGTGGAGAGAAGATATTGAACATGGCATAAAGTTAAAGTAAGATGGGTAAACAATATCTGATCTGGCAGAAGAAGCTGCTGGTACAAAGTTGGCCTGTCAGAACCATTAAAATAAATTCAAAGCAGTGGAGTGAGTGCCACATGGCCGAAGTGTTTTTGCTGCAGTGTCAGGGGGCCCAGAGACAGATTCCCTGTGCTGTCAAACTCTGCACTTGGGAAAGGGGTGGGAAATGTGTGCCCACCCTTGTTGGCGTGCCTATCTGAGGAACAACACTGGGGTGGATGAGGAGGCAAAGGACCAAGGAGGATCCTTCAACCCTGAAGGATGCAGGAACCGACCTTGTTCAGCATCGCCCAGGTCACAGCAGCTGCTTGACAGTGGATCCTGGTGTGACAAAGGGCTTCCCCTGGTGCAGGAGGTGGTGCTGGGAGTGTTGTGCTGGGAGGCTGAGAGGGAGGAGGAGAAAGATGTGCAGCACTGCTGCCAGCCTCTGCACTGCCTCTGCAGAGGAGGGGGATCAGGCTCCAAAGCCATCACCCTGCCAAAAACATCAAACTGACTGAAACAAAGTCCCACAAGGAGAGGAAGCAAGCGAGCTGTCAGAAGTGAGAGAAACAACAAGCCCACTGTACAGCATCATCCACAGACCACCCTTCTCCACTGAAGTGATATTTCTCCTTTCACCTGTCTCAAGTGGATGAAAAAAGTCAATGTTTAGGCACTTGCTTCCTTTGCTTATAAAATTTAAGTGTTGGCCCTGTCTTTTCTTCCAGGATGGCCAGCGCTGTCCTGGGAGATCCAGTCCCACAGCTCCTAGGAAATGGAAGGAGAATGACAGGGCTGAGTCATCATGCATTATGCTGAATATTTACCCCTCATGCATGCTATTTTATTTTAAATCTAGCGTGTAATATGCTTTGCATCTAGCGTGTTGCTCTTGTGTGTTTTTCCCTTGCCCTGCCTGTCTCTTGCTGGCAGCTGCCATCGTGAAACAAAAGGCAGCTGCCAGTTTGAGTGAACATCTCTCTCTCTCGCTCACTCTTTTGCCTCTTGCTCTTGGAGCTGATGCAAAACCACTTCACAGACTGGGTGGCAGGCACTGATGCAAGGGGGGTTTGCAGCCCTTGGGATGCTTGAGCATGCAGTGCCTCTGAGGCTTGCTGCCAGAGCTCAGAGCTGTGTTCAAGCCCTTGAACCTGGCTCAGCAGTAGCCAAGAGATGGGCAGCTGTTGCTCTGCCAGCACACCAGCTCAAGCTATCTCCGTTGCAGCAATTGCCCATTTCACAGGATTTGATTAGGCTGCTTTTGGCAAAGGTGACGGTTTATTAAATACCATTTTGGCCTTCTGCTCCAAGATGTGTAATCAAACACAGGGATTTTCTTGCTCCAAACCAGTGGTATTCCTACATCTGCTGAAAAAAGCCCAAAAGAAGCAAGATTGAGCTGAAACAGCATTTGGAAGGAGAAATTTTCCTGTGTCAAATTAAAGTAACATGGGGAGAAAGTGGGATGAGATGCCAGGACCTAGACTCTCAGGGCAGCTGTGGGCCTTAGATGCTGCAGTTCTTTGGCCAGTGGTTCTGCGCAGAGTGAAAAGCTGCTCTGTGTGTGAGAGTGCCTCCAAAACTCACCCAGGATCCTTATCCCTTGGCTCCTCTTATGACTCTATAACTCTGTGTTCTAGGAGGCTCTGGAGACCATCAGAGGGGCCAGTTCAGCTGTTTTTTCCCGAGCTGGAAAGTATGGAAGAGATGTTTTTGCTTTTCTTAGGGAGCCTTTACCCTCAGCTATAATGAGAACTTGCTTTGGGAAAACAAGTTGAACTCTTGACTGCTGTAAATAGCCATGGGCTGGGTCACGCCTCTGAGAAGGGACTGTGTCCTGCTGGGAGAGGGGCAGGAATTAACTGAAGTTTGCTGGAGCTGCAGTCACTGGCATGTCCTCTGTGTTTCCTTACCTCTCTGGGCTGTGGTGAAGGGACTGGGGAAGAGGGTGAGGAGCAACAGGCAGGGAGGTTGAAAGAAATCAAGCAAGACTCCGAACTATGGCGTAAAATGAAAAAGCCAAGTAAATGCAAGCCTCAGTTCCAATCAGGAAAGTTAGGAAATGAGATCTGAAACACTCTCCTGGGAGTCTGGTGTGTGCTGAAGAAGCATACTGAAATAAATTCTCATGCAAGCTGTATCACTGTGATCGTCAGAGAAACTGAGCCCTCGCTCCTTTCCTTTGTGACAATTTTCTTTCAGACAGCTTCTGCTTTTTTTGTTGCATGGCTTTTATTTTATTTATTTATTTTTTTGTTTCATAATAGAAATGGGTATTCTCACGTCACTCATTGTAAGCTCTTCTGTGGAAATTACGGCAATATGGGCTTGTTCAGAGGGACAGTTTGGAAAGGTCCTGGTTTGTCTGATTTGTCTGACATTGTTTTCCTAAAGCACAGAGAAAAGTCAGGAAAAGAAGCTGCAGAGGACAGGCCTGGAGTCCCTGAGGAGATGTCAGGGCAGGTGAGAAATCACAAGTGCAGGTGAGAAGCTTGTGCTTTTTGTAAGTGAAGAGCAAGCTATACTTGCCAAAAGAAGATGATTTCCTCTAGATTAAGCAGGATTGCAAATAAACAAACAATAAAAGTATATGGCCATGAGCAAAAGAGGGTATCTGGCACTGTTTTGTGTGCTGACTTGCCTCTCAGATAGGCAGGTAGGCTCTGCAGGAAAACAGGAAACACTTCCACCTGAGCCATTATAATCCCCCTCACCAGAGCTCCTGGATGAGTGCAAAGGTTTTCTCTGCTTCCAAAACTATGCAGAAAGTAGAGTTTATGGAAATATTTCCAGTTTGATTTATATGAGACACCCGCTAGTAAGTGGATTGTGAAGAAGCAGCAGCATAAATGAACAGCTGGATGCTTTCAGGCTGCACCGTGGCCCCATGATCTTGTGCTCTGATATGCCACAGTTGTGCTGCGAGACCGCCAGAGTCCCACTGCCAGGAACTCTGTGGCTGTGACAGGACATGGGGCAATGGCTGCCCTATTCCACTCCATGGCTGTACCACAGGTGAAACATGGTCCTGCTCTGAAAACTGGGTATTTATTTTAACTCCTGCAGCACTGATGAGATAACACAGCTGTGACAAAGAAGGATTGAGACAAATCTTTTCCCTTTGCCACCATCTGCATTGGCAAGCCAGGACTGACAGCTGGGCCAAATCCTGCTCCTGAATGTCCATCCTTTGCCACTGCTTTGGCTTCTCTTCTCTGCCAGCTAAGGAGCTTTTCCTGATTTCCCTTTAGGGAGCCCTGTTTAGCAGCAATCTTGAGTGCTCTCTACATTTCCCCCCATGCTGCAGGGTCAGGATTCTGCTGAGGGCTCCTGTCCCCCTGCCCTGGGTGCAGCTTCCTTCTCCAACTCAAACTACACTGCTGAAGTAGCCTGCCCCTTTGCTTAAGTGATAATAACCCTTACAAAAGGATTCTAAAACATCTTCATAAAAGACAGAAAAAACCCCCTCCCCTTTCTTTCCTCTAAACTTTCCACTCAGATTTTCTGTAAGCCTGCCTTGGTCTATCTTGTCTCCAGTCTCTGTCGAACCAATCCCTCCTTGCTGATGGATGGGAGCTCCCTCACTCACAAGGCAGCAGCAGGGAGGAAACATGCTGTGCTCTGCTGTGGGTCTCTGTCTGGGACACCTCAGCTCTTGCACCTCTGCCTCACCATCACTCTGGTTTCCCTTCCAAGACCCTCTGCCCCAGGTGCTTCACAAAAACACCTCCCTGGCCCCTTCTTTCTTCTTGTCCCCTCTCTGCCTGCTAACCTGCTGCCTGCCTCTCTCCCCAGGCTGGGGTTTCACCCTTTGTCCTCCCAGTGCTCACTCTGTCACCTTGGGCACACTGGCACAGGCAAAGAGCAGCCACAGGCCCCTGAACAAGGCTGGTTCATTCTGTGGCAATCATCTCAGGGCTGATCTCAGGGATCAGGAGGATCTGAGAGATGATCTCACAAATGGTGGGAGAGTTGTGGCCATGGCAAATTGGGGTGGACGCAGATCCTGGAAGAATTCACCTTGCTCCTCCTGCCTGGACCTCTGCACATCCTGGTGAGAGACACTGCTGAAAAACTGAGAATCAAGGCTACCTTCCTCCTCCTCCTTCTGACATCCCTTGCTCAGTGAGAAAGTAGCTTATATATGACTGACTGCCCCTGCGAAAAGGAGAGAAAATCACTCACTGCATTCAGACGGAGTGACAATGAGGATGAATCGGACTTCCACCTCCTAAAACAATTCCATAGTCTTTCCCTCACCAAGATATCAACCAAGAAAATATATTTCTTCTTCCACAACCCCTCACTTGCCACTTCTTCAGCTGCAGCTAAGGTGTACCTGGCAACACAGAAAGAGCCTTTGCTGAAGCCCATCCCGGGGGATGTTTTCCAGTGGTAATTTGCCAAGCAAGGACATGAGGTTTCACTGCAGAGTCTCACGTGATCACCCTCCTGCCCCCTCTCATGTTCCCAGGCTACTGGGGTGATGCAGGTACTTTGGGACCTGCTCTTTGCTATGCCCTGAGCACTGAGGAGATCAGCAGATCATGCTGCTCGCATCCTGAGATGCCCTCTGCCACCTAGACCCAAAGAACCACTTTCTAGGGACTCAGCCTGGGGCTCAATATGAAGTTTTGAGGCCAGATCCTCTGTACCAGCAATATCAACTCTGCTACCTTACCCTTTTGTGTTTTCAGCTTTTAACTAAAGCAAGTTGGGGGCAGACCTTAAATTCACTTTCGATCTCAGGGAGAGGGATTGGAGATGATTACGAGCTATGAATACCCCAAAACACTGGAGAAGACAACAGAAAATGCCAATTACCTCAATGCTGGAGGAAATACAGACTGTCTGCATTGACAGTGGGACTGACAGCAGCCAGCCATGAAATCCAGGCAATCCCAAGCCCTCCTGCCCCACAGTAATGCCCCTTCCAGAGACTGGGGTGGATGATGGTCTGGGTTGTGCAGCTGGGTAAAGCCCAGGTACACAGTGAGGTGTGAAAACCTTGCTTGAAAGACAACAAGAGCAGACACAGAGGAGGGCACTTGGGAGCCCTGAGTTATGGGGGTCTGGATCACACAACTAGGGCAGGTTCACTTCTGAAAGGTCCCAGCAATGGGCACCTTTCCTGGGGGTGTAGAGTTTACGGCGACAACAGGCGGCTACTCAAATGCTCTGCAGTGGGCTGTGAGGACACAGAGCTGGAGCAGAGTAACAGTGAAGAAACCAAGTCTCAGCCATCTGTAAATCTCATCAAACCATGGAAATCCCCTCTTTTTCTCCAGTAAAAGGCTCTCTTGTGTGGGGAAGAGGAAGGCTGAGCTGTTGATCTCAGTGTTGAGGCATCCCTTTTAAGATTCCCTACAACATCCCATTTCTCATCTCTGCCCCCAGACCTGCCTGCCTCCTGGAAATGCACTGGCAAGGTTGAATTTCGAGAACTGTCTTGTGGCTCTCACTTGCATGTCATCCCTCAAAAAGAAAGCAGGAGCTGGGGGGATGTTGAGGGCTAGGATGCAAACAGCCTGTGCATTCCTGGTGGTTAATGGGTGGTCAAACTTTGCTCTCCCTGAGCTGGGCTCTTGCTCTGCCAAGTCCAGAGCCCTGCCTGGCACGGCCTGACCTCTCCGCGATTCCAGCCTCGATACTCGGCATCTGACCTCTGGATTTTTCTTTAAGAAGATAATAGTGGGGGGAGAAAGAAACCCCCACAAAGCCTCCTATAAAAAGCCAAACTTCCCAAGCCAAAGCCAATAAAAAGCTTCCCAGCTGTTCCCGCTCTTCCGAGCCAGCTCGGGCTCTGCAGGCAACAAAACCCTCCCCGCAGCCGGGGAGCCGCGGGGCGCCGGTGGCCGTGGGGCGGGGGCAGGGACCCGAGGCGAGGGCCCCCCTGCGGGTGTCCCGTCTGGAAAGCTGGGGCCCAGGGAAGCGAGAGGTGCCTGACAGAGGGCTGACTCAGCGGGAGACAGCGGTTTGTGTAACCTCCAGCAATCCATTATTACAAAGGGGCTTTCAGGAACTCCTCCGTGCCAGGCACAGCGAGGGTTATTGATTGAGGAGACAGTGCAAATGCACAGAGAGGCTCCATCCATTAGGGCCGCTGCTCTCCACCAATTAGAAAAAAATCATTACTCAGCAGCCATCAATGGGCTCTGCGCTGCGCTGGAGTGCATGCATTCAATCTATCTTCTCCCACCTCCCTGAAAACTTAATGACAACTATTAAAGCTCCGCTGAATGCCCGGTGTGTACAGAAGCAAAGATTCATTTGGTAATCTTAGTAATTACGACGCCATAGGAGGACACATGCTAAATTCAAACAAGGGTGTGAGGGGGAGCCGGGGGGCTGGGGGAAGAGCCTGAATTCCTGTGTTGTGAAAGCCCTTGTCTTGCTCAGCCTCCCATCCCTTCCCACTCACCTGCTGCCTCCCCTCTCCTTCTCCCACAGCCTCTCGGTGGGCTTTCTGGGCTCACTTTTCTGCTTTATTTTTCCCCCCTCCCCAAAAGGGAAACATCATTTTGTGAAAGTAAATTGAAGTGGGGCGACTTGGGAAATGTTTGAGACCTCTGGATGAGGCACAAGCCTGGCAACACTGTTTGACAGCACTGCCCTGAGCGATCGAGGAGGCAAATTCCCATTTACAAAAGCCTGCGGAACTGTTCTGGAGCCCCGCTGGCACAACACAGGCAGGGTGCAATTTATTTACTCTGCCACAAGCCTCTCCTTACCCCACCCCCGCCACCCAGCCTTTTCATTTACACACGTCAGGACTGAGCTGAGCGAGACCCTCGTCTCCCCCCTTGCCAATGCACGTCACTCCGAGTTATGGGGAAAGCAAAGTCCCGGGAGGGAATTTTTGGAAGAGCTCAAGGATGGATATGACATGTCATTGAAGCTGAAAGGAGCAGTAACTTACAAGCGGTGGAGCTTTTCACAGGCCTGCTCTTCTCCAATCCAGGAAGAGGTAAGTCATCATTATCTGAGGGGCACTGACGGTGCTCATCAGCAGCCAGAGCCTGGTGACTGCCGTCAGTCACACCGGCGTTCAACACCTCACCTCCCAGCAGAGGAACATCTACCACACCACTGGCAACCCTGCAGCTGGCAGATTTCATCAGGAAAAGGGACAGCTAAAAGAGCAACATTCCTGTTTCCTTTTTAGTACCCTCCACAGGAGCTCATCCTGCCAGGGCCAGCTTGCACAGCATCAGCCAGTCCCAAGGGGAGGAACACCAGTGAAGGAGAAGACATGCTCCCAGTGCCTGCCTCAGTTCAAGCCTGCAGGCTGATCTTGCAGGGCGTGGAGGAGCTGGGTCACCACACCTCTGCAGCCACCCTTGACTTGTCTGGGCTCAAGACATTAGCCCTGAACATCACAGCTATGAGAAGTCTTGATAGCAATGAAGACTGCTTAATTTTCAGCTGGGCTTAAAACCACAACAACAGCACAAGGCTTCTTTGAACTTTGCTTGTGCTCCTTGATCTTCTTCATGTGGACATGTTATAGGAAGAATGCAGAAGTTCCTACAACACCCAGCAGATGGAAAAATATGTCAAAGGCAAAATGGCACAGACAGTAGTAGGAAAATCAGAAAAAAGGGAAGTAAATCCCAAAGACTCTACTCAATTCTTATTTAGGTTTTACTCAGGGGAGGTATTTTTAAGTTCAGCAGGATTTATTAAGCACAGAGTGAAGGCCTCAGACTTCAGTGGGTTGTTCAGGAAAATGTAACCTCCAAACTTTCTCAGAAATAAAAATAGAAGTTATTAAAGTATTCAGGAGAGAATAATCTTTTTTCTCTGTCTGTGAAGTATGAGAAGGGCACTGAGGGAGAGGTTACTTTTCTGCCATGGTACACAACTTAGGACAGGCACAGAGAGCCCTGTCATTGCTGAAGGCCAAACAGGCCTTCAAAAACCTTGGGTAAGTAAGGTATTAACATCTTCTTTAGTGTTATCCAGCAACTATGGTGAAAAAACACAAGTGGCTACAAGCCACCTGCAAAATGGTATTGCAGCCCGTGTCTGCCCCTTGCGTACCCTCTCACAGAGGGCTGTGGACCACATGGCAGGGTGTGCCCTTGTAAAGTCCACAGACGTTGACTCTGCCCCGATGAACCTCTTACATCCACAACTAAGTGGCTTTTAAAGTTAAAGTTTATTAAATAAAGAATGAATTCTCAGCCAAGCAAAAGGGCATGTCTTGGTAAAATGCAATGACAAGATCAGCATGTGCAGGGCACCAGGAAGAAGAGGAGATGGATTTCATCACAAAACCCTCCAATGCCTTCTCATGTTCCTTCCCTCGATGCACTGCCAAAAGGCACAGCCCATCTCCCTTCCTGCTTTTTGTCTGGGGAGAACCCCTGTGGCAGGGACGCTGGGAAAAGAGAGACCACAGCAACCAGATCAAAAGACAGGTGCCTCCATGATTCCTATCCAGCCCTGACCTGGAGGCATCCAGTGTGAATCAGAGCCAGGAAGGGCAATGTGTGAGAGTCCATCTGATCTCCCGCACATGGGGAAGGTGCTGGCAGCCACCATGCGGGCTGTGGATCCGGCCATCTGCCACAGACACGGGGGAGATGAGTGAAGGCCCAGCTGGCAAACAGGCTGGTGGCCGGCTGGCCCCTGAAAAAGTGAGGAATGTCTGCAGGTTCAGCACAGATGGTCCCAGGAGAGCAAGGAATTGCTCAGACACAGAATTTTTTCTGTGCCTCTGGGACATGATGGAGACCAAGCTCACAGGTAAGCCAGGAGAGGTATTTGCTGCTCAGGTAGAACGTTAGATTAGAGGTCTAAGCACCATCTTGGCCCGTCTCCTTATGACCCAAAGCCATGGAATCACTTTCCATGCTTAACCTGGAGCAGGCAGAGCTGGGCTCTCTGGTATGTACAACTTTACTTATCTGCAAAGCCTTGACCTCTGCCCTTTGGGATTCCCTGTGAGGACCTCAGCAATGGGGAGAGGGGGAAGGGGCAGGTTCTGAATCAGTAGCCCTGGACATTTACTAAAAACTGCAGGCTCTGGAGGATGAAGGAGGATATATGAGATCCTTTGACCAGGGGGCACTTGCTGTGTTTCTCTGACATTGGTGCTCAGGGAATGGTGTAGAGGATGACTGCCTAGAAATACATTTGCTGAGCTATTTGCTTAAACTATAGAGTCACTTGGGCACCATCATCAGAAAGCCATGAGCTCCTTTGCCAAGAGACTATTGATAATGCCCTTGAAGAGAAATCTTAGAGCTCTAGGCCCATTTGCTGAGCCTCCTTCTCCACATTAAGAGTGATTATAGTATTCAAGGGGTTAGGAGAGTATGATTTAGGAGTTCAAAAAGCTCCAACTCAGTAATGACATGAAGTCAAAGATGGAGAAGAGGCACCCACATTACAACAAATACTCAAAATGTGTCAATTTCACAAGTTTTCCATGATTAAGACTACTTTTTTCTTGACTCCCTAAACAAAAAAATGGCTCCACCATACATCAGCAGAGTGAAAACTCTTCTGAGATGTTTCTCAGTGTGTGCCTAGGGAATAGCGGGCAATTTAATCTCCAAGGTTTTAATTCGTACTAAATGACAGATGCACGTCCTGAATGTCTTCTAATGAGATGACATTTGCCCAGATTCTCTTCCTGTAATTCCATAGCTGTTCAATGAAGCTGGAACAAGAAATCTGCCCAGGGGCTACCTGCAGATATAAGATAATGTTTTGAAACTGTACACCGTCCTTTGTTGTTTTGCAGGATGCTCTGGATGATGCATTTTTTGTGTATTTATTTACATTTGGAATAAAGTCCTCTTGATGGTCCTATCCTATCTCATTTGGAAATACTTCAATTGGTGCCTCTCATGGCCTCTTTTCAGAATTCTCTTGCCTTTCATTTTACACTGAAAAATATTTATGGATTCTTAGGCATTTCTTGGTGATTAAACTGCTCCTTCTGGATTCCTGAAACATTTTTGTTGAGAAAATATTTCTGCTGTGGCAGACCAGACCGGAGCCTTGTTTAGGTGGGATCATTGCTTAGGTGTCTTCCCCTCAACCCTTTCAGTATTTACAAGCTCTCTCTCAGCTGCAATATCTTTCCCTTCCTCCTAGAAAAGCATGTCCTCTTTTCTATAATTTCCTTTTGCCACCTACAGATCATTTCCCAATCTGTCAGCCATTTACAACTCCCTCTCATCTCATGCTTTCTCTCATCCCACTCCACTGTGCTTTTGTCAGTCATTCCTTGTCTTCCCTAGCTCTTCTGTTTCTGTATCTACTGCTTCCCTCCCTCACCATCATGTCACCCCTCTTGTAACAGATGTCCCTCTGCCTCCCCCTTTCCCCTCTGCACTGTGACTATGTCCCAGAACTACCTGGCTTGCTACTCTATGTCAGTCTTCTTATCTTCTCTTGGCCCTTGTCAGAAACACCCTAAATGTCTGTTGTTCCTTTGGATAAAAAGCAAAACTACCCCAGCATCCCCCAATCCTCTCCTTGTGTGAGCTTCCCGGGGAGAGAGCTGCAGGCTCAGGGGGAGGATGCAGCTCCATCCCTCCTCAGCACAAGGAAGGACCTTCCTGGCCTTGGAACCCTAAGGAGAAGAGGAGGAATGAAAGACCAGCTGGCTCCTTTTGGGCTTGTCACCTCTGCCTAGTTACTGTTCCTCACTGCCCTGCAGATACCAGCTATCATTAATCTCAGATCATTCAGCAGATCAGCATGAACCAGTTGCTCTCACCCCCAGTTACCTTGGTGAGATGCTGCTTTTATGTCAGGCCCGCAGGAGTGCCTGCATTCCCCAGAGCTGGTTATTTTCCTCAGATGTACTATTTTGTTTAATGAAAGGTGCTACCCATGCCTACATCCCTTCCACCCTTTTTGGCAAAGACACACTGAGGTACAATCTCCCTACCTTCCTCCCTGAGATACATCTGTTTTGTCTCCTCCCTTCCACTCAAAGAGAGGCGTCTCAAACAGGACAGGCTCCAAGCCATCTTCCCAGAAGCAGCATCCCTGTTCTGTCTCTCCTGCTGGTGAAATTCCTGTCACTGGAAAGGTTCCTGTCCCACTGTCATGAACAGCAACAGATCACACACCAGCTCTCTAGAAAACCAGGCAGAGTCTCCTTCCAGATGAGATATGAGGAATATCTGCTGCCGAAGTAGGAGAATGCTTCCAAAGTAGTTGACTGGAAAATATTACGACCAAAATCATCCCAATGCTCCCATGGGGTTTGAAGTACTGATGGTCAGTGCAATTAGACCATGGCAGGGGTGCAATCTGAAAATTGTGCCCTACTCAATGCTACCAAAATTACTGGGTGCTGACGCCACAAAGTCCACAAGACCCAATTTGTGCTCTGCTTTGCATCTCTCCTCTGCCCAGTCTGTTTGCCTCTGTCTCCAGCAATAGGGAATCCTTATCTGCATGAAGACTGGCCTCTGCTGCTCCTCTTTTTCCCCACAAAGTTGGAGCAGGGCAGAGACCATGGGCAGGCACCATGGGCAGGCAGGAGACTGAGAGGAGAGTAGGGGAGGGAGAGGATTACCCTGAGGAAGGGAGCTGCCAGTGTCTGAGGATTGGGGTGTGAGGAAAAGGGGAAGCTGTACCAAGCCTCCAGTGCCACATGCTCCACAGGTTTTGCCAGGTGATGCAGTCTCTCAGGAAGGGTTTCACTGCCCCTATAAACTGAACCAACTAAGCAGTAGGAACTAGGGAGGGATAAAAAGTGAGACTTGCCTTCACCTGGACCTTGCCATCTTAAACCTTTGTCCCAGAGGCTCAGCAAAAGCAAAATACTTGATGATGCTGTGCCCCTTCTCTTGGTATCGGTGTCATGAAAGATTCAAATGGCATTGTCCACCTACAAAGCTTTTGCAGAATGAATCAGTTTTCCTATGTGCCTGGCTTGACACACATTCCCTGACCACTTGGAGGTCACAAATTTA
The DNA here is from genome assembly GCF_020740725.1 of Corvus hawaiiensis. NCBI lineage: Eukaryota > Metazoa > Chordata > Aves > Passeriformes > Corvidae > Corvus > Corvus hawaiiensis. Next base: position 115,424,641 of record NC_063214.1, on the reverse strand, counting down.
ATTAAACCTCGGTGAATAGTAGCAGACCTCACAGAAATAAAGGCCTTAATCCAATCAAGCCACATTTGTACTCCCTGTACAGCATCAAGCACGACCAAAGCAAAAGGGACAGACCGTGGCGAGCTAGAAGGGCCCCAAGAAGTTCTTCTGTACAGTGCCATTTATGGATGATAATGTGATTGTGACACTTGCAGACAATACCAGCAATTTCTCAAATGGGAGGTCCAAGGCTTGGTATTATCACGCTCAGCTAGTGCCAGAAACACAGGAAAGATCACGGCTAGTTCTGGGAGTAAAATGCCTATGGCTCACAGGAGAGCTATCTTTTGTCAAGTGGAGATCAACTTTAACAGCAGCTGGTACAAATCTCTCACCAAAGACACAGTGTTGTTTGTATCGGTCACTTTTGGGGGAAATTCATCCACTCTTTTCTGTTTAAAAAAAAATAAAATAGGGAAGAGCAGAAACAGCTTGTTGTCCTAGAAAGTGCTTTTAATCTGCCTGTGCAATAGTAATTAATTTTGCATAACGTCTCATGCTGCATTCCACCCTGGAGGAGGCAATGCTTGATGTGTGGGCCAGGTGATTCACTGGTGATCAGAGGAGCCAGCTGTAATTCTTTCTGGAGCTGACAGAAAAGTCTACTGAAATTTTGAGAGGAGGAAAATGTGACAATGTCATCATAAGTTGCTCATCTTCAACATAGGCACCAGTCAACATTTGCAGAGTATTGAAATTTTAGCAAGGAATGGGCAATTGCTTTGCTAAAGAATTCACATTATTCACCCCAAGTATAGAATTCCTACTATCGCAGTATAGTAAATTTCACTAATCAGATTAAGGAAGATGCAATCTGTAAGTAGAATTGTAGGGGCTTTGAGACATTTTCTGGGTGTTGCTAACTGTCAAAGTATTAGTAAATTGTGCCTTAACAGTATATAGTTAAAACCAAAACTAGAACAGGAGCAAGATAGGTATGCAGAGTCAGTAGCTGGTTCCTGATGCAGGCCCTGGTTAGGAGAAAAGGCATTTGAAATGGGCAGCAAGGCAGTGTTAAAGGATCTTATTGCTGGACACCTCCAGGGAAGGTAGGGACTAAGAGCTGTGTGCTTCACAGAAGCCTCCATCCATTCTACTCAGAAACCAGACCAGAAAATGGAATGGGAATTGGTTCTACTCCTTGTAACTCAGACTGCAGTAGTAGATAGAGAGCATGCTGATCTTACTGTTTAATGCTCTACAGAGAATAAAAGATAGTGCTTGTCCCAAAATGTTTGTAATGAAAATGAATAATGGCATTGGAGGGAAAGCACAACTTCTGCATCACGTTTTTTGTAGGCAGAGCTGAAGTTTTGCTGCATCTTTTCTTGCACTGGTGGAGGAGGGGGGAACTTACGAAAATTGGTTTCATTGGAACCACTCAGCTCAAAAAAATGGGGCTTTAAAAAGGAGACGGTGGGAAAGACAGGAAACAGTAGTGTTTTACAAACCATTTCACCTGCCTGATGAGTAGCCTAGGATCAGCTGCAATGTGCATGGGACAGTGCCCTGGCCAATCTTCCCCAGGAATCTGCTCAGGAGAAGCCTCCTGCCCCAGGCCAGACTGAGCAGACTGCAGTCACACTCTGCTCTTGGAGCTGCTCTGGGCTTTCTGCGTATGCTTGAGTTCAATAGGCTTTGCCCCTGTGCTCATTCTGCTGATTAAAACTAATCTTTTTTTTTAAAGCCACCAGCATGTGAGCCACAAGGATTCGTTCATTATTGCTCAGCCGTGCTGCGAGATGCTGTCTAGAAGTAATTAATTGGGCCACACTTTGGAAATGTGGAGGAAGAATATTTTCAGGGGAAAAAATTAGTGCAGGAAGAGGGGGAGAGGCTTGTATTTTCCCTTTGAAGTGAGGATCTTTTGCTGAGAGGGAGGGAGGCAGAGCCAGAGAAACAAGCCTGCTTATAATTTTACAATGTTATTCTCCACAGCTGTATGTATAAACACGTAACTTCAGCCTGCTTTTCTCGCCTCGTTTTAAAAATACCCCTAGGAGCTGGACTTTGTTAATGAGAATTTGTTGTGGAAAATTTGTTTTTCAGGAGAGGGAAGCCTGTCCTTGTTGCAAACCCTCCCTTCTAGCCCAATGCATGCAAAGGGGCAGCCCTGGGAGGTCCATGCCACCGTACCGTGCGGGGCTTTCGGTGTCGTTTGCAGAACATCTGCTCCTTTCCAGCCAAACCTCAAATAATCCTGCAACTTTAACAGGAACCACAAGTTCATGCAAGGAAAAAAGGGTGGAGACCCAGCAGCTGTCAGGCAGGCCTATTTATATCCAGACTGCCAGCGCTGAGTGACGTCGGTAATTCCCTGGTGAGGTCTCTTGCCCAGCACAGCATCAGCTGCGCTGTTCTCTCTGGCCATGGGATTAAATGGCACTAAATCTGAATAAACATTTTTAGACAAAACTGTCTTTCTTTAAAAGCACAAAGTCTTCTGCCTTGTGCCCTGACTTGAGCCTGGGGGGAAGTTTGGTCAACTTGCCCTGAGAAGGTGGCACTCAGAGGTTGTTTTGAAGTTACCCATTTTCGCAGGGGTCCTCTGGATTGGGTATCCACCAGCACTAGGAAGCTGGCAGCACTCTAAAATGAAGCAATTCTTCATCCCAACAGGATGAAGAATGAATTGGGGACTCAGACAAAAAAGGGAGAACCCAAGGAGAAGGGAGTGATATACCAGGAAATATCAAGAGAGCTAAAGGAAGAGGGGGGAATTCTTTCCAGAGGCAGAGCTTATGTGTCAGTGTATGGGTGAAGTCTCCAGGCAAATCAGGCACTGTGGATTCAGGTGTAGAGACAGTGGCATGGAGTACTTTGCATGCCCTTAGTAGGTTTTGAACTTGGGGTCACACAAACAATTGGCTTTCTGTTTTGCAATGTGGAATTTTGCAAATCCAGGAAAGAAAACTGAGTGTGCCTCTTCAAAGACCACCATCTCCTATGAGTTTTTGTGGCACCCACCTGTCAGAGATGGCAGATATCCAAAAGAGAGGGCCGTAGAAATTGCTGGGAGAAGGAATTATAGTAATATAAATAATAATTAGCAAAAATAAAATACTGCCACTCCCAGTGTCCACCTACTCGAGAGCCACCCAGGCTCTGACAGCATTTCAGGCAAGCAGCCTTGTCATCCATGGCGCTGAAAGAGGCATAAAAGTGGTCCCTCTGCTTGCCAGTGATTTGGCCCAAGCCACCCTGTCCCACCATCAGCTCTCTGTGATGCCATGCTCCCTGCAGGCACTGTAATGGTAATGGCTCTGGCATGCCAGGAAACTAGGCAGGACTTTGGGATTTTTGAGTTCGTGGGTGATCTGAAGTACTCTTGAAAAAGGAATGATTTGGCATTGAAGTAGAAAGAGGAGTTTATAAAAGAGTGGTGTTTATTTGTGCATCTGTGGCTTTAAAGGAGCATTGCGTTCCGGGTCGAAAGGGCTTGGCTGGGGCTGCGAGTTCAGCTTTGTTTTCAGCCTGTTCTGCGGGTTGCATTTAATTGCGCTCTTGCACGAAGTTTTCATGCTATTTTAAGAAAGTGTGTGTACTCATCAAAATTATCAGGGAAACACAGATTCCCAGAAGCACCCCTCATCGCAAAGGAGCAGACAAGCCTCCTCAAATACCCCGAGCGGGTAGGCTGAGCCGCCTCCCCCTCCCTCCAGCTCCCCAGCCCTCTGCCCTCCTTGTGCCCCCCATCAATAATCTGCCTGCTTTCGCCAGCAGTGACGCTTATCAGAAAGGGCAGCTCAGTGAACTGGCAGGGACATGATTCGAAGGTCATCCGGGGATCCCCAGCCACGGGCCAGCCCACCCTGAGCCTCCCGGCCAGCCCAGGGGCACAGGGCTGGGAATCAGCCCCACCGCCGCCCGAGGAGGGAGAAGAATAGGGTAAAGAGAGGGCAGAAAGAGAGAGAGAGCACAAAAGAGCTCGAGGCACTTAAATAGTGCTTGAGATGCTTGTTGTGATGGGGCCTGGGCCCTTTTGGATGCTGTTTCTGACACTTTTAAACGAACTGACGGGCCCCGGTTCTAGAGGATTATGTTCAGCAGCGACTTGCTGTCCCTGGCAGTAGGCACAAACAAATAGCTTATTACACTGGGGCCAATGTTATCAAAATGGCTTTAAAAAAGCAGTCAGCTTTAGTTTCCCTTTGCTCATTAGAAACTGAGGTTAATCACTTTCTGTGAAAAGGTTCACCACCAACTTGCTTACTCCTCCAGCCCTTCTTTTCTGCCCTTCTCACAAGTAAATCCCTTATTCAGCTGGTCCGTCCCCCCGCCATCAAGTAATTCCTTATGCCTGCCACCCACTCTGCCTGGATTAACCTCAGGTGGTCACTACATTGCACAGTTCTTGAAAAGCGCTGCCTCTGAGCAACCTCTTTTTGCTTTTTATTCCTAAGCCAGGGTTTTAAAATCCCTCTGTGTATCTTGAACCTGCAAGACTCTTTCCCTCCAGGCTCTGCTAGCAGTTTAATAGCCTCTTGTTTCTCTTAAGTCCCTGCCTTACCAAGCTGGATGTGTGCAGAGTGCTGATGGGGAGGCAATGACTTCTGGCTCCCCAGCTGGGCCGGGCACCTTCTCCACTGGCTGCTGGCTCTGACAGCACGGGCAGCAAGGGCTGCTTTCTCAAAACCCTGTGCTTGATGCCCCCTGCCTGAGTTTATGTGCCACCTGAGCCCAGATGTGCCTTGCACCTGCTGCTGGCCACCCCACAGCCACAGCCACAGTCTTGTCCTGATGTGGTAATGGAGGTCCCTCTGGACAGGAAAGAAGGTCATTCCTTCTGACCTCTTAATTGGGCAGCTGCTGTGGCCACAACTCCCAGTATGCAAATCTTTTGGGGGCTTTCACATGCTTTATGCTTTTGCCATCTAGTGCTTGGTGTCTAACCCTTGCTCTGCTGGAGGAAGCAATGGCTGTGAGTTTGGGGTGAGACACAGCTGGCTGTGAGGAAGGCAGGAGAGCTCAACACGTACTGTGACTGGAAAAGCAGCCTAGGATTTTGAATGGAGGCAGAGGCAAGGGAGACTGTCTTGAATGTTAGAGCTGCCTGATGTCAAGTGATGGTACTGTCATCCAGTGTGGGGACATTCTGGTCACCTCTCTGGTCCATCTGATTTGTTTACTAAAAGCACCAAGACAACAGCTGAAAAATGAAGAAAGTAATACTCTGGCCCCAGTGTGCTGCTAATGTAACCACAGTGATTCTAAGCTCTGCCCAAAACAGAAAGACTTCCCTTCTGCAAGGTGCTGCAGGCAACTCTGCAAGGAATCACTGCCCGAGACAGTGTTTGGTGGAAGGGGCGGGGTGGGCTTCCACGCCTCACAGGGTATCTGCAAATGCAGTGAAGCCTCTGACTGGATTTCCAGGAAACCTCAGGGTTACTCTCACTGATTAGAGGAAAGAAAACTAGATCAGTGGGAAACATTAGAAATGCCTTTAAACAGAGAAACCAGTGAGACTCCCACATGTACTGTAGAGGCAATAATGTTTTGGGGGAGTGCGGGAACTCTGTTTTGTGCTGCGAAGTCTCAGCTATTGGGACGCAATCTTTATCTGTGTCACTGTGAGGTTGTGTGCAATGGAACTGCCTGCAAAGGCTTGGCTGCAAATGGCAGCATGACTTTCACTGAATCCCAGTGACAACGAGGCAAGGAAGGTGGTCCATTTCCCTTCCAGCCATCCTCTGCCTCGGTTATGGTGTGTGCTGCTGCTTACCTACAAGATGATTAGCAGAGCTGCCAGCAAAATGTACCTGCTCTGTTGCCTATGCCTCTGGTTTGAGATGGTTTCCTGAATTTGTAGAGCTCCTCTGATGTCCTCTGCTGAAACTTCAGATCCCACAGGGAAATTCAGCCTTTGGCTCGGCTCCCTTTCAGGCAATGCACGAACCTGTGGCACTTGGGACGAGCCCCACGGAGGGAGGCACAAGTGAGATCCAGTGGCACTGTCCATGGGCCACCATCCTGACTGGTCCCCAGCCCTTTAGGTGCCACTTGAAGCAGCAGAGAGAGCCACCCACCCTGTGCCTGCCTGGGGCCTGTTGCTGCAGCTGGGCTGTAGGAGCAGCCCTGGGGCTTCGGGGACAGGGACAGGCAATTTCCTGCCCTGCCTTTTGGCTGCTTTCGAAGGTGTCACTCGGTGTTCACGGCTGACATGGTGGCACTCGGACGTCCTGCTGCAGGTCATACAGAGGTGGTTCAGCACCAGCCTTGAGCTGGCACATGAGGAAATCCCCTGGCAGGGGGAGCAGGGATGGCACACGGCGGCGGGGAGTGGCTGTCGGGGAGGTGCTGGCAGCACTGCCCACGTCTGCCAAGCGCCGCTCCACGGCTCGACTGATGTGCGAGCAGGCACAGGACACGGTGGGAGCAGCCAAGTGAGACCTCAGCTCAGGCTTTCCCTGGTTTTCAACGGGGTTATTCTGCACGGCAGCATTTTTAAAGCCATTTGAGCCTTTCATTAAGTTCATTGCAGGGCAGCTGCTCATGGAGTTTCAGAGGGTGTGTAAAGCTCTGCTCTGACTCTTGGAGCCAGAAAAAAAAGTACAAATCACTTTTTTCCACAACTGTGTGGACATTTTCCCTCACTGAATTCACACAAAGTGAACCGTAACACCTTACTTGCGATAGTCCTTACACCTTAGACCAGGATATCTCCCGCAGCCTCCCTGAAGCCACTGAGATACCAGCAAAACCAGTCTGGAGTTTGCTGCCATAACACCAAGGACCTGTTTTCGCCGAGGGAGAAGCAACACTCACACTCGGGACAGTGAGGCCCCTGTGCTTGGCAGCCTGTGTGTGACTCCGGGCCAGGCGTGCGAGGAAGGACGGGCAGCTTTAAGACCTTCCTCTGCCGCTGAGGCAGCTGGGGCTGGCCCGATGCCCGAGTATAAACTGCAGCAGCTTCACAACTGGTTTAATTTATGTCCGATTGCCAGGAGCCCCGGGGCATTTCTGTCAGCCGAGGCTCAACCAGCTCTAACAGCATCCTGGTTTCAGCTTCTCCTCTCGGTGTTCACTGCTTTTGCCTGTGGCTGAGAGGGATCGGGGTGCAAGTGGCCCCAGCCTGGCTTCTTCTCAGCAGACCGTCTTCAGGACATCTGTGCTGCTCACCCTGCTAGCTTCTGGCCAGGTTACAGCCCGTGTTTCCACCCCACTGTATGGAAAGCACTTCCTCCTCATATTTGTGACGGCGCTTCATGATCTATATCGATACAGATGACGTGAGCAGTGAACTCCTCTGCAAACCGCCCACAAATCACCCTGGAGTCAAAAAGCCCAATCGCAAAGACTACAAAGAAATATGAAAAGTCCGTCTGAAACTCAGAAATAGATGATGTACAGTAATTTTTCCCATCTCTCTGCTTTTGCTGGAATTAATCAACAATCTCTGCCTGCAATTGCTGGGAGTAATTTATTTCAAGAAATGCAAAGAAAGCATTTAGGATAAATATTTAAATTTCCTCTTCCAGCCCATCCTATTCTCAATCATTGTTTGTGTTCAATTCAGTCAGTTATGCATAAGCTGATGCTCGTTCTCTGTGCTCTGGATATTTACATATTTTTTTCTCTACTGAATCTCTGATCCCTAAGTCTTTCTTGGGTGGGGGAGGAATTATGTGAGTAAAATTCCCTTGGGGAGAATGCATAGGGTCACCCAGGACATGGAGAAAACCTTACAAACAGGTTTGGTGCTCCCAAATGCTTGTGTCTACCTGCCCTGTTTTGATTTATTCCCCCTCTGCTTGGGATGGTGAAAAAACTAGTGGTACTGAGGAGAGGGGAACAGTGTGAGCAAAAATGCAAGAAAGCTTGGTTTTAGGTGTATGTGTGTCAAGTTATATGGAGCACATAAAAAATGAGATTGGAGTTTGCTGTAAAAAAATCCCAACATGTAAAAGCTTTAGAGTTGTGGAAACTATTTTAAAATGTCTTGCTTTATTATTTTTTTTTAACAAGAAAATTACATAAATTGAGCTGCGGGAATAATAAAAAAAAAAAATCAACCCAAAACTTCAAAGGCAGAGCTTCATATCTTTAAACTGAGAAGTTTGAAAAGATGAAGAAATGAGAATAAAGGATTAATTCTGATCTATGATTGTTCATGCATGTGCTCGTCATGGGTTTCCCCCAGCTTCCTGTAGCCAAACATCCATAAACACAGTCTGGATGGGCCCTGGCTGACCCCCTGCCTAACCTGTGCCGCCCCACCGGGGCTGCGCTTCCCACTTTGGTGAGCTCAAATTAGCTCCTGCCAACAGAGGTTTGAGCTGGAGCGGGCTGGGGGAGAGTAATATATAAACTTTAAAGGCAGCTCATCCACCACGTGCAATTTGTATTTTACACCTCATGAATTTTAACAGCTAAAGTTATAACTTCACTGTAACCCCCTGTGTGCCAGCACCTCTGCCTTGGCGGTCCAGGGATGGAGGCTGCATCACGACTGCAGCTTGCCTGGTTCAGAGAGGCTTTCCCTGCATCCCTGCCCTCCCTCAGCCAGCAGAGCTGGGCTGAAGGTGCAGCTTTCACTGCCTTCTCCCCCAGCTCCAGTGCTGCAGCAGCCAACAGCAATTCCTTTTTTTTCTCTTCTCCTAAAAGAGCTCAGCCACTTGTTCAAGCCCTTCCTTTCACGCTGAGTATTAGAGTAGCAAATGCCCTCCAGATACCACTAAGCGGCTGCTTAAAAACAAAATAACAAACATAAAAACGCAGATGACTGCAGCACGGAGTTAAAAATCTCTGCACTGCTGGTAGGTTTTGCAGGAAGCTGTAGCTGGACGGGTACACGCTTGATCTTCTGCGACTGTCATTTGCACTGCCATTCAAAGTCGATGTCGTGATTCTATAACAACACCTCGAACCACTTGGTGGAATCAGAAAGAAGTTCGTTTTTTACAACATGAGAACTGCACATGCAGGTGAGAGCTGGGACCTCTGCTCCCCAGTGGTGTTTCATTATGGCACTGAAACTATTAAACCAATTTCCTAGTGCTCGGGTGTGAGGTGCTGGTTGGATTTCCCTAGCTGAACAGACCAGCTCAGAAGCCTGCAATTCATTAAGCAGGTTATCAGGCAACAGCCTCCCCTGCTTTCTCTCTGGCATGCCTGCAATCCTGAACTCACAGCTTGGATTTTTTCCAGTTTGGTATAGCTGGAGGGAGACTCAAGTCCTTTTATCTGGGGCCATGATGCCCCAGCAGGTGGATTAGCTGAGTGTGAGTCTCTCTGCGAGTGGGGGCTGGCTGTGCTGCCCTCAGTCTTGAGGATTCAGCCTCTTACCCAGCCCTCTGCAGCCACTGGGGACGGGTGTAAATGAATCAAGTCAGGTAGCGGTGTAGCTGCTGTGGCCAGAGCTCTGCTGGGACCGGGTGCTGTGCTCCATGGCAGGGTTATCAGCCGAGCTGGCAGCAGTGGGAGCTGGCTGAGAGCGAGCTCAGCTGTCTGGAGGGCATGGTGCAGATGTACCCCGTGGTCAGCCAGCCTGATGTGTGCTGTCAGACCTAAGTAAGCTGTCAGCCCCTTAGCTAACACACACGAGCTAACATCCTAAAGCAAGACAGTGCTTTAAGACATCCTAAGGTCTTCAAGGCAAGACATCGTGTTCCTTAATGCAAGCTAAACCAGCCAAATCTGGTTTAGATTCTCCCTTTCAGCAGACAGCAGCGAGGATATGTTCCCAACAGTCCTCTATGTCCTGGTTGCCACAGAGCTGTGCTGGGCTGTTTTTTAATTTTCAGTCTGTACAGGTTTTCTGGTGAAGGGGCACAGCCTGAAAACTGAGGTCTTGCTTTCCTCTGCTGTGATGGGGACTCTCAGGAGCAATTGATGGGCCAAGGATTCAGAGCTGCTGCCTATGGAATGGGGAGGCACGAGTTACCACACAGAGTGAGAGTGTCAGAGGAAAGTGGTACACCAGGCCAATTTTTACCATCCCTCATCAAACCTAGAACTGCCTATGCATGGCCCCCAAGCTGCCATCCTGAAGCCACTACAAGTCTCTTGATGATTTTGCAGGAGGCTGTGCTGACTCTTCATACATCCAGCTGCTGCCTGCTCTGCCCTCCATGAATGAGAAGCAGGAAGAATTGGCATGTGCTGAGGTCTGTGCGGCTGCAGCTGGATGGCTTCTGATGCTGAAGTTTGCCGGGCAGCCGCCAAGGCATGGCACCCTCCCAGGAGCATCCCTTCCAGGGAAAAATCTGGTGTTTTGGGAGCATCACAGTCAGGCAGGGACAGACTCTCCTTCCTCTTCGGCTCTCCTTTTGCCCTTCCTTCGGGTGAGGTGATGACAGGGGATGACAAAGGGGCTGCGGATGCTCGTCAGTGCCGGGCTGTGCTGTGCACTTAGGCTGGCGCTCAGTAGTGCGGGAAGGCCTTTTCTTCCAGGCGTTTGCATTTGCAATTTGAATTTAATCCCGTGAGCTAAAGATAGCTCTGGCTCGCCTATTGTTCCTCCAGCTGGCAACAGCTTTATTTCTTTGATGCTTTCAGTTCTTGGTCGTTTCCAGGGAACTGACAGACGCTTTTAACACAGAGCCTGTCCCAGCACTGTGTCACGCTGGTCACTGCGTTCACTCTCCTGGCCCTCCCTCAGGTGCTCAGCTTCCCACTGGCAAGGTCTCCTGCAGACCTTGCAGGTCTCCCTCTTGCTGGCATGGGCTGACTTCAGGGCTGCTCCCCAGTGGCTCCTCCAGGAGCAAGAGTCATCCTTGGGAGCAGATCTTTCATGAAAGTCTTGCTGAGATATTTGTTAATTGGTCTTACTACCATTACTCCATCGGAAGAAGTAAGTGATGTGATCCTTTCCTATATCCTTGGTGGCTGTTCGGGTTCATCTGTGTACCTCTCTAACCCACCTTTATTGTGTATCTCTCTGGTAAGTATTCAGTCATCATTTTTTTAGGAGCTTTCTGTGTCACGTCAGCCAAAGAAACGCATGCTCTGCAAGGTCACTCAATGCATGTTTTTTCTCAAGTAGCTGGAACAATCATTTGAAGTGGATTAATATTGGCAAGCTCTTATCTTTGTTTAGGTTTGTATCTGGTATATGTGCATCCCACACACACATATATATATATATCATATGAGTCATACACATTATGCTGTGTATGTGATTTGGTATCTTCTAATCTCAGGGACAAAAATGGGGTGTCTTCCCAAAAGCTGAATTTGGGGTTGTTCCATGCTAATTCGTGTTGTTAATTAGCTATAGCAGGCAGCCAATAAAGCAACACAAATGATTTCAGGTTCCTTAGGAAATGTGCCAATACGAACGCAAATACTGATTTAGATGTGGAATTTTCACAGCGCCTCTTGGTGAAACTCATTCATTAAATTTAATAAACGTGCTGTGGCTGCAGGCTGCTGATGAACACTTTGCGACCTGGAAGAGGGAGAGCATAGCGCTGGATCGGTAAATCCCTCCTTGGGCATTATCAGCAGCTCCCATCCCACTGGCAGGAGGGGTGGGAGAGCCCTGCCTGGCTGCGGGCAGCCTCACATCCCCGTAAGCCGCAGCGGTGATTTCCTGGCTCCATCAGGAAGCGCTGCTGGTTCGCACCGCTGGCACGCTGCCGGGAGGGTTGCCGGCTGTTGGGAGGCACGGAGCCACAAGGAGCTGCACGGGACATGAATGCAAAAAACATTCAACAGGGACACTTCCTCTTCTGCAGCAGAAAAAGCTGTTCCTACGTGGAGGTGATATTGCAAAAATCAAACACGGCGCAAGGGGAAATCTGCCTCTGGGTTCCCATGTAAAATAAAGGAAGTATGAGGAGCAGGTAAAAGAAGGGGAATATCTGCAGCCTTTTCCCCATTTTCTGGAGAGTGTCCTAATGCCACAGAACTCTGTATGTGACAGCATGACATCAATACTGCATTTAAATATTTTGCTGCCCTCCATCCTGTCCCAGTTCCTGGTTTGGGACAGAATGGGGGTCTCAAATAAAAGCAGTCTGCAGCAAAACACCGAGTGTTTAGAAAACGGTCCATGAAGGATTGCAGACACTTCAGCAGAGCGGAAGCAGGAGATGAGAAGTTTTCCAGGAGAGGGTTACCGAGTGGCCTTAGGGACGGACAAACTCCAAAAGCATCAGTTATTCACTTGAACGGGTATGTTTTGGGCTTTGAACATCTTACAATCATACAACTGGGAGTCAGATCTCCCCCTGCAGACTCTAGGACTTCTTCCCTCACAGCTGCTTGGGTGCTCTTCTCCAAGTTTGAGGAGTGTCAGACTGAGAGGAGCTGTATTTTGTCCCTGAAGTCAAAGGAAGCAGACAGAGGACATCTTGATTGCCTTGATAAAGTTGTCAGTGAATGGTCATCCACATCACATACAATCTGAGTATCCCCAGGGTGATCCAGGAAATGTGTGTACCTGTGTTCACTGCTGTGCCGAGTCCATGCCTGACCTCTGCAAGTACATCCACCTGGTACCTCTTACAAGAAAAACAGCATGTTGAAGTAAATTTTGATCATCTGTACTACATGTGGGACCTGAAGCCCTCCTGCAAGAGGATTTTGATGCTCTGATTTAAGGGATGAAATAGAACTGTTTGTGAAGGCAAAGTTTGCCCCTGTGTTTTAGGCAGAGCAACACCAATGATTTTAATTGCATGTCCCCTTGGGGGAAGCAACGACAGCAGCTCTGTTGATTGGACTTCAGTCTGTGGTCAGTAGCAAGCACAAAAACTTAAGAGGAAAAAGACATGTCTGACAGAAAGAAAAAAAAAGGGTTTTCTCCCTGTTGGGAGCCTTGTGGAAGACATTTATTATTGATGCTGGACCAGCCATATCTGCACCACAGGGCTCTGCACTGGGCAGGCTGCAGACCCACATACACAGCAATATGGGGGAACATGCTGAGATGCCTCATGCTGTTGGTGTTGTGCTCTGGGGGACATCCTTAAGGAGAGAACTTCCCCAGCTATCAGAAAAAGATATATGATTTTGTTTGTCACAGGGGATTAAAGGCACCATGGTACAGAAGGAAGACCCGACCTCTCAGCGATGGGATCTGTGGTCTGTGCTGTGGCAATTTATCTGGTGGCCATCTAATGCAGCTCATAAACGGGGTTCCAGCATCTGAAGGGACATAAGAATTACTTTACATTCCTCTTCTTATTTTGTGTTATCAATAAACAATTTTATTATTACTCTACCCGCTGTTGTGCCTTCCTTATTGACATCCAGAGAGACCCCTGCACCTCCCTGTGCAGAATGCCCTCTGATGCCCCTTGAAGTCCCTTGGAGGGGCTGATTCATGAGGAGCTGGTCCAGGGTCTTTCAGTCTGACGAAGAGCGGGGTTTGCTCATTCTGTGCACAGGAGCTCATCCCAGGGGGCACAGCAGGCAGAGTGCAGGCAGCCATGTAGGCAGCTCACTGCTACTTCTTGTGCGTGTGACAGGAGCCGGGGTGAGAGGCCATGATGGCGTACAGGAGGCTGGACAGCTGGATCCAGGCAAGGGGGCCGCTAATTCAACCGTCCCACCTATGAGGAGAAACAGCTGCTGCTGCCACTGCAGGCAGAGCTCACAGCAAAGCCATGGTGTTGGCTTCCCAGCCTGGGTGATCCTCCCCCTCCTGGGCTGCTGCCTGCCAGGATGAGTCACGCTTGCCGCTGGAGCCGGGGCTTGGTCCCATGCCAGGAACGCGCTCCGGAGGGAGACCACAGAGAAATACAGAATAATTTGCAAATCCATAGAAAAACCCCATTGCTTCCCAGCGCGGGTCTCTCGGCAGGTGCCAGAGTGTGCTTCTAGCAGGTGTCACCTGCCCGTGTGTGCTCCTGGGGGACAGGCTCCTGTGCCAGGTGACCTGGCAGGTCTGTGGTGTGCTGGGGATGGGCTGAGTGCTGGAGCACGTTGATGCCAAGGGCTGCCTGTGCACGGGATGGGGCTGCTCCCACCGCAGGACCATTAGCCAGGGCACGCGTGGTGACACAGCGCCGCAAGCGGAGAGGAACCCTGCTAGCCATAAAATGGCATGGAAGACCCCCAGGAGTCTTGTAGAACAGAATGGTGGAGTGTAATGAATAGTCAGACATATGGTAAAAATGAATTAATGTCGAGTTGCCATCCACTCTGCCATTTTTTGCTTTCAGTTTCCCCGCTGTGCCTGTCTCCTGGCATCACTGAATCTTGATTCAGGGAGAGGCAGCCAAGTAGCTTCCTGTGAAGCCAACATCACATCCTAAGTTGGCCAACAACTTGGTAGTGCTTTCTCCTGGCTCCATCTGGCTGGGACTGTCTTGCCCGGCCCGGTGGAGAGTGACCCAGCCCCAGAGGCATGGATCTCTGTCTCCTCCCCTCTGGCAGGGAGCCACCTGCCCTTGGGAGATGCCAGCCGATGGTGAGTACAAGTGCCTTCAAGTAGGAGCTGCTGTGAGCACATCAAAGCAAGTCCTGGATCTCAGGTCTCACAGCTGCAGAAGCAGTGGCCCAATGCAGGACTGCAGGAGGTTCACCTGGAGCTCCTGGAGAGCTCTGTGACTGGGGTGCAGTGGCTTGTCTGCTGTGTGGGGGACACCAGCTGTTTCAGCAATGTCCTGACAGAGTAAAGAAGAAAGGTGCAGCCTGGTGGAGAAAACTTGCAGGAATGACTTTTGAGAGCCTGATGCATGGCTACAGGCAGCACCAGTGCAGATGTGTGTGTGTATGTGCTTGTGTGAGCGCACATGTGCATGTGCATACCTTGAATAATCCTAATTTTCCCACCAAGAAGTAGAAGAGTGCCATGTACCATGAGGCAGTTTATGCACTGCAAGGACATGCTAAAAAACTTGCATAGTCCAAGAACTAAACCAGAAAAGGGCAGGAATATTATATCCATCCTCCACCTTCCTGCTGCAGCCTTTTCATCCACAAGCATCTCTTCTTGTGCTGAGCACAGCACAGATGGGCTTTCTCCAAACCGAGCGTGGTGCTTCTTTGCCCTTGGAACTGCTGCTGCTATGTCTCAATTTGGGCTTCAGGGGGTGAAACAGAGGGGCAGGAGCGCAGCTGGGGGGCTGTGCGGGCAGGGAATGCTCTCTGCCGGCATACCCAGGGAGCCTGCCTGCCCGCGGGTGCAGCTGGAGGAGCGGTTCGGTGGCAGCAGCGCAGGCGTTTGCATGTGTGTGTGAATGCACGTGTGCACCCGTGCCACAGAACATGGAAAGGCTTGTGCTGAAAGAGCGAAAGAGGAGCTACAGTCTGGGGACACATATTTGGCTGCAGCTACGCCTCTTCTTGCTCCTGAGTACCTCCGTCCTGGAGCGGGGAGCATCGCACCCGCTTCCCTCACCACAGCACCCGCAGCCCCTTGCAGTGCCTGGGAAGGCTGTGCGGTTTTAATCAAGGCTCCTCGCTGAAAGCAAGCTTCCTCTTCTTCAGGAAAAAAAACCCTCGCTGACTTAAAAAACAGCTGTCGCGGTACAGATCCTATTCTTGGATTTCTTGGGAAAAAGGGAGTGCTTGTAGGGGCTAAAGGGCAGGAGACGTAGGTCGGGTACTCGCGCTCTGCTGCTGCCTCAGCCGCTGAATTCTCACGTGATGGGAGGCAAATCACTTATTTTTTATATTATGTAGGACGAGGGGAGAGATAGGAAGAGAAGAGGACAGTGCTATTAAGCAACCTTTGTGAAGCGATTTAAAATCCACGGTGGAAAAAGCCATAAATGTCACATCACATTCATTACTGAGCAGCGGCGGCTGTGGCCGTGGCTCGCAGCGAGTTGCTGTGGCGGGCCCAGCCTTGGCAGGCTGTTCCCCTGCCGCCAGGATCTGTCCCTCCCACTGCCGCCCCCCGAAGTAATTTTTATTATCCAGCAATCACCTGTGACCCTGAGATATTTTTAATGCCTGCATTTTTAGCGCCGCTGTTCTGCGGGCGCGGGGCTGTTCAGCCAGGCAGCGCTCCCTCCCTGCCGCTGCTGCTGCTGCCGCCTCCTCTCCTCCTCCCTTGGGCGCCTGGGCTCCTTCCCTTGCGCAGGCAGCTTGCTCCTGCCGCCCACAGCGGAGATCAGACGCAGCGGCAGCTGGGGAAACAATTGGGTGCCAAATTAGAGCGGCTCTTCAAGTAATTGACTGATGGAGCCGCGCTCCTACTTAAAAAAAAAAAAAAAAAAAAAAAAAAAATTGTAAAAGCCCCAGTTTCGCAGTATGAGTCACCGGGGCGACTGTGCTCGGAGCTGTTTAAAAGTCAGACCATGGTGGAGGTCAGGGGATGGAGCTGTTTTGCTCCGTGCTGCCACGGCTGGCCCCTCTCCTGGGAAAAGCCCAGGGTTTGCCCGGCCGTGCTGAGGCAGAGCTGCGAGATGCTCGAGTGATGCAACCCAGCCGCATGAAACTCATCTCCCCTCCGCCCATGTGCTCGGCCGCGGCTCCCCCGGGCTCGGGGTGAGACCCCCGAGAGCCGCAGACACTCTCGGCTGCACACACACCAACAGCTACAAGACAGCTCCTGAAGGGATGTTTTAGTCAAGCAGTCAGGAGGGAAATTTTTCTCCAGACCTGGGCTAACCTTGCACCCTCTCCTGCTCCTCGTAGTGGGAACAGCCAGAGCGCTGTGGGCTTCAACTAATATCGTGGGTCCTGCCAGCACCCTGAACGACAGCCCTGGCTGGGGAGCAGTGCTGAGCCCTTCCAGACACGGAGGACAGTAAATCTGACCTTAATTAGTCTTAAAGGACCATGCAGATGAGTATTCTCCCCTGCTTTCCCTCCATCATTAAAATTTTAACCGCTTTCTTGCAAGAAGTAAGGCTAGAGAAACCAAGAAGCAAATTTCACATTATCAGGACTCGGGGAACTGGGGCTGCAACAAAACCTCCTGATATCCCAAGACTCACAAGATAAAGAGATTATCTTTGTAGCTCATGCAGCACTGTGTGGGCAGTCAAAACCAGCAATGACACTCTCACTCATCCTCTTTCCCACACTTTCAAGTGGAAAAGAGAAAGATTTCTGCATGCTGCAGGTATTGTCACTATTATAAGTTACCTTGGTATTCATGAAAAAATGTAAGCAAGCAAATTTTATTCAGGGAACTGTCCAAAGCCCTTCTTGACTGTCAAACTGGTGACTCTGAGTGTGGTGACTTGATTAAGGGGTAAGGATGTCTGTCCTTCATCGTGTTGTGCCTTGTCTCCCAGCTCTACCCCCGAAGAAATGTTCAAAACAGGCTGGGCTTTCCATGCTCCTTCATACCAGTCTTCTCCTCGGGAGCAATACTCTGGAGCAAAATACAGAGCAAAAATTCTGCATGGGTTTCCCATACAAAACTCAGGAAGAGTACACAGCGTTCAGAGCCGGGCTGTGGACAAACCAGGGTGTAAGCCTGTAGCTATGGCCAGTACACCTTTGTGGGCTGTTCCCAGACGTGACCTGCTCTTTGCCTTCCAGGGGCTTTTTTCCTCACCCTGTGCTGTGTCAGAGCAGTGTGCCCTCACCTTGCTGTTCCCAAAGCCCTTTGCAGCTTGAAGTGTTTTGATTTAGGCTTTTTTTTTGACCTGTCAGAGCAACCCAGATAACGTGGGCTGCAAAGCCAAGCAGCCGAGCGCTGTTCTTTGAATGCTCGTTTCCTCATCGCTGATGTCTAGCCCTTATATATTTTTCATGGAAGGTTGTGGTGACGGTGCAAAGGCGCCTCCTTGCCTTTCCCCAGGTCTGATTGTTTCCTCCAGCTTTGCGTACAAGGGGGTTAATTAGAAGCCGGTAATTCCCGCCCAGCCAGTGTGGAAACCTGATGAGGAGCCAGCAGCGAGAGGGAGGTGAGGCAGGGATTAGTCCTTCGCAGGCGGCAGGAGCGCGACTTCCTGGCCCCATTCTTAACACGGAGGAGGGTTTGGGTCGCTCCCTGCGTTGTTCCAGTGAGGACCCCCCAGCAGAAGAATGTGCCTCCTTGGCTGTTCAGAAAGAGACGATGGCACATCTCTGGGACACATTCGGCCAGTGAAGAGACTTTATAGCCTCGTGGAGTTGGGTTGTGGGGTGGGGGTGGCTGATTTTGCCTGTATGCCAGCTCCACCAGAAGTCTGCCCTGTTCCTGTGTGGATGGGGAGAGTGTCTGTGTGTGTCTGTGCGAGAGAACGGAGCACTGGCTCATGCTATTTCCTCCCTTCCCTTGGGGCTTGACTGGGTCCCATTTTTTACCTGTGCTGCTGCTCTAATAAAAAAAAGTGGCTCAGCCAATTCTCTTGAACCTGAACGCAAAAGGAAGGAGACAGGGAGTGAAAAATGTGAAATCAAATAGGATTTTTTTTCCCAACCAGCCGCAGTCACCAGGGAGTGGGGCTGGGAACACTGTGGCCGTCCCCAGCAGCAGGTTGGGGAGCAATAGTTACTCGTGCTGGAACCAGGAGCAGGAGTGCTGCTCTCCCCGTCTGAGGGAGCTCGTTACCGCCTTGAGTTTGCTTAAAATACAGCTCTAATTACCTGTTTAAACAATAGCTCTGTCCCTTCCTTGGTCTATGAAGACTGCACACGTTTTAATTATCGGGAAGACCTTGGCCATTCACCTTTCCGAGGTATTTAATGCTTCCAGTCAAATGCCTGCCCTGATGTACTCTGTTACTACGCCACCTCTCGAACTCTCGCTGGTGGAAAACTGTAGGATGTCACTGGTGAAATGACATTCTCTGGCAGATATTTTTTCTGCATAATCATGGTATTTGGGTTAATTTTGCTTTGCTGGGCACATTAGTCTTTGGCTCCTAAAAAAGAATATGCAGGCCCTCTTCCTGCCTTTCCTTTTCCCCTGTGCACACATGAAAAATAGGGCTTAGATTGTATCTGAATGTGTGATGATGTTCTAGTCCTGTAAATGAATGCCAAAGCTGTTCCTGGGAGAGGAACACCTGTTTTAGAGGCAGTGTAACCAGCACGGGAAGGGCTCGCCTTTTCCTTTGTCCTGACATCCATCCGCTCACCCCAGAATCGTGTTTTCTCCCCACAAAGCCTTCCATTTTGGGGTATTTTTCTTTTCCTAGTATGCAGTGGGCTGGGAAATGTTTCCAATCACAGAGCAGCGCAGCAAGAGATCCTGCTGAGTTAAACACCCGGAGGCAATGGAAGCACTGCCGTCCCTGGGCAGGCTAACCCAGCTTTCCTGGGACTCAGCTGAGCAGCCGTGGGAGCCTGACCAGCAGGAGAAATGCTGCAGGTAACAAGCATCCTTCCTCAAGGGCCCTTTCCTCATGGATGTTAGGTGGGCAGAAGCTGGGATGCCCTGGGACCCAAAGTCTCAGCGGCTGTCCCAGCGGCTGGCAGTGACACAGGGCAAGGATAGGGCTATTCCCAGCAGGCAGCAACTTCTTCTGGATATCCATCAGTGTGCACAGGAAAGCATCCCACTGCTACACTGGGCCCAGGTGATGAAAGGGTGGCAAGAGAGCTTTGCTTCAGAGGAGTGCCTGAGAAGGGCACCAGGATGCTCAGAAGAGGAGAAGACACAAATTTATAGTCAGAGAGAAGGAGGAGGCCAAACGCTGCCCGGCCCGTAAGTCTCAGCCTCTGAAACCTTGAAACTTGTCTGTGAAACCTTGTCTGTGGGGTTTGAGCCAGCCAGCTGGGAGGAGCCCAGAATAAACGCAGCAAGCTGCCCGGAGGGTCTGGAGCTGTAAATCTCCACAGCCTGGATTTAAAGAGCTGCCAGAAGTTTTCACGAGGTTAGGAAAGTACTGGGGAAGCGGCAGAGGAACACCTGGCTGTTTCTTCCTCCCTCCTCTGCTGTCCTGCCTCTTGGGGTTTTTGCCTTCCCTTCAGGAGTTAGTGAAGCGTAATGGAGCCTTTTGGGACTGGAAGGTACTACTCTGATTTAGGGTAATTGCCTGTATGTCATGATTCAGCGCATCAGTTGAGCCCTCGTCCACCTCTGGACATGATTAACTGGACATGATTAACTGCAAAGACCACAGGGATTTTCCATGGGACTTAGGCATGTGCTTCCCTGCTGTGCAGACCACAGTTCCCCATTACCACGACCGACTTCGGTGGGGCTGCTGGAGAGTAATTGGAAGAATTCAGCTCTTTTGTATCAGATCCCCCTTTGTTTTATCTGACCGCTGAAATTGCAGAGCTGGAATATTTCAAAATATTTGCTCAGCTGGCTACGAAACGCGAGGGTTTCTTTGGGGGGAACGGCTCATTTATTCTCCAGCCAGATCAAGCACCTCCAGCTAATGATGAAGCATCAGGACACATTGAAGCCCTGCTAATGGCAGTGTCCTGAGGAGTGAAGATAAACAGTCCTTGCCGCAGCATGGGGGGACGCCGATCCCTCCCCTCCGCTGATGACAGAGGGATGAGTAAAGGAAAAGGGGAGGGGAAAAAATGTGCTGCTCTGGATGCCCCAGTTTTCTTGTGCCTTTTTTTTTATTTTTTTTTTTTATTAATACCTAGTAGCCTTTCCACAGCTAAGCAAAGAATCCCTTTCATCCGCTGGTCTGTTTTCTACCTTTGATGGCCAGCCTTTCATTTTACTTTGAGGTGTCCCCGCTCAGAAAGCACCTTGCTGCCTAGCCAGCACATTTGTTCCTCCCTGGCCGGATGCAGATGTGACCAATTTGCTTCCCCGACACAATGCAAGTGGAGAGAGGAGGAAGGTCTGTGGAGCCCAGTCGTGCGGCAGAAGGCAGCAAGGAGAGCGCCGCGCTATTTATTCCCTGGCTTCCACTGGGGTCTTCAGTGTCCCGGGAATGGTAAATCTTAACTTTCATGCTATAGTGCACCGGGATGCAATTTACTTCAAAGCCAGCATAAATCCTCGGCTGCTGCTTATTTCACAGGGCTGTTACATAAAAAAGGCTTACGCACTTCGGTCCCGGGAACAGGTCTGCACTTTTTGCTGTGGATCTCAACTGAAAGGCCTGCAGCTGGTCTGAAAATCTCACAAAGGCCACAAAAACTAGACTGTCCCTGCCCTTCTGAGCCACCCAAGTGCTGCACTTTGCCATGCCAGCCTTGGGAGCACTCTCCCTACGTCCAGCCCCATCGTTGCAGGGCAGTGACTCCCCCAGCACTGGGCTGGATGGGGAGGAAGGGGAGGCGTAGGCAGGCTCTGGGATTATTGTTTTTTACCCTTAGGAAAAATGCCGGGGAGGGAGGGGAGGAAGGAAGCAAATTCCTCTCTCTTTGCTACCACAGCTGTCTTGCCAAAGGAAAACTGAGAAAGCACTTTGGCCAGGAAAAGCTGCGTGTGAACTGGGTGCTGCCCTTGCAGAGGCGGGCTGGGGGCATGCGTGGGAGTGGGAATATCTGCCCTGCCTTGAGGCAGAAGGGCCTGGCCCTCATTTGCTCTGAGCCTTTTGGTCTCTGTGAATCCCCACGAAGTCATGCCACTTCACACTGACCCCGAGAGCTTTGTGTTCTATGGGTAACTTCAGAGATTTAAACAGGGGAGAGCTAAAAGACCTCTTTAGGCACATGAAGAAGGTACGTTTTCAGAAGTGACAGAGAGCCTGCAGAGCTCAGACCCTAGTGTCAGGAGTGACGTGGGCAAGTAGAGCCCCAAATAACTTCCAGAAATGGGACTTCAGCTCTGTTTAAAAACTGTTTATCCACGCCAGTAGAGTGGCTTTCTGTCTTGGGGTGACTTTATGATGTGTATCCCATATCGCTGCCCTATGCCCAGAAATTAATTCTTGTGCCTTTCTATGCCTTTAAACTGAGCCTGAGAGGGGGAAGGAAAAACTGAGCAAAACTTTCTCAAAGCAGTTTGCAGCTTGTTCAAGGTCACACAGAGATAGCGACTTTTTTTTTCCAGCTGCGGCAGGGGAGGGAGGAGGCACCTGGCTTGCTGCTTTCCAGTCAGCTTTTGGCCAGTTGTTCAGTTTCCTTTTCTCTGGAGAGACTGAGAGTTGAACTTTGTTTTTCCTTCCCTGGAATTTTGGATTTTCTCCCTTTTCTACTGGACTGCTTCAACATCAGAGCACATCGGGAGGAGTTTCCACCGAGTACAGAGGGCCTGGCCCTGGCCCAAGCCCCAGCTCCGAGGAGACCAAAGGGAGGACTCGAACACTTTCCCAGGTTTTTCCTCCACAGCGAAAGATTTTATTATTTAGCATTATTTTCCTTTTCCTGTGTGTTTGTTAAACAAATAGTTTTTATCTCCTTCACTTTCCTTCGAGGAAAATTTATTTTTCCCGAACCTGGTGGGGGAGGGGTGGTGATCTGCCTTCTCTCAGAGGATATATTTCTAAATTTGGCCAAACCGGAACACTTCCTCAGCCAGATTCTAGACAGCCACCTTGCCTAGGAAGACTGGTCTTATGCGATAGCGAATTAAAATCAAGCTAGGAAACACACGGTTAAATTTTTAAGAATTTAATTTCCTGGCTTAATGTGGGAACCCAGGCATTTTCAGAATATTGCTTTTGGAATGAAAGAGGAGAAGAGAAATCCCTTCTGCCCTCTGTAGTTCAAGCATATTAATAATGTCTTAGTTGCAAAGCTGTTTATGCCTCCCTCCCCTCCCCTCGCCTCCTGCCGGGGTGCTGCTGTGTGTCTGCTCTCATCAGAGCGCCGCTATTAGCTGGCTTCATTGTGCAGCAATGCTTCATCGTTAGCTAAAGTTGCTTTATCTTCGTGAGGGAGAAACAAGCCGTTCCTCTCGGAACCACCCATATTTCATGGCCAACTAAGCAATATTGCAAAAACATTGAGATTCCTCAGTTTCCTTGATCGCGTAGAGCAGATGCTGGTTTGATGCTGGGAAAACTGATTAGCGAGCCCCTTCCTGGCTAGTCTGTCACGGCGCTGACAGCCCCAACGCAGGCAGCTTGTCCAGCAATAGAAAGACCATTACCAAGTGAATTTTTCATGCAGCGAGAGAGAGCATTTCTAGCTGCTTCTATGCACTGAAAACAAATTTCCAAAAACCCACACCGCAAAGTGCTGGGGTGATAATCCACTCCTGTGCAATATTACCTTCAAATGCGTTATCACTGGAAGTGTAAAATCCCAGCTCCTCTCTTACTGGAGCCCCACTGTCATTAATTGAAGGCTTTGCCCGGCCGGGGGCCTGTCTAACTCACAGGGCTGGCTGTGAAACCAAGGGCATTACTGGATGATGCTGTCATGCACAGCCGTGCAGGTCCCTTTTAAGGGAGCAGTGGAGCCATTGTAGCAGCCGAGCTGAAATCTGGTGTGTATAATTTCAAGGAAACCTATTGGCTTGCAGATGCTAAAAATCAAGATCAAGAGTTCAGGGTTAAATTCAGCTGTCAGGTCTAGATAAGCTTATCTCCAAAAAGTGGCTTACGAGAGATCTGCTCTGGGCTGAAATGCTTAGCTGGTGACCTGCAGGACTCCTTCCCACCAGGGCTTACCTCCAGATCTGCATGTCTCCTGCGTTTCGGATGCTAAAGCTGTGGCGGGGAGGCAGGGGGTGGATAGCATGTCAGGACAGCTGTGTGCTGGCCCCAGGCCTCCAGCAGATTTATGCGCTTTCACTTGGCCTGGGTGTCCCAAAGAGAGCAGCGAATGGCGAGCGCTGTGATTTTGTTATTACACAGAGGCCTGCTCTGGCAAAAAGGGAAAATTAGAGAATTTTTTCCAAGCATTCTTTTCCACTCTCTGGGAAAAAAAAACCAACCAAAAAACAACAAACAACGAAACAGGCAAGCCTGTAATCAGCTGCAGGAGTGGAACAGCCCTCTTAATTTATTTTAAAGTGTCCTTCAGGACTGTCTGCTTAATAAGCACGCTCCACGGCGCTGCGCTCCCCAAGGGCGGAAAGGCGCCGCTGCCTGGGAAACTCGTTTTTTTTTTTTCCCCAGCATTGGATGCCCTCTGCTTCATCCCACCAGCTACTGGAGAAGGGAACTGTGCACCTAAAGGAAGCAGGATGGCTGTGGGAAGCAGCTGCTGCGGGAGGGGCAGCCCCGTGTTGGGGATGCTGAGGAGGGGGGCTGGCACACGGGAGGTGCCACGGCTGCAGAGGACTGTGGTGACAGCGTGTCTGATCCCAGCCCTGCGCTCGAGGGAGCTGCTTAAAGGCACTGCAAATTTTGAGGTGTGCAGCAATTGAGCTGCCTGTGTCACGCAGCTGTTTGATCCTACCAGAGGTGTCTGCAGCACATGGATGTGACACATTTCTGGGAAGGGCAGTAAATGGGAATAAAGGTCAGCTGATCAATCATCTCGCAGTCTAGTGGTGTGGTGCCCTTTGTAGGGAAAAATAAGTCAATTGCTTTAACCTGACCCTACTTTTAAAACCTACGTAGAAGTTTCTGGGATGCAGCATAGTGACACGGCTCAGTGAGGTGCCCACTCACTCAGCCAGCCTGCTACCGTGAGAAATTAAGATAGAAGCAATAAAACAAATCTGGAAGGTTGCCAGCAGCAGGAAGGCAGTGAGGAGAACAGGGCTCTTTTCAGGTTAGATGTGAGGTACATGGACACCCCTCTGGGTCTGGTCAGTACCCACTCTTGCCTGCCACTAGCCTCCCCAGGCAGAGGCCTCCTCCAAAGAGAGGCCCAAGCTGCTTCACATCTTCCAGGGGATCCCCTCTCAGAGCTGATACATCCAAGCAGTGCTCCAGGCACTCAGTGCCACCCCCGCCACGGGTGCCAGCAGCTCCCTATGTCCCCTGGCACAGCACACTGGAGCTGCCACCTCCAAGAGAATCCCACACCCAACATTTTCTCACAGTGTGTGATTTCTGTGCAGCGACACAGACAAACGTGTGCCTGAGAGAAAGTTACATTTTGGCCAAAATTCAAAGCATCCTGTATTGGGTGTATTGAAATGCAGTAATGTGAGTCATTGCCATGGTGCTCTTGCTACCTTAAAATGATCCAAAAATGCTTGAGAGACTGAAAATTAGATATTTCATCTTAAAGAAAAAAAAAAAAGAAGAGAGACCTTAAGGGTCTGGGAAAACCAGTTTAAACTTTTAACATTCCCAATGTTTTTCTTTCCCTTTCTTACTTAAAGGCAGACTAAAAAATTTTGGCAAAGAATTTATTTTATTTTGAAAAACCAGTTTTTGCAATATCTAAGAATGATAGGAACATTCTCAAATCTTTAAAATCCCAACAGGCCTTTGCTGATAGTGTCACTGAGAGAAATCCAGATGCTGCAGCAGGGAGATCCTGAAAACAAAATGTCCTTCAGCTCCTGTGTCTAGCTCCAGCCACACAGAAGCCTTCAGCTGAGAAAGTAAAAAGGAGACTCAAGAAATGAAGTATTTTTTTCTCCCTAAACCCTGTAGTTTTTCACATATTGCTGTATGGAAGCCTGATGGAGATAATTCCTGAGCTAGTTTTACATTGACATTATTTCCCTTACATTTTAAGGGCCAACATTTTTTATGGTGGTGGCGGTGTATTTTCATAGATTTTTTTTTTCTGGAAGTGAAAAGACAATTTATTATGCAATCAGATAAATCTGAGACATGGGGCCTGAGGAACAAAATGCCACCCCATATCACAACTAAATTTGTGATAAAACTGTAGGATTTGGGGTCTCTATCGCAAGGCTAGTCTGCTGCACTGAGTTTCTGTGTCCCATTCTCCTGAGTGGTGCTGGTGTGCAAAGGTCTGGTGAGGCACCTGAGCAGTAGCAGTCTCTTCCTGCCAAAAATAAACGGGAAGAAGGGAGCTTAACTCCAGCGGGACCTGGTTAATCTGTGCTTAGATTATCTCAATTGCGCCCAGGATTAGGAAACACTTTAGCAGGGACTAATTTTACCCGGTGGACAGCAGCCTGTCTGACTTCTTAATCCCATCCCTTGACTCCCAGGACTTGCCTTCCAAGACAGACGGGTCCCGAGCACCCCGGCAGCCAGGCCCTGTGCACATGGGGCTCTGTCTCGCTGCGGGGTTGTGGTGGGAGCCGCGATGCAGTTTCAGGTCTTTTGCACAGCATTACTCTGCCTTTGGTCTTCCTTGCTTCCTGCTTTCACCTCCTTCTCCACTAACCAGGAATCAGGCAGAAGGCTCTGAGCACTGAGCAAAGCGTTAGGCAGGACGAGACAGGGCTGTGTTAATTACCCTGATTTTCTGAAGAGAAGCCGTAGTGGAAGATGAAAGGGAAAACAGCTGATGTGAGAGCATTTCTTTCTGCCAAGTGATGCTTTGAGAAGGTCTCCAGTGGTATTTCCGTGGTAGTGTAACTGAGTTGGGTGCCCTGAACCTCAGACAAGCTTCTGGGAAGGTAACTTCATCCAGCCTCTGCCTTCCAGAAAGGAAAATAACTCAGTTCACAGCTGCAGTGGAAATCCCCCACTTCAGGGAAAACAAGGAAAAAACTCCATCAAACCAAACAAATAATACTAAAACCCCATGTTTTTTGCTTGTTTCAAGAGAAAGAAAACGTTTTTTGCACTTTCTGGCAATTAAAAAAGCCCCAAAACCCCAAGAGGATGTTGCTAATAAAAAACAATGCAAAAACCCTCACTGATATCTTATTTGCAAAATTGGCGGAATTTAGAGCGGCTGAATTTGGGAAGCAAAGTAGAGGTTTGCAAGTATGAAACACTCATGTGGCTGGCATCCAGCAGCTCCCCTGCCGGGGAGGAAAAGCCTCTAACACAGATTATCCAGCAGTTTATGCAGCTCAGCTTCAGCGGGGAGACCTTTACGACAGCAAACCTCCCAACAGCTCCGGTTATGAAACCCCAGGGCTCATCCCTGCCGGTGCCTCCTGCAGAGGCTGCCTCCTCCCCAGCCTCCCCCTTCCCAAGGCTGTGCAATTCCCAAACTCGGACAGGGCCCAAAAGCACTGCTGAGCCGTAATTGGTGCCTGAGGTGAGAATTACAGAGGCCCTTGAGAGAAAGGCAAAAAGAAAAACAAAACCCCAGCTCCAGACAAATCAGCAAAGCAGCAGCAACAGCGAACAACTCCTGCGTGATGTAAAGACTTGAAAGAGGCAATAAGTAAAGTCAATTAGCCCACAGACTTTGCCCTGGCTTATATGAAGCCAGCCTGGTAGAAAGAAGGGCAAACCCAAAACCCATTAGCCCCAAAAGCATCACTTCTTCCTACTCTAAAATACCCACTAAAAGGAAAAAAAATACCAAAATGAGCAGGGGTGGTGGAGGTGATGCCAGGAAGAAAAGGGGAGCAGAAGGGCAGGTCCTGCTGGGAAACAGACTGATGGTGAGGAAGGAGCCCCACTGCCAACAATGGACCTCCCCTCCTGCTCAGGAGGGACCCCTCACCCGCGGGGGTGACTTTGCAAGCGGCTCCAAGCGCCCACGCCCTGGGGGTGTGCCGGTAGCACCAAAGGCGTTTCCAAGGGATGGGGGAGCTGCTTTGCCACCATCCCTCCCTGGCCCTGCTCCGTGTCCAGCAGGCAGGTCACAGCTGCCCAAGGGGGATGTGGAGGGAAAGAGCCAGTCGTTCAAGTGTTTAAGGCCAAGGTTAGGAAAGACCAGACCTCCCAGACCTCCAACTCTTTTAATCAGGATTTACAGTTGTGAATTCACTGTTGAGGCCATTTACTGTCCCTCCTCCGTCTTGCAACCCTCATATCCTTTACAAGAATGCTCTTTTGGTAGCCCATAGGTACCTTTGCACATCCTACCCTTAATAGAAATTACCTAAAAACCACGGAGCTTTGGGACCCAGATACTCAATATGCTTCTGTGCTAAACATGCCACAGTGTCTCTTAACTCCTGACAACCATTATCCAGCTGCTAAATGAGTCTTATTATGAGCAATTTTTGTAAATCATATTTGAAAGCTTAAAGTCAGAACGAAGAAAAAAAATGGATCTCGGGTCATGAACTACAGCAACACCTGGCAGGTTGGTTAAAAAAAAGAGAGAAAAGCTAGGAAAATTGTTGACACAAGATCCTGGGGTGATATTTTACAGACATCAACATGTATGTCACACCCAAGCCCAGGGCAGGGCTTACCCAGCCCTCCGGCTGCAGCGCTGACACCCATCGCAGCTGCCTGACACCGCATCCTGCACCTTTGCAGGAACCTCTCAGCAGCTAAGCTCGGGACGTGCCAAAACCCCAAAGATTTTGAGACAGGACACAATCTGGAGGGGTTTTTATCGACCAAAAGTATTTCCAGTCCGAGGAAGGCGGGGGCAGACAGCCTCTGTATCGGCAGCAGCATGGTATTAGTTGGCAACTCTCCCCCTTTTGCCTCCGGTGCTTGGCGAGTCTCCGCAGCTCTGCTGTTGCAGGTGAGCGAGGTGCCGAGCAGGGGAGCAGATAAACGATGTGTGTTGTGGCCCTGGGCTGGTGCCTGCGTGTGCTGTGTCATTGGATTTAGAGCCGTGCACGGGCCATTGTGCTGTTCTGAGCCGTGGGTTTTGGCCATCACTGATTAAGAGCCCTCCGGCGGTGACCTTAACGAGCTGGGTAGCGGGTACTTGTCACTGTCGCTGCAGAGGGTAGGACGGGGGGATGGGCCAGCACTGTACCCAGCATCCAGACGGTCTTCTCCGGCTTTGCTGAAGCCCAGAGAATTTGTGTATGTGTGAGGCACAGGGCGGCAGAGCGGTCCCTGGCGCCAGCGGGGTCTGCGGGTGGCATCCCCCTGCCCGGGGAGCGTGGCAAGGAGCGGGAGGGTGTTGGAGTGGCAGCCGGGAGCACTTGGATTGTCAGGCGTCATCAAAGCCAGTGCCTCGGGGGAAAAAAAAAAAAAAAAAAAAAAAAAAAAAAAAAAAAAAAAAAAAAAGGCAGCAGGGAGGCAGGAGGCCGGGGGAGCCGTGCAGGTGTGACAAATTAAAGATTAGCCCTGCCGCGCACGGGGATGCTCCGCGCGGGCTGTGCCCCCGCCGCCGGGCGCTCGTCTCACGCTGACACGGCCTCCGGCTCCGCTTGCCCCGGCTCACGGCCGGCTGTCCCCGCGCCGTCCCCGAGTGTCCCTTCGCCAGCCCCCTTCCAGCTACACCCACTCATTAGCAGTTCACGACTTGCAGCCTCGTCTTTGCCTGAAATCCTGCAATTACTCGGTGCGCTGGCTCAGATCTGGCTCCCGCACGGCAGTGAAACAAAGGCGAGTGGGAACAGGCAGCCCAGCTGCCGCCAGCCCCGCAGCCATCCCCGGGCGAGCAGCTCGGCGATTGGGGGCACAGGTAGGGTTCAGGTTTCAGGCTGAAATTAAAGCAGGAAGGGAATGGATCATCCATGAGCTGAAAAACAAGAGGAGGTTTTGTTTTATTTAATGTGAGGCCATTTTGGCCGATGTAAAATATCTATCAAAATGGAGACAGAAAACAGTTCTGCCCGAAAACGTCGGGGCCAAACTGGCTTTGAGACTTGCATAGTCCTGAGCCAATTAAAATGTCATAATAATGCAATCTCAAAAAAAGACACGGTGTCTGCTAGTTACGAGACACAGGCAAGAAAAGGAATCATTCCGCAGTTAGAAGTGTTTATCCAAGCGGCTCTCCATGAGAAAATCAGCCAGTGAAAAGGGAGAGGGAATACCCCCAAAAGCAGCAGTAGCCTAGATGCAAGTCTGTGCTCTGCTCCGTGTTCACACTGCCTGTGCTGGTGTCCCTGGAGCTCTCCAGGAGTTCAGGGGGCTCTTTGCAGGTCTGGAAAAGTCCTGCCCGCACTGCAGGTCTTGTGCTTTGGGGTGGCTTCATTGCAAATGGCAGTTTTAGCCTCTTTGTTGAATTTCCCAGCCTTGATGAGTCTTTGGGAGACATGTGTCCCCCAGGTATATCAGCAGTAATGGAAAGTGCCACTGTCACTACAGGCACTAACTCATCATTTTGATGACCCATCGATCCCTGGAAGAGTCGAGTGGAGGGTAAAATAAATGTGGTTTGCTGGGACAGGAAGAGAGGAGGAGAATACTGAAGGCATTTTGCTTCACTGGCCACTGAAATGAATGGAAAACTGGCCACTGGCTGCAGTGGACATAGGGCTGGACTGTGCCCATGTTCAACCAAAGTCAAGAGACATGCTGAAAGGCAACTCCCCAACAGCCATCCCCTGCTAGAGGGAATCCCAGCTGTGTCCCTCTGGAGCTGCCCAGAGGTGCCAAGGCTTGTGCTTGGTACTGCCTTGCTCTTTGGAGAATCCCAGACCTGCCTGGTGCGAGAGGGGGACTCCCACACACTCCCCAAACTGCAAGAGGCTTCCAGGGCCAGTGGAGAAGACTGAGGCTCCCACTCTGGCCAGCAGAGCTGTGCAGTGGCTGCTGGGGAGCACGAGTTTCCCGGAGGGAGCCGATTCCCGCCGATGCTGCAGGCTGCAGTGAGCCCCGGAGGCCATCCCCTCTCCTGGGCTGCCACAGCCAAGTGCTGAGCTGGAGCTCATTAGTCCTGCTGTGAGGGAAGCTAATTAGCTCGGGGAAAACGCCATGCTAATTTGCCTAACCGGCTTTGGGGACCAAGGTTAACGCTGCCAAGCAGGCTTGGACGCTCTGCCTCTGGCTGGGGCTCTGCCTCCCGCAGCCCATGGGCTCCAGAGCAGCTTTGAACGTGTTACCCCTGCTCTTTCGAGGCCGTGTGAGCTCAGGTCTCCTGGCAGGGGGGGCTGTCATCCTGAGGCAGCTCCGGCACCACTGTGCTGCCAGCCGGTCCCACTCGGCAGGCAGATGGAATAGCCTCAGCTCTTTGCTGCGGACGCGGGCACAGCGGGGTGAGTGTCTCTGTGCCAAGCAGAGGTGCCGTGGCCGTGCCTCTCTGCGGCTGCCACACAGCTCAGTGCAGGATTTACAGCCGGTGTGGCCATCCCTTCACACCCCTTTCCCCCGTCCAGCTGCCCCCTGCTTCCATGTTACACACTGATTGCTCCACAGGCTGGGGCTCTGAGAGGGCCTCGTCTTTTCCGTTCTTTATCAGTCCCCCTTGTCTTGCAAGAGTGTAGAACTTGGAGAGGGCAATTTGAACAGCGTGTGGAGCAGATGGAAGCAGGTCCCTGGCTGTGGCCAGGTGGAGGGAGCACTCAGCAGGCAGAGGCTGGGCATGGCAAGCTGAGAAGGGGCTCCTGGCTCCACGAAACGCTGCTCGCTCTCCGCTCCCTCTCTACGTAATGCTAAAGCAATTGGTGTCGATGGCTTTTGAATGAGTGTTTTTGGCATGCAAGCAGGAGGCTGCCCCCTGCTCCCCCACCCCACGGGAAGCCAAGCTTGGTTCAGCACGATTTACAGCAAGAGAGAGAAAGGAAGAGAAACACGTACAGCAAAGAGGCAGGGAGAGAAAAACAGGAGCAGGGTAATCTTCAATGCAAGCTTGCAAGCTGGTCTAAAAATAGAAGGTGAACTGTTCCCCAGTAATTAGCCAGGAGATGGTTTTATTTGCAGCAGTGAGATTTTAGCAGCAGTGCTTTTGGCAGGAGGAGATGGGAATGTCCCAGCAGCTCTAACCTTGCAGAACAGGAGGAGACTTGTCTCCCCTTGCCAAGGGACAATCCCCACAGAGAACAGGCGAGCGTGGGCTCAGGCATGAGCACATTCACATCTTCCTCTGCCTGCCTGGACAGAGGGAGCAAGAGGGCAGCGGAAAAGAGGTAACCCCTCCACCACGGCCTGCTGCCTGTCTGGGATTAGATGCTCCTCAGCTTTTGCACTGGAAGAAATGATTAAGTCCTTTTACAGGGGGAGGAGACAGCAGCATCCTGGCATAAGGGCTTGGTCCCTAAAGGGGTTCAAGCAAGGACAAGCCATGCCCGAGGTCTCAGTGAGGAATGGCATAGGGACCCAAGCTTGGAATACAGCAAGAACTGAGCCTGAGGCCCTCCATTTGCCTGCAGGTGCATTCTGCAAGTCTTTGCATCCAGGGGAGGTGCTGAGGGTTGTGCCCACCCTAAACCAGCATGTGGAATCAGATAGGTGATGGATGATGGGAAGTGGGTATCAGGCTGGACTTCCCCAGCCAGCCATGGTGGACATGCAGGGTTAATGCTGGCTGGTACCTTCCCTTTTGGTCTTTCTTGTGGCAGCAGCACGGACAGGAGGCTGTCCTCACCTCCAGCCCGGTGCAGGGGCTCCCCACGAGGCAATGGGCATCTCTGTGCTCCTTGCAGGAGTTGGGCTGCCGAGGGGTTGGGGTGGGACAAGTGGCAGAACTGTCCCAGCCTGGCTCTCAGCTGGCCCTTGGGTGCTGGAAGAAGTGAGAATCTTCCCCTGGCTTTGCTGGAGAAGCCTAACAAAACCAGGAATAATGTTAAAATTCAGGCAAAACCCAGCATTTACATCCTGCTGCTGCTTACAGCAGGAGTGGGACTGGGATGGAGTCAGCATGGATCCAGGTCGTTTCATGCATTTTATGGGTTCTGACAATGCAGGATGTCAGCGGGAAAACAAAATGTAACAAAATGGAAAACAAAAGTGCAAAGAGTCACCTCAGCACTGTGCTGGCCCTCTCCCACTGGTCCAGCCCTGCAAGCCCCAAACCCACCCACACCCCAGAAGGAAGACAGAGAGACTGGAGGGACACTTTGACTGAGGAGGTGCAGACTGCCTAGGGGCAGCCTGTGCTGCAGCCTGACAGGACAGCCCTACGCCATGGAACCCAATGGCCCTTGGGCAGGGGATGGTCACCACTGCCCCATGTTGCACAGGTGTGTGGGGTACTGCCACCTGCATCCTGGAGGGGAACAGTGTCACAGGGCTGTTGCTTTCCAGACGCAGGAGATCTGTTATCATCCTTGATAAAAGCTGGTTTTAGCAGAGCAAAAGCCCAATGGTGAGAAGACAATGTGCCATTTGACCTGCAGCCAGCAGCTCTCTCTGGGCTGGGAATCAGTCAGTTGCTGAATGAAAGAAAACAGGCTTTACATCCCATTTCAGGCAACACCCAGCCCCTGCTGTCCTGTTGATTTTGTGGCTCTGCAATCATGTTTAACTTCCCATCTTTCTGTCTCCCTATTGCTGCCTGTGAGGCCTATGCAAACAGCAGAGGAAGCGGGCTAACTGCCTCTGGAAAAAGAATGGTGATAACAATGACACTGGAAGAGCCATCACAGGCCGGCAGTTAGCAAACAGAGAACACAGGGAAAAGCACCCCCCTCTCCCTGGATGCTCTTCTGAAGGGTTACTCGTACCCAAAGGAGGTTGTGCTGCTCCGGAGTGCCAGGCGCTGCTGATTTGTGAGTGTCCTCTCTACTGGGACACGATTAACTGGAAAATTTACAAGCTGGGAGGTCTCTCCAGGAGCCAGTTTAAAGCCAGCAGTTCCTCCGGCTCACTCCTGCGTGGCAGAGCAGCTGTTTACACTGGGTAAAAATTGAGGAGCGGGATGGGAGCAGCCAGGGCGTGTGCCTATGCTGGTAGTGGGGATGGACGTGCAGCTGTGGTGGGGGGAACAGCTTGGAGTTATGTTGGGGGTGGCTGGAGAGCCTCCAAGTTGTGCTGATGCTGCCTTTGGAGCAGGAGGGGGGTTTGCTGTGAGGCCCTGAGTTCAGGAGGTTGTGTGGATCTTCACTGCCCTGCTGTGCCCCCAGCTGAGGATGGCCGCAGGCTCCCTTTCTGCTCCAAGCTCTACGGAAACTGTGAGCTGGCAGATGTGCTCTCACCCCCAGGCAGGGTATGGATGTGCAAGAGATTTGTCTCTTTTTTCACACATATATATATATATATATATATATATATATATATATATATGTATGTATGTATATAATAGCAAAGTGAGGCCAGGTGTGCACTAACCTGGAGTGTGGAGAGGTGATGAAGCCCAAATGAGATATGAAGAAAGGACCTGACCTGTTTCCTTTTTTCCTGTTTTTTCTCCTCCTTCCTCAGTGTGTCCATTGCCCCTACTCTGGCAGCCTTGTACCGGAGTGACACCAGCATTCAGTGGCCAGGGATGACACCACTGTTCCCCTGTGCATTCCTCCCCTGCCCTCCTCTCCTCAGGGATCCTCCTGCAGACAGAGAAATCCTCCCGGGAGGGAAGTGGCAGTACGTAGGTTTGCACAGTGATGCATGAATGCAATCAGCCTGGCCTTTCCAGGAGCACAGGGAGCATGTGGTGAGGGGGCGCAGCCTCCCCGGAGAGATCATACCTGAGACGCATTAGAAACGGCTGTGGGGAATTTTTAAACTAGCAATCAAGAGACAGCTTGGAAATCAAAATCAGTGATGGACAAAGAGGCCAGGGGGAGGCAGGGGCTGCCCCTGCCCCAGAGGTGGACAAATCTGTGTGAGTCACTGTCCTCTTAGCAGTGACGGACAAGACCCGTGCTGGAGCGAAGGGTGAAAATTGGCTGGGAGTACCAATGGCTCTGAGATTTCCCAGCTACAAAGGACTGGGCTCCTCTGACCTGCTGGATGACAAAGCACTCACTTCTCAATTGCCTAAAAAAACCCCAGACAGTGTGAGAGGGGACTAGGAGGGGGACAGAGGTCAACAAATGTAGCATGTCTCATTTTGGTGCAATCTTTCCCTGAGCTTGGGTGGTGGGTGCTCAGCTCTGGGTTTCTGGGAATTAGACATGGCTTCCAAGAACACTTTGGCTCCCAGACCAAAGATTGCCTGCTCTTCCCAAATGCACACAGGGAGGGTGTGAAGCATCATGCAAACTGGGTCTGCTGATCCAGAATTGTCTTGCTGGGAGAAGCAAAGTGAGGAAGAAAAAGCTGATTATAATGCTGTCAAATTAGCAGAGCCTTACATGACAGGTATGGGAAACACCTGCAATCCCAATCCATACAGTGCAGCATTTTAAGAGTGGTTATTACAAACAGCTCTGCAGGATGCACAGCCCTCCTCTGCCTGCGCTCCCCTCTACTCTCATCCATGGCCTTTCACTTCCCCCAGCTCTGGGCAGCTCTGGTGCAGTAGCTTGCACTGCTCCACACCGGGAGGATCCTACCTTAGTGGCTTTTCCCAGTGCTTATTCACATTTTGGAAGACAGTCAAGTCCTGGAGCTGAATCTGCTCCTGGCATTGCTCTAGCCTTGTGGCTAAGGGTGATGCCAGCAGTGAATCTGGCTGGGAATGTCTGCAGTTTCTTCAATAAAAGGGAAGTTAAAAAAATCCCAGCCCGGCATGGCAGAGTGGAGCTGTGCCCCCTGGCAGTGCCAGCTGTGTGCTGCCTGGAGCAGGCCAGCCAGCACGGTGGACAGATGGTTGCTGCCCATGTTAGCATGTTGCTCTTTCGAGGAGGGACTCATGCTTTTCCTCCATTCACCTCTGCATTTCAAATATCAATTCTCCATCCAGTTCTGTGTTTTCAGCTAGCAGCTTGCTCGGAAACCTTGGGCTGAAGCAGAGACATCTCTTTCCCCGAGGCCGGGGATACCATATGGCACACTTCCAGCCTCGGAGACCAAACAGCTTGCTCAGGCACATGCTGGGGCATGGGTGTCAGGGAAGGGACTGGGTATCTGTAAGAAGCCTCCCCAGCTCTGCTGCCAGGGGGTTATGACCTTACGCCTCCTTCTCACACTCCACTGAAAACACAGTGGTGCAGGCCGTGGCTCCCCAGACTGGGCTCTCCTGAAGCCATGGGCATGTAGCTCCCTTCTGCTGGACTTGACGTGCCCCATGCCGGGGCCCAGGCTCCAGCCTCAGGTTTGAAGTGAGCTGTCTCCCAGTCCAGGTTTGGGAAGGTGTAGAGGAGGGAGGAGAGACTCCTCCTTTGCTCCTCCTCCCCTCAGGGCTCCCCTGCCAGGGCACTCCCTGCCTTTTGCAGTGACGCAGAATGCTTCCTAGCGTCCATCAAGAAATGATGGGATCCTGGCACCCACGTTGCAGAGCCAGAGCTGCTTGGAGCTCTGAGCAGCTGCAGAGGACTGCAGCAAGCCTATTTCCCTTCCCTCCTGCTTACACATGCACTCATGGGCGCTCTGTGGGGCACGAGCAATGACCTCAGAGTAGTGTGGCAGTGGGTGAGGGCACAGCAGGCAGTGCAGGGGCAGAGGAGCTGAAATGGAGAATGGAGAAGGGAGGAAGGGAGAAAAGCAATCCTTGTGGTGAGCTTCAGGACTTTGTTTGACACACATTGGTAAGAAACTAATAAAAAAAGAGTGGCACCTGCAAACTATGAGTGGAAGCCTGGTGCAAGGGATGAGGACTTGCTCAGGGATGTTGTGAGGGTTCGGAACCTTTGGCTGGCAGAACCCAGGTGCCATATGGGGTGTTAAGTGCAGTGGCACAGGAGCAGGAGGCTATTTCGCATTCTTCCACCAGTCCTGGGAACGTGAAGCCTGGGCCTGACCTGGGGGCTGCCTGCCTCATGCATCACTGAGATGACAGCAGTTATTTTTTTCTTGACAGGACCCAGAAACCAGGTCACTCTGCATGTAAATCTGTAACAAATCTGGCTGGGATTAGGCGGGCAACGGAGAGGTGGCAACAAGCAGCATTCATCAGATGTGCCCGTAGCAAAGGCTCCACACCCCTCACAGGGAAGGGAGCAGAGGCACATTCTTTCTCGAGCAGGGGGGTTGCTACGCCAGGAGCTGCCGTCCTGAGTTGGAGGATTTGGGCCGTGATGGCCTCAGCAGAAACAAATGCTGCATTCCAGGGAGGCCATTCCTTGAGAGCAATTAAATAATAATAACATGACAGTAATAAGCAGATCAATCAATCCCTCCATGAGCTGAGGGACCCCGGGGGGAGGGCTGGGCTTTTCCCAGAGCAAACTAGGGCCAGCTCTTCTCCAATAAACACAAATAATACCAGTAACAAACCTCAGATCTCCAGCCAAACTTTGGCTAATGACACCCGTGCAGGATGTGGGATGCACGTGGGCTGGAGGGACACAGCTTTAACTTTGCCTGTGCAGTGGACACTATGCTGGGCAAAAGGGAGAAACAGCAGCATGGCTGCAGCAGGCAGGGGCTCGTGATCTGTTTCCTACTCCTCCCTCCTTCTTGAGGAGGTGAGCACAGGCACATGGGATGATTACAAGCCAAATCGAATCTCTCCAGCAGTGTGCCTCCCTGCTCCAAACTAATCAACCGAACCTTTAAGGGTTAAAGAATAGCAGCACTTGTCTCCATGGGCATTGCAGGACCTATTTAAAAATCTCGACCCCTTTGGCTCAGTCGCTGAGGGAATTTTTCAGCTGAAAATGCCAGGGCTCTGGGAACTGTTAAACCCCACAAACCCTAGATTGCTTTTATGCCTGCCCCAGGCTGCAGCCTCGGATCTTTTCTTTTCCCCTCTGCAAACTGCTGGGTAATGAACCCTTGTGGCTTGCCAGCTCACCTCCCCTTCTCCCAGCTGGCAGCCCAGCTCCACAGCAATGCCCTTTTGTTCCACCGGTGCTGAGATCTGCAAACTCATTGCTAATTACTGCATCTGGGGCTTCCAGCTCCAGCGACGACGCCAGGACTTTCTTCGGGCTCCTGATGGCCAAAGTTCATCCCCCTGCTTATTTCCCTACCAAAGACCATTATCTCTCATTTACATCTAAACTAGTTTTTTATACCAGTTTAAACGCTGCCCCTCCCCCTATAATCTCAATGCAAATGAATTAAAAGTTCATTCTTCCGATGCTCAAATCCTGCGCACTTTCTTTTTCACTTCTTATTTAAATCACACACAGTTTTGAACTAAACCTTTTATTTCCTCCCAATTATTATTTCTGGTGTGTTTTCCAGAGCCTTACAACACGGCATCTGATTATACACAAAGCTTCGGAATAAAGCCCTGCTTTTTCCCTTCATTAAGGACACAAAGGATTCCTGTGTGAGCCAAGCAGCACTTTGGACACTAACACAGCTTTACACCCCAAATCACATCCTGGCTCTCTGCAGAGCAGATTGGGGAGTGGATCCCAGCCCCTCCTTGCTGCCAGCATCCTTTGCAGGCTGCAGCCAGCTCCTTCCCTCCTTGGAATGAACATCTGATTAAGCTGTGCCAGCATGTTCACCCACAAACTCCCGTCCTCTGGCTCTTCCTACATCACAACCAGGTGTGTTTGCTGGCTAATCCTGCCTGCTTGGATCTCCTGTGTTTGCCTCCGTGTTAGGGGTCCAGAAGCTTGGTGGGTCCACACAAGATTTCACTGTTGCTGACCATAGTCACATATAAAACCTAACCTATAAACCCCACGGCCCTTCCTGAAGCCAAAATTAATGAACTTTGGGCCAAGTGGTGAGACCAAGGACATGAAGGCAGGCAGTGGCAGGACATCTTGTAACCCCCACAGGTAGTCACCACATCCCTCCCGGATCTGAGCTCTTGTCATCTGGAAACTGCCTGAATCAAACCAGCAGCACAGGAAACCACCCTGTTTGCAGCACGTTTCCCTTATTTAACATCATCACGCAGAAAAGAATAATGTATGCCGTGTTTACCAAGCGAAGAGGGGAGAGCTTTCTATCAAAGCGATGCATTACTGAGCTGATTAGCTGCACAAGAAGTCTCTCTAAGCAAATGGGTTTTATCTTGTTGAATATTCCAGCATTTTAAAAATAAACTATTCATTCCTATCAAGTTTTAAAAATACTTCTGACTGGCGGTCACCTGGAGCTGACAAACATTTAGAACCGTGGGTGTTCAGGACAGATTTCAAAGGCAGTTCATAGGATGTGAGAAGCGAAATGGACACAGGATGGGAGTTGGATCACTGGTTTCTGCCAAAGAGAGACTTCTTTCAACATAGCAAGATTTTGTCTCACAGGCTTTGCATGGGTCTGTAAGGTGAGGATACTAGACTTGCAGCTCTGATATCATACCACGCTTCTCCTCTGGGACCTTGAGTAATTCAGGTTATACTTGTCTCTCTTAAACTCTCTATCTGTAGAACGGAGATATTGCTGCCTGCAGTAAATATCTGCAAAGTGCCTGCATGTGAGGGTTATTACTGCCAAATACCTGTGCAGCTTTCACCTCTGTTGCACTGAGAAGCCAGCCCGTATGAACGATCCTCTGTCTGGTAGAGTGGGAATCTCATGGTATGGGAGTGAACATGGACTGAGAAATGTGAGGAAAGCCAGAGCTGCTCCATACCAGGATTTTTTTCTTCATTAAACATTCAAAATCTGATGTAATTAGGTACTCTGGCCACTGTAAGCTTGCCTTCAGCTTAGAAACAGCCAGGCCAGGCCATGTGCTTCCTTGAGAGCCAAGCTGCCTTTCCGACCTGCCTATGTCCCAAATGCCAGGACGGCCAATTCTTCTATCACACCAAAAGTAAAATTAACATCTGAATCCTATCGATCCAGGTCGGCCAGACCCCTGAAGAATATACAGCACCAGGGAGGTCACGAATCACCGCAAGAGCCATGGACAAAACCACTAATTGGCTTCTTTTCAGCCACATCCCTGTGCCACCAGGCTTGCCCTTCTCAAGCCACCCTATGCTGCCTCTGGACTGCTGAGACCCAGCCTATTTTTGCAGGGCCAGAACAGTTAATGATACTTTGTGTTACTCATTCTGTAATTCATATTGTTTGTGCTGGCAGGGAATTCCCCATGACATTTTATCTCAGCCAGTCTCCTCTGGATGTTTGAAATATTTGGAATTATTATTTCTGGCTCATGGGTCCACCCTAGGTTGTGGCAGGATTATTCCTGGGTTGTGCACAAGCACATGGCCACCCTCCCCGGTGCCATTGGTCTGGAATAGATAAGACATGCTAGACATATAGGACATATCAGGGATATGGGTTGGGGGTGTGCGAAGTTTATGGTAGATTAGGAACAGAAAAATTAAGGCAAATGGGCCTTAAGGCGTTATCCTGGCTGTTCCTGGTGCCACCAAAAGGGGTACGGGACTGGGGGACTGGGGAGTGGAGGGCCCATGGAACGAGGTAGGGAAGCTGGCTGGGCAGGAGAAACAAGCAAAGGGGCACAGCAATGCCGGGGTGCTGGTCTGGGGTCTGAGTGTGCTCTGTGGGGCAGAGCTGGGGGTTTGATCTGCAGCTGAGGCCGGAGTGTGGTTTGGAGAGAGGTGCCTGTGTGTGTGTGTGTGAACCTGGGGGCTCCCACCAGGACGGGGACACAGGGGCTGAGGGGCATCCCCTGCTCGGCTGCGTGTGTCGCGGCGGCTCTGCTGGCAGGCTGCTTCCCTCAGTCAGCTGTGTGCATTCATCAGCGCACGCCGGCCCCTGAAGCTGCAAGGCGTATCACAAACGGCGCATTTTAAACTCTGCTTTTAATCCCACCATCCTGCGCATTTAAGCCTGAACTGCCTTGCATTTGAACCTCTGCACAGGCCTTTTGCAGCAGCCCTCAACCCACAGCCCACTCTCGAGAAAAACTAATTAAAGCTGCCTGACAGGCTGCTAAATATTAAGAGCCCAATAACACAGGGACATCATCATCTGAATGACAAAAGCCGGTCGCCAGTGGCTGCTGATAGGCAGAGGGGCCGGGCAGGCTCAGCAGAGACATCCCACCGCCCTGGGAACACCATCCGCGGAGAGCGCTCCGGCGCTTCCCGCTCCGCATCCCACGCGTTTCACCAAGGCCGGGCTCAGGCCGGGCTCGCTGCCGATTCACGTCACGTAAAGGCGGCAGGGCCAGCTGGCCGACGTGGGCTGCGGGGTCTTGACCCTCATTTCTGCCCTTCCTCCAAATATTCTGCAATTACGCGTCGGTTGCTCGGCGGGGAGAAAAGCAAACACGCCGCGAACGCCGGCGCGCTGTGCTTGTTTGCTCTCAGCGGCTGTGGCACAGGCTGCTGCTAAAGAAGAAAGTAGGTGACGGGCAGAGCTGGTGTTTTGGGGTTTTTCATGTCATGGAAAGGCCAAGAGACCCTCCAGGATGACTAGCCAGCGAATAAAACCCGAACAAAACAATGGGCCAGGTAAAAAGGAATTAGAAGGTGAAAAAGAGAATTTGAAATTCAGCTACATCACACCTCTCTCTGAAAATTTCTTTCCTGCAATTGTTCTGAGTAACACGTACGATTACTCTAGCTGAAAGAAATGATAAAAAGCATTTCGTTTTCTCAGCTCGTTTGCTTTCTACATCTGGCAGTGTTTTGTGTGCAGGCAGTCTCACCGTGTTCTCGAGGTAGTAGAGTGCTTGGAAATGGAAGCCAAGGAATAACAGTGCAAGATGTTTTTTTTTTTAAACTGTTTTGCAAACGCTTCTGCTTCTGACGACCAAAAATGAGCTAAAGCCCTTGGCAAAATATGATATGACAATAAATAACATAGCAGTTTGCAGTGCTATTGTAATGGTGAGGAAACCTCCACGCTCCTTATTTAATATCCAGATACTACATTGCAGTACAGCAGAGTAGAATGTGCTGGCAGTAACTTCCCCAAAGAAAAACTGCCCTTTGATCCATTGCTGTCCCCAGCTGTGCTTTCCCCAAGGGGCTGGAATGGAGATGTGTTTACCTTGAGTACTTCCATGGTGATTGTCACCTGTGCAGCTCCTCAAAGCCTGAAGTCTTCCAGGGGAA
The DNA here is from genome assembly GCF_020740725.1 of Corvus hawaiiensis. Lineage (NCBI taxonomy): Eukaryota > Metazoa > Chordata > Aves > Passeriformes > Corvidae > Corvus > Corvus hawaiiensis. The sequence continues at coordinate 115,383,378 of NC_063214.1, read as the reverse complement.
GGGGCATTAAATGAGTCGGGCATCAGTTCACTCTCCTGATCTGAGCAGATGCTGGGGAGATGCTCTGTGATTTAGGGGCTTAATGGTATGGTCTGCAGTGAGCAGGGTGCTCTGAAAGAACCCAAGACCCAGTGCACAGCAAACTTACACATGGGATATGCCAGGCTGTGCATTGGCACTTACAGCACAGAGGCTGCTGGATGAGGATGTCATGGCTCTGGGGTGATGTGTGGGTTCAGTGCTGTGGTTCTTACCTGGGTAGTCTCACAGGAGTTCAGCTCAGTTTGCTGATGCCCCAACAGCAAGGGAAGAGGGAGGATGAACACATGTGGAGTGAAGCCATGCAGCTGGGGCACTTCAGAATCAGAGGGATATGGCCCTCTCACAGTCCTGTCCTCCTCATCTTTCTCTTTGTGGCAAGGCACAGACAACAGAGCCATAAAGGACTCTGCAATTTGAAATGGCCCATAAGCATTTTGGTGTAATGAAGTCAAGAGTTGGGGGGAATTATTTTTCACACTGGTGAAAAAAATAATAAAAAAACCTGCTGGGGAAAATTCAGGTGAAGTTTATCTGCCCTTTAATGAGCAGGTGTGCAAGATCACAGCTCCAGTCCAAACTGGAGGTCCTCTTATCTGATGCACTCTCCCTCTTGAACACACCTGTAACTGAAGTCCCATCCCTTGTCTGGTCACCCCTTTCTCTGGTGAAGCTGAGGTGTTGATGAAAGCAGGATAAAACTGCTCGAGCCATTTGCCATGTGCATTCTCTGCATACCCCACACATCTCTATTAGTGCCCCCAACCATGTACCAGCAGCACTGGGGGCTTAGCGCACTAGTGCTTGTTTAACCCATCCTGGCTAAATGATCATGATGCTCCCCGCATATTCTCCAGGGACTGTTTGCCATCACCCTTTCCTCTCCTGATCCCACTGGATAGGAAGGCAGGAAAAAGGGCAGGTCCCAGGGACAGGGCTCCTGCTCTCCAGTCACCCCCAGGTCAGGGGGTGTTGGCAGCCCAGCACAGTCCCCAGTGCCTGCAGATCACGCATCATTCGGAGCTCTGGGATGAAGCCCAGTGTGCTGACTCTGGCTTGCTCAGAAATTTTTGAATAAAATGGCTTTTCCATGAGACAGTGCAAGCTCATCAGATCTGATTTGTTCCCCAGAAGAACAGCAGCTGCTATAAACTTTGACCAAGAAAAGGATGGAATTTCTGCTTAAAGCCAGAGCTGGAGGAAGATATAACATCGGGCCTGCCTGGCCAGTAGCCAAATGATTAGGACAAAGAAAAGACTGAGTACAAGTCTTTTAGCTGACCAGAGCTTGCACTGGAACCTGGGTCTCCAACACAGTCAGTGGGTGGTAACTCTCCAAGAACTGTGATGTGGAATGGGGAAGGCAAAAGAAAGCAAGACATGCTGCGAAAATAAAAGCAAAAAAACCCGCCCAAACACAACCCTGAAAACACACACACACATGCACAAAAACCCTCCCACAACAGAGAGAAGCGGGAAGCTGCCATCAACCAGGGAAAATTTCCAGCTACGAGCCTGCTCTCAGCTATCCTTATGCTGAACTGCTCAGCTAAAACCCCCAAGGGCATCTCCAACGTCTCCTTTTCTCTTCCTCCTCCTTTGAATACATACATGGTATTCAAACACCATACATACATACATACATACATAAGCTGTAATACCCAGGACATATTCAAAGTATTTTACATACCAGCTACTGTTTCTGTTAAACCTTCTGGGCTTTGTGCAGTGCCTGCAAGAACATCTGCAACCAAGTGGAGATTTAACAAAAACCCTCTGCGTATAAAAGTTTGAGTCATGGAACCAAATTGTGTTCCACACAGGGGCACAAAAATGGTACAAAAATTAAGATATTAATTTTAATGTGATCTTAAGCATTGGTCCCAATTAGGCATATGCCCAAGTCCCATTGGAATTAAGCACATCATTTCTTTGCTGAACAAGGAAGGCTGCTGAATCAGGACTCCAGACTGTAAAATTGCTCAATTGCCTTCAAATTTCTGGGGAAAAAAAATAGTGTGCTCTGAAAGCAATCACAAAATACATTTGGTATTCAAAGAGTATAAGTGAGTGCAGGGTTTATAATTAAATCCTTATCTACGAAGCTGCTACTGAGTGACTGTACATTCTGGGTAATTTTTAATGGCCTGAAACTCAAAAACCAGCATAACTGATTTTTTTTCACTTTTTTTTTTGCAGAAGACACAGCTAGTTAGCTATAATTCTGCAACAAATCCATTACTTCAAAACAAGTCCCTGATCCTGCAAGCCTGAATGCACTTACTTTTAACAATGCAAGAGTACCAAGGGGAGTCATGGCAGAAGCTACCAGTGTTAATATGGAGCAGCATGCAAGATATAGAATTAAAAATGTATAAATATCTACAAATAAATAAAAACAGGGATGGGGTTGAGCCCTGAAACGTGCATTGGAGCTCTAGCCCTCATTTTCAGTCCCACAGCTGCTTCTGCCCAGGGCCTGGGAGAAAGCCCATGACAAGGTGACATGTGTGACTCTGGGAGAGACAGCAGCAGCAACCAGCCTCAGGAGGGCTAAAACTTCTTTCTCTCTCTTTAATTATGCCACATTTTTTTGGAAATAGTTTCTCAACTCTTTTCACCTGGGTGAAAAGCTCCATGGTACAGTAACAGCCATGTAAATAAAGTTCCACATCAAAGAAAGGATACACAGGGCAAATTTTCAAAGTGGGGTAAGTGATATTTTTTTAAAGCTTGGTAAATTAAAAGACAACTTGTCCAGTTTTGCTTGACCTTTTGGGAAAATTCACCATGCTTTGAAGCCAAACAACTTTTACATCCAATAATAAAAATATGAACTTAAGGTTCAAAAAGGAAACAGTGGGTTGGCTTGCTGGAGAAAGGCCCCTGTCTTTCCCAAAAGCACAGAGAGAGAGAAGACAAGCACTCCTCCAGTGTCATTTTCTGTAACACCGAATTCTTTAAAATACAAATCTTGCCACAATTACAGAATCAAACATGAGGTCTTCCCTGAAATAAAAGGTCGCATGGCTTTAACTGTAAATAAGTTTTATAAAAAGCTCTTAAGCAGGTCAAAGCATAGCAGGGACACTCTTTGCAGACCAGCTTCCTCTCCTTCCACAGCTCACTCCCACTGAGGTGGGGTTTTGGAGCCACCAGAGAGGCTTCTCCCAGTGGTGTAAACCCTGGGGATTGCACAGAGGCCAAAATAGCCCAGCTACTTAGAGACAGGGGTTCCCAGGTCTCACTCCTGCTGCCCTCAGCACTCTCAGCCACCCTCCTGTGTTCTCACCTCCTTCACCTGCCACTACCACCCCAGCCAGGTGAGCTCAGCCCTCACCCAGGCAGGACAGAAGCCCTGCCCAGAACTCAGACACAGCCAAGCTGTGGCACAAGGCCACGGCAACAGAGAGATGGGTGCAGGTGACAATTCGTGTCAGGACCCTGGGACTGGTTTGACGTCCTTCAGCTCACTGCATGGCCATCAATTCTCCTGCTCATGCTTCTGCAGGACTTTGGGGATGCAGAGTCTGAGCTTGTCTTTCATGGTCCTGGGCTTTATTTTTCTTCCCCTGGATGTTGCCTATCTGTACATTTTGCTGGCTCCTGTACATCGGTTGCTAGGTAGCTCCCACTCCTACTCCCTTCTGTGTGCCCTTAACTTACTGCTGATCTCTCCAGTAGTTCCTGCATCTTTTAATTACATTAATACCTGCTACAGTCAAATGAAAACGGAAAGAAAAAAAGAAGGCAAAAAATGCGCTCTGGGAACAAGCAAAGGCCAGTCAGCACAGCAGGCTTCCATCTTTTGGCTTTATCTTAATCCCCCCTTCCTGCTTTTTCAAGCAGACCCCCTCGAATCCTTTTCCTTCTCTTGAGAAAAACCCAGGCATCTCTTGAACTCATTTCTGCACTTTGCCTCAACCGTCTCCCCCGTAACTTATTCCATATGTTTGCTTGGCTTTGCCTTCTGCCACAGTTCCCTCTTTACTCCCAGCTCCTGAACCCTCAGATCACATCACTGGGGCGCTTTGTTGACTTAATTGGATCATCAGCCTGGCTGTAAAGCTTCCCCAGCCAACCCTGCTTCCCTCTCCTGGGCTGCTGCCCCCGCCCTGAGGCTGGAGAAAAACGCATTTTTCTGCTGGATGTATAACTAGATGATGCAGGTTAAATTTAAAATATATTGAAGCTGATAACCACAGGTGCAGGGGCTGCAATTCATCCACTGGAAACAAACGCTTCTTTCTGGCAGGGTGGAAGAGGAGGAGGGGACCCTGTGGCCTGGACAGCGAGGAGTGTTCTTCCCCTCCTGCTCTCCTCCTGCTCCTCTCCTGCTCTCCGCCCGCTCCCCTCCTGCTGCCCTCTCCCGTGCTCTCCCCTCCATTCCCCCATCCCTGACTGCTTTAAGGCCTCTGCTTGTGCTGGGAGGGCAGGGGTTTCAAAGGCCCGTGGAGGAGGTCCTGGCTCTGCTCCAGGCTGCAGGATCAGCCAAAGTGCAGCATGTCTGCTGTGCAGGGTGCCCAGACAGGGCAGGTGTAGGGTCGGGCCAGGCATCTCCACCCACCAGGTCCCAAAAGCTGCCCTCGCACCGAGCACTGGCTGGGGTTTGACACATCAAACCCCCCCCAGGATGTACCCGTGTACCCTGAGTGGCTCCCCTTGCTTTCTGCATCCCTCTGCACCACAATGGCCAGGAGAAGCAGCCATCACCCCTTCTCCTGAGTGTGGGCACTTCAGTCTCCCACCCATGGGAAACTTATGCTAGCCCTGGTGAAAGGTGCAAGCAGTGGGGAGAGCAGCAGCTAGCACACCCCCAGCCAGCAACCTTCAAACCCATGTTGTAACTCCTCCTTCCACCAAAAATGAATGGCAGGTGTGGACTCTGATGGACTAGAGGAATTACACAGCTGTAATGCTGATAAAGGCCACTCACTGGCAGGGAGGGTAAGGGGAAAAAGGGAATCCTAAACCAACGTCTTTCTGTGTTGTTCAATCCATGTCATGGCTTGCTGAAGGAGAAAAATGTGGCAGTTAGGGATAATTTTTCTTCCTGCAAAAAATACTAAGAACCCTGCCTATATTTATCGATAGTGGAAGTCTCAGTTGCAGTGTCATACTAATAAAAAGGCTTTCTTGTTCTCATATTTTACTTTATGACATGGAACCTTTGGAGCTGGTGTGGAACTCTGTGTCTGGGAAGCTTTGCAGGCAGCTGGAACCTGGGGGCATTCATTCCTGTCCCTTAGTCGTGCAGACCTCTGATGATCCAGAGAAGAAAGCACTCATCCTCCTCTCTGTCCAGACAAAACCCTCCTTGTAGATTCACACATCCGTGTGCCTTCAAGCCTTGAGCAAGAGGCTGCCAGCTGCAAGACCTGCTCAGATCACGCTTGTTTGAACTGCAGTTGAGCTGTGTGGTGGAGCAGGTCTCTCTCTTGGACATTCCCACAATTTCCTTGGCTGGTTTGAAACCCGTACACAGCTTTTTGCTCCCAAGTCTCCCACTTGAAATGCTGCACATCATTCTTTCAGAGTCCAGCTGGGGAATGAGGGCAGTAGGACTTTGGCATGTTGTGGCTGAACCACCATCCCTGGGAGTATTTAAAAGCCATGTGGATGTAGTGCTTAGGGAGATGGTTTAAGGGTGGACTTGACAATGCTGCGTTAATGGTTATACTCGATGACCTGGAAGGTCTTTTCCAACCTAAATGAGACTTTTCTCCAGCTAGGTGCTGTAGACACCCTAAGCACAGTGATACCCACCATCATATTATGGTTTTGTGCTTCCTGCCACATGATAGCTTTGTGTTGCAAAAAAACTCTGTATGAAACCCACCTGACTGGACACAAGCCACTTCTGTGCTCATGTCTGCCTGCCACCTGCACAGCCACTGGCGCTGCGATGTTCTCCCTGGGCTTTGTGCACCATATCCCTCCCCAAGGGCATCTTCCTGCAGATACAGCTCAGCCATTGCTGCCTGTCACCTACATGCTAAGCAGTAGCACCATTTCCCTTGAACTCTGGGCTCTACTCAGGGGCAGCGTCAGGAGGAAAAATATGGGGTGGTTACGTAATCAGGACAGAAATAATTGGGTAGATGAAACCCTAAGAAAAGTAATCCATCTTTTGAAATGGACTGGCAGCTTGAAAAATTTAGAAAATCTTCATCAAACTATTACGAGCCTGAAGCGTGCATGTGCTTTGGTTTATGGGTGCTTAACACCTAAAGGACATGCAAGTGTAATAAGGATTTGCAGTCCATCTTCTTGATACTAGAATTGGACACTGGAGACTAAGATAAATAATCTGTAAACAATCCTTCAAAACCAAGTAGTCTATCAATTAAAAAAAAAAAAAAAGGCTCTTGGCATATAAACCACTTATCCTTGTAATGTTGTCCCCTTTTGGTGCTGAAGGTCCGGATTAAAAACAGAACACATAGAGTTAAAACATGCTTAGCAAAATATCCGTGGTAACTTTTACTGACTCTGTGCATAATAGGAAAGTAACAGGACTAGAAAATGGTTTCACCGGATCGAAGGGTGGAAGAATAGGGAAAAGGAGTGGTACAGAAGTGTTGATTGTCATGATGTGGCAGGTGTGCATCGGACCCATGAAAATACTCACCTGTATGTCCAGCCTGCTCCTGACTTGCTGCTCATCTGCATGTGAGCACTGAGGTTCTCTGTGCAGGTGGCTCCAACCCACCCTCCCAAGTGCAGCTGTTTGGCTTTGGCTTCACTTTTAAACACCAGCTAGGACCCACCTCACTGTGCTAGCAGAGTGATGCCTGAGGAAACATTATCTTCTCCCACCTTGGTGAGGAAAGGAAATGTGTTTTCCCTTATTTTTAAGCTTGTGGTTTGTTGAGCATACTTCTGACTTGTTCTCTAATAGTCACTGGCCGTGCTGGAACGACGCAAGCCGTGTGCTGGTGCCAGGAGCTACAGCCCAGCCAGCGTCAGCCTGCAGAGTTTCACATGGCTGGGCTGTCAGTGCTGCTGCTGGATGCTGGAAAAGAACCCCCTCGGTCACACAGGCAGCAGCAGCCTGCTTCCTCAGGAGCACTGAGCTGTGAGTTCCCCTTTCCAGAGGGGTGAGACGGAGGCAAAACCAAACATACTGAAAACTGCGCGCTACGAGATGTACCAACCCCAGTGCAGTCAAAACCCACTGCGCTGTGTAAGTTGCCACCTGCTTAAAACTCCCTCACTGGCCTGATTTGACACAGTGTTGGCGATCCAGTGTGTTGGAAGGCAGGTTTCCTCCTACTCTGGGGCCACAAATCCCCCATCTGACTCCACAGCCTTCCCATGACAGCATCAGATCCTGGTCAAGTGGGGCTTCTCACTTTGTCAGTGCTGAAGCAGCTCCAGCTTAGGAATTCCTTGGATGTTTGTGTGGAGCAGCGTGTCAAGGGCCTAAGTGGCAACTGTCTTCAGGAACTCCGTCAAGCCAGGACCCACAGCCCCTCCACTCCTTCTCTCTCCTGTTCTGGACTCCAAATACCTCAAATTCTTACCACTAGGCTTCCATTACTCCTATCCCAACTTCTCTCACCCCAAACTTCCCCAGCCCATCCCCCCCAAGCCCCTTCAGGCACAAAGGTGTGTACAGCCCTCCCTGCTTGCCCAGCATGTCCAGTCTTGGTCCCCCTTGGGCTTTGCAAAGCCCATGTGGCCCAGCTCCTGGCATGCCTGGGGCTTCCAGCCCTTCCCTCCCAGGGCTGCCAGCAGCTGAGGGGCTTCCTTGCTTTAAGAGTCACATCTAGACCCCTGCCTGTCCAAACAGCTGCAGCAGACACATGGACACATTTTTCAAAACCTTGGGCTGCCTGGGAAAGCCTTGTTTCTCAAGGCTGTCTACAGCCATCCCTGTGAATACTGCAGGCAGCAGTTCTCTGCATCATGCTGCATTCCTTGGAGCAGTGGGGATGAGGTTAGGTTGGGTGAAACTCCCAGGGATTTCCATTTTTTTCTACAGCTGGCTCCAGCCCCTGAAACATCTGTCCAGCTGGAAAAGACCATGGAGCTCATGAGACTCATTATTTCATTAGTTGGCCCCCAGTACCAGCACCAAGCCCCACCTGCAAAGGCCAAGTCATCTCCCTCCACAGCCATCTCCCCTCTCCTGTGTTTTCCTGAGGCACTCATCCAGCTTGTCCTCTTTTTTGTGTTTTTTTGGGAGAACTCTGCCACCATGGCAACAGCTGTGTCAGACAGACTGACACACACCCATAATGCTGGAGCAGATGCCTCAGAGTTTTTGCCATTATCAAATCCTTTTACTTCGCTCACCCTTTAACTCTTTCAATGCTGACATTCCTGTGTTTCCAGTGAAGCCTCTGGTTGGTCTGGCGACCAGTTTGCTTTGCTGTCACTAGGAGAGGTACTGGAAGAACTTCCAAATTTTTTATTGATCTTGCAAAGCTAAAATGTGAATGTTAATCTTGAAAGAGGCTGGAACATGAGTTCTGAGGCTGGTAGCTAGTGGCTCGGCAGCATTCAATGGACAGGAGTCCATGCATGCGCTTTGGCTTTGATAGCTATCCCAGGAGTAATGGTCCTTATGGGATTGCCCAACTGTAAACCCAACTCTAGGTTTATTTTAACATAGCTAAACATTTTTACTTCTTGTTTCTCAACAACAATTCATTTGGATGTGCAGTGGGTTCAGGGACTGTGTGTCAGCAGTCAAAGCAGCCTTCTATCCGTCTCATTCTCACCAGTGCCAATCGCTGGCTGGAAGTTACAGGCATTTTTTTCCAAACCAGTATGGAAAACCAGAACAACCTCAGTCTAACAAATGGCTGAAGACCCCTCTGTTGGTGTGGGACAAGCCAAGAATGAGGAGTGAGCTGTTCTCACTGCATTTCTCCTCCTCCAACATGTCTAGGAGGAGAGTCTTGCCTGGGGGTGCCAGCTGCATCCAGCACAGTGTACGTGGGGACAACTTTGCTGGACGTGTCTCCATGCCACCAGTGGCCAAACACCTGGGAAGCCTGGTGTGCTTGTGACTTCTCACTCATTGATCAGAAAGCGGCTTCAGTTCAGGTTCAGAGGCTCAGAGGTCACTCTGGGCGACGGCAGATTTAGCTCAGGGCATGATGGCATTTGCAGGGCTTGTCTAGAGAAGCCAAGAAAATGAGCTGAGGCCAGGGGCTCTGGCATTGAGGATGTGCATCTTCTGTGAACACAACACAGACAACAACACAAACCTTAAAAATGCAAATCTTTGGGCTATAAATTCACTACTCTACCCAAGGCAGTTGTTAGTTTTCCATATTTATTTATGATTCATTACAATCTGGATTTTTATAGATCTTCTACTCTAAATTTTATATTTAATTGAATGAGAGTCCTGGTATCTTTCTGCATGTGTTTATGTGGTTTTCATTAACTACTGTGCAATCTAAGAAAGATCTTTGTTAACCAAAAATAAGGAATGTTTGTTAATGTTTAATGGAAACAATAACAATAAAATTACACAATGATAATTAAAACCACCCCAACCGTAAAAGCTCCTTCTTAATGAACCATATTAAGGGAGGGTTCAAGCATGTATTTATGATCTGGGTTGTGATTTATGGGCTAAATCCTGCCCTTGTATGTCTGCTTGAGGCTGTCACTGATTTCCATGGGGGCAGCATCTGCAGCGGAAGAAGGCAAATTTTGGATGTGTGCTGATTCAGTGCTGCCAGAAAAGAACATTATTTTACCCTGACACAGTATATGCAGAACTAAAATGTTACCCTCCTCCCCTTGCCATTAAAAATAGAGAAAATACGGAGCACAATGTTGCTGTGTGTCCTGGCACTCTCCTGGTGACTGGCTGTTGGGAGCTTTCCCAGTGGATGTCCCAAACTCCCAGCAGTGATTTATCACTAATTGTCACAATGGACCTAAGGCTACGAGTGGTTTGCAGGGGGAACAATAACTGATGCTGTCAAAAACAGTTTCCTGGGCACTTTGTGGGACCCAGACTATTGCACAGCCTTGCATGTTCAAGAATTGGGTTCCTTTATAATGCTGAAATTTCTCTGTGCCACACCAAGAGCTGGAAGGACTTGTAGTGGGTGTGGCCCTCACTTGCTCTCCTTGTGTGGCTGATTGACTTTCCTGCATGGAGTAGATGGGCCTTAGGGCAAATGAGAATCAGACCCAAAATGTTTCTGATTTGCATAGAAAAGTCAAGAAAGGCAAGGCAGTACTCATAAAACTAATAAGACATTATAATGTTAATGATTTTTAATTAGCCAGATATAGATTCTTTTTATCTGAATACTTTTAGGGCCCAAGTGGATAAATGTGCAAATAATATCACCAGGCACAGAGGTATTTACAAGAAAAGACCATCTTTAGAAAGATGCTCGATTTCCATCTATTCCACAGTGGGCAGAAGTGCAAACTTATTTAACAAAGCTCCGATGTCTGCGTGATAGAGCTTCAAACTTGCACCGTGGGGAGAATTTAATTTCCAAAGTCGGCAAGCAGTGACCAGCGCGTTGCTCAGAACAGATGCCGTGTCTCCCTGAGATTCCTTGTGCCTCTGCTCAGCTATGTAGCTCCTTCTTCTCCCTCCCTCCCTCTCTGTGTTCTCTCCAGAAGCCACTTGGTCCTGGCTGTGTCCCCACCTCCCCTGGCTGAAGTGTTTTGCCGAGCAAACCCTGGACTAGAGCGCGGTGCGGAGGGTGGGGGAGGATTCAGACCGTGCTGCTCGCGCTCGTTTGGATCGGCTGCCAAAGCAACTCAGAGGCTTATTTTTTAAAAAATGGAGCCCCCTAATGTCTATTTAAACCAGAAAAAAAATACATCCCCTTCAGCCTTCCAGCCTGAGCTCTGGCCCTGCAGAAAGACGCTCTTGGCTTCTTCAGTTAACAAATATGAGGTAAGTGCCCTCCTTTCCCAGCACAATGACAGCTGCCACTATTATCCCTGGCCCCCCAATTATTTCTGAGAATCTTTCACTTAATGAAGTTTCTCTGCCTCCCCTTCCCAGCTCACCAGACTCAGGGAAGCTTGCTGAACCAATTTAACAGAATGTTAGGAAGAATAAAATGTAACTACGTTTTCCTTTCTTTCTTTCTTTCTTTCGCTGTTTAGTCGGCAGCTCCCTGCTCTGTTCTCAGCTGTGTCCTTCACAGCGGCACAGATCAGAGCATGGAAATGCATGTCTTGTGGGTGCCAGGAGATGTGAATCATGAAAAGAGAGGCAATTCCTTCCCCTTGATCACAGTTTGCCCACTTTTTCATTAAAAGGGAGTCTTTAAATAAAACTCTCACATCCGAACACCTCCAAAATTGGGAATGGGATCTAGGTTTTGATTGTAATTCTGCCATCGCCTATGACAGTAACAGGTCAAGCCAGGCTTCGAAGGTGTTATGATAGAGTTTTAAGGTTCTTAGAAATGCCTCTGCCCAAATTAAGGTGCAAATGAGACCATATGCCAGTGACAACAGTAAGGGTTTTATTTGATGGTAAATATGAGAGAGAGAGAGAGAGAAAGAAAGAAAGAAAGAAGTAGAAAATAGGTGGGGGGGACAGAAAGAGTGACAGGGACAAAATAAGGAAAATATCACCACTCCGTGGATCCCAGCGATGTTCGTTGATCCTCTCCAGCTGGTCTCTTGGTGGTGAAGGTCCCCCAGAAGGCACAGAGTCCCATGGGTGTACATGCTCAGGCTGGCTGGGCATGTCTGGGGCAGTCTCTCACAGCAGACTCCGGGTCTGTTGCACCAGGTGCAGCCCTGTGGGGCCAAGCCTCTCATGTGAATGTCCCGTGGATGTGCTCTGTGGGGTTGGGGGTTCCACAGCGGGGCCAGTTTGTGTAATTTGAGGATGGGTGTTCACTGCCTTTCACCAGAGGTTGCACCATGCACCCAAAACCTCCTCCTCCCCCCTCGGTTGGGGGCAGTCTGTGTAAACCTGGCTTCTGTGAGCCACGCTCTTCCCCCACCCCAAACTCAGCCAGGGATAGCTGCAGCTGGTGGCTTTGGCCTTTTGTGGATGCACACCTTTCCCTCAGCCTGAGATGACTGAACAATAGGTTTCCTTTATCTAATCAGCAGTTGGACTTTCAGTTCAAAGTCCCACTCTTCAGGGAGGCTTCTTCGGTTGTAGCTTCTTTATAATGAGCAAAACTTTATATCAATGTTTGAGGCATGAACTATTTTCAGTCTCTGACAGAACGTGAGCCATTAAATGGTGGTGCCCTTTAAAAATCCCAGCATAAATCAGGCTGGGACTACAGTGCCTCCAGACCAACCTCCAGCCTTGCAACATTTCCTGGACATAATTTTCCCTCACTTCACCATTCTGCTTTTCTGCTTTTTCCATCCTTCTCTGGTCATCCCTTTATTTAGTCCTCTTTTTCACCTTTAAACAGAGTTTGTATAATTAAGACCAAAGAAGAAAGAGAAGTCTTCTTAAGTATTTTTTAAAAAATACGCCACATTGCAGCCATTAATATTTCAGTGTGTCTTATTTAACACCACATCTTTCATGAAGTGAGGCAAACAACTCCTTTGTCTTAACAAACCCTCCTTGTTGATAATCCTGGCAAGGATTTGAGTCCTCCAAGAGCACCTATCACAATGCAGGCTTCCCTGGTTGAAAACAAAGGCTTAGGCACCCTTAGGGGTGCAATGGTTGTGGTTTGTTCGCAAGCTTGGCCTGTGGAGGAATCCATGCAACCAGGTCTGAGAAGAGCTTGGTGTAGCCTGAACTGCCATGCCCATGTGATATCATGAAACTGGGATGGAAATTTTCTGAAATTTCACTAAAAAACCCCAACATTCAGTTAGGATTGGTGGGAATCTGTTGGCAAACCTGGATGTCATTGAACAGTTGGGTTTCTGCCTGAATATTTTTCACCAGAAATGTCTTCTTCCTCACAAAAATACTGAGTTTTTCCTCAGAAACCAGATGTGCCACCTGCTCGATTTCCATTCGTGCATCTCCTCATGGGTTTGTTCTCTCTATGGTCCATGTTCTGGGCACAGAGCCTGCCTGCATCCCCTTCCCACTGGAGCACTGACTCCTCATCCACTGCCATGCACTGATTTGAGTCTAGAGTCTGGCTGGAAACCAGAAACTGGGGCAAAGTGTAGGGGCATGAGCTCTGATTAACTCCTGTCAGGACTGCTGAATATAAGCACTTTGGGGTTATTCTGGCAGACAGAAAAAAATCTCTTTCAGGAGGGAGAGAACAGAAAATTGCACTAATAAAGGTACAGCTGGGTGGCAGCTCTTTCCCTCCTGTCCCTGAGGAAATGCTGATGTCTTTCAAATCAACAAGCCACGCAGAGATTTCTCTGAGGGCAGGCTCTGACTTTACCTGAGCATTAACATGGGCTGCAGGAGAGCAAAATAAGAGAGACTGAGTCTCCAGCTGGCCTTGTCAAAGCGTAAGGGACCTATTCCAGCCTGAGCACATTTGTCTTGCAGTTTATTCCAAACTCAGACCACGCACAGACGCTGCCTGTTGGCACCTTGGACGTGCAGATGCTTTTGGAAAGCCGTGCTGGGAAACTGGCAATCAAAACAAGCAAGTGATCCAGCACCTGGGATGCCTGTGATGGGGTCCTGCCTCTATTCCCAGGCTGGGAGGCACAGACTCTGAGCTCCTAGAGGAAGACCAGGCTTCCTGGCTTGGTTTTTGTGTGTCCTGGCTGTGGCTCTGTGGAGGCGGGGGTGGAAATTGCCCTGGGAGATGAAAGCTGGAAGTACAATAAGGAGAAGGGAACTGCTGGCTGCCAGCTGAGCCCTCCCCAAAAAACACTGGTACTCAGAGAGCTGCCAACCCAGGAAGCCTCTGACTGCTCCTACCAGGACAGGTGAAGCCTTCCAGGGGTGATTTGTGCTGCCACAAGCTGTGAGGAACTCCAGATTAGGGGAAAAACATGTTGGCAGAAGAAGGAGGAGAAAGCACCAGGAAAAGCAATCCATGACAAGCATACTTCTCACTTGAACAGTCCAGGAGCTCAGTGCTGTGCTGCTCCTTGGCAGAGCAGAGACAGGGAAGTGAATTTGACTGGAGCTGGCAGTGTGAGCCTGTCCTTCTATCTACTGCAAAGGGTGTTTTCTTCCTTTTCCTGCCACATTATCCAGTGAGTCTCTTGCTTTCAGCTCTCCCTGCTTCCTGGTTTGATTCCTCATCATGCACCTGTCCACAGGTGCCTGTGTTCAGTGCCTGATGCTGGGAATAACTGTGGGATGGTCACAGCTGCTCAGTGTCTCTCTTTATCTCTGAGGAAAGCCAGGCTGCTCACCACATTAGCTCCCAAACATTTTACTGGCAACCAGAGGCTGACCCCCACAGGGATTATTGCCTCTCTTTGGAAAGTGCTGAGAAAGGAGACAAAACTGGAAAATTTTGTCTCTATTTTCAGGCGGCTGATTTTGTTTTTCCTCTGTATTTCACACTTTGTATGTCCAGATTGCAGTTCCCCTGCTTCCCACCACAGCACAGGGTGCAAATTTAACCCCTCATCTCACAACCTTGGTACTCTACAAACCAGGACTTCCTCATCCAGGTCCTGACAACCCGTACAAATTTCGGGTTGAAACACTTCCCTAACATTCAGTCTGAGCTCTGTGGTGGTGAAGGATACAAATCAGTGTGTCAAGCCTTTTGCCTTAATCCCATGACTGTGAGACTTCCTTCTGTCATCGTCACTATCAATGGCCATTTTGGGCACTGAAGGATGCAGCAGTCCTCATTAATTAGCAACAGCCTAATTCTCTGCACAAACCCTCCTGCTTCCCCTAGCACTGTCCATTTGAGTACCAGGGGATGACAGCTGTTTGACACTGGCTTTTAAGTTTTTTTTTCCCTTAACAGCAGCATTTTTTTCAAGTGCAGAAATGAACACATGTTCAGTTCTGGACTGAAAGTCAAGCTTTTGCTTTTTGGAAGTGCCTGTGGTTTGACTGCTGGCTCTATAAATGGGATTCAGATAGCAGTGCCTGACCTCCCTCAGTTTCCCTGCCTGCTGCCTCTCTGCATGGTGCTGAGGAAGGACATGAACTCAGTCCAGCCCCCAGCCATGGGGGCTGAGGAGGCTGAGGAGGTCTGGCTGCCTTTCCTGCCTTCCCAGTATTGTAATCCAGAAATGAAGCGTACATCAGTATTGCTAAATAAAAGAGTGCAGGGGTTGATTCATGTTCCCAAGACAAGGGACACTAAATAGTTTGTATATTGGTATTTCCTGTAAAGCAGAGTGGCTGTGCATAGATAATACAGCCTTGGGTCTTCTCTGGGCCCAAAGGCCCTGTGGCCTTAAAATATGACTGTGACCCCTTGCACATTTTTTTCCCAGTTTAA